>NW_006299834.1:1316936-1323583 GCF_000327345.1 Myotis davidii
TGAGGCACCTGCAGGAAGAGGGCGCGGGCGGGGGAGGGTCTCTGCAGCGGCACCAGCTGGCAGTGGCCACGCCGGCCGAACCAGGACGGTTCAGACCGGGCCACCCTCCTCCTGGGTGGGGCCATGCAGCTGGTCGTGGACGCAGGACGTGGGGCTGTGCTGGGACCCGAGTCCTGACCCATGCAGCGTCCTGTCCCTGCCACACCGGCTGCTCCTGGGAAGCAGGGGGCGGGGGACCCACCATCTCTGGGTCATCGGGGTCGTCACTGGGCGGCTGCCCTGGGGCAGTGACCACGGCGCCTGCTCCGTGTGCAGGAAACTACAACCTCTCGAGTGTGCTGCCCACGGCCCCCGACATGGCGCAGCTGAAGGAGGGCGTGAGGTCCGTCGCCGGGAAGCTGTCCGTCTTCGCGAACGGAGTCATGACCTCCATCCAGGTCCGTGGGGCTGCGAGGACGGGGTCTGAGGAGGAGGGTGGGCTCGTGGTTGTGAAAATGAGACTGGGGCCACTCTTCAGTCGCAAGGAAATTCGATTTTATGTCACTGATCTAGATGTCTGCTACGTGTGACCCAGCACATCACAAAAATCAAGTTACCATTTCCTGCTTGTTTAAACTTTCTAATTTATGACCCTGGGGGAATTGTTACAGGAATTATCATGTCCTTATCCACTCCTTTCCTACATTGGAACAGAAATATTAAGAAAGTAAAAATGACTTTTTTTTTAATCTTTAAAAGGCATTCTATGCATATCTTTTCCAAATTAAAAAAGATTACATTGTGTATATGCAATCCTGCATTTATATGAGCATTTCCGTGTGAGTAAAAATTCTTCAAAGCCCACATTCTTTGCCATGGGAATACATGGAATTTACGTCACAATTCTCGGCTGGCTCTCGAGAGCACTCCCACCTCTGGGCGGGCAGGCGGCAGCTGGTGTACCGGTGGGGAGCGCAGGCTCAGGGTCATTCTTGTTATTACTTATAATTACTGTTGCTTCCCACACACCTGTGCACCTCCTTTGCCCACCCTGTGTAGCAGCCCAAGGCCGCCCTGATTGGGCGAAAGGCTGCTCTCTGAGCCTTCTGTTCACGTCAGGTTATTGCCAGGGACTCTGTTGCGAATGTAAGACGTGGGCCCAGTTATAATGCCGAGGTTGTGAGTTCGAGCCTCACCTGGAGCACAAAAAGAAAAAAGAAATGGCCCCAGGAGGAGGGCCTGGTGGGGCCTGGTGCCTGCAGGGTTCCCAGGAGGGGGCGGGCCCCCCGGAGAATTCCGGAGCCCCCTGCTGAGGCCCGGCGGGGAGTGAGTGTCTGGTTGGGAGGCAGAGCTGCTCACGTCCCCGGGGAGCTGAGCCCATCAGTCCTGCCACGAAGGTGACCGTCCTGGTGACAGATGAGCATCCCATCCTCCTCACCTGGAGGTGAGCCCTGGAGGCGCAGAGAGCGGGAGTGCGCCCTTCAGCAAACCAGAGTCCGGCTGGGCCTCCACTGTGCTCCTCTGTCCCCTCGCACCTGCCTCTGGGCTCCCCAGGCAGAGCCAGGCGGCGGCAATGAGGTGAGGACTTGACTCTCACCCGGGCTCTCTCTCTCTCTCCGTAGGACCGCTATGGTTCCTAATCCTGATGTCATGTGCTTCCTGGAGAAATTCCTCGTTAAGGGACCGAGGCCCGCAGACTGCAGCGCAGACGGCCCGTTCTGCTGCCTCGGCCCGCGGCCTAGACACGGCTGCCGTCACCTTCCCTTTGGTGTAGAAGCCTTCTTGTCATTTCTGTTCTGTCACTTCCTGCACATGCCCTCTTTGCCGTCCACGCATATCCTCGCTTTATTTTCTTGGAATCTTTAGTTCTGACAGCTGGGGGCCTGGAGACACGGCCCCTCCCACCCCCTGCGAACAGAGAGCCTTGTGTGGGGCTCTCAGCGTGTACGACCATGGGCTAGGGACTCGGAATCCGCCGGTGCCAGCTGGGCCTGGAGAAACGAAATTCACAACAGACATCTCAGTAAAAATGGAGCAAAAAATAAAAACAAAAGACCAAAGTGACTGGTGTCTAATTGACAGATTGCTTCATTTATATTTGCACACAGGTGATTTCAAAATAATGTTTAAAGTCACCTGTCCCCTTGTAAATGGTTTATTTTGTATGATCTGTAAATTCAAAAATAATTTCAGTGAGTGCTTTTAACAAACCTAAGTTTCTGCGTTGCCAGGGAACTAATCTCTTGACAAGGTGTGGCTGTTTGAATCTATGCGAAATATAAGATGAGAACTCCCTAAGTGCATTTATAAATCGATAGAATGTTCAGAATTAAAAATGAATAAGGTAAGATGATACACTCACGGGAAACATTTCAGTACGTGGGAAAATAGTAGTAATTGGGTAGTTTTGTTAATATTTTCTATCTTAATATTTGTTTTTAAAAAATTACAGAATGTGTATAAATAAATAAAATAGCCTGGCTGTGTGTCCGACAGCATCGGACGCATTGTTCAGAACAGTGAACTGTATTGGAATGTGATGAACCAGAGACACAGCCTCAGCTGAGTAGTTTGTGAATCTTTCTTAAAGCTCCAGTGATCAGACTCTGAATAAACAGTTGCAGCAGGTGCGTTGCCGACTTTTTTTTACCAAAGTTTATGAGACGAATGATCGTACATGGGGGCTCACGGGTGTGACATGGGCGTGCATTTGAATGACACAACTACGCTGGACTTGGTGTTTTGTTTTGTTTTGTTAATCTGAGGGTATTTTTTCCTTTTTTTTCTTTTAAGAAAGGGAGGGAAGGAGGGAGAGAGAGAGATACATCCATTGGTTGCCTCCCACACAGGCCCCAACCAGGGCTGGGTTTGAACCTGCAACCCAGGCGTGTGCCCAGAGGCCAGGGCTCGCCGGGTCTGTTTTTAATGTACGTTTGGGGCCTGATGTCTCGTCATTAACTGAGGGAGCGCAGTGGGCGGGGCGGGGGAGTCCTTGCTGAAAGTGAGGTGAGCAGAGGCATCTTTCAAGCCCAAGGGCCTCTCATAACAAGACCCCACAGGCGGGGCTTAACAGCAGAATGCGACACAGCATCCCGGAGGCCAAAGGCCCAAGGTCAAGGTCAAGGTCAAGGTGCGTCGGGGGGCCTGTCTCCAAACAGCCCGCGGGAGTGAGGGCAGCGCCCAGCCCAGCCCAGCCGTGTCCGTGAGGAGTCCTCCCACGGGGTGTCCTGCCCCCGGCGGGTGCCTGGCTGGGTCCGTGTCCCAGGAACCTGCTGGGTTGCGGGTTCGACCCCAGACCTGGTTGGGGCGCGTGTGGAAGGCGACCGGCACAGGCTCTTTCCCATTCCTCAGGGGGCGGTGGGTCGCTCCTGAGTGTGCCCTGCTCTTCCTCAGCCTCGGGGTCCTCATGGGGCCTGGGCAGCCGCCCCCCATCCCCTCGCCAGGGCCCCAGCTTCAGCGCCTGGCGGGAGGTGTTTCTGAGCGGAGGGGGGCTCATTACCCCCAGCACAGGTGCCTTTGTGCGTGTGTGTGTACATGTGTGCACGCGTGTGCATGTGTGTACGTGTGTGTGTGTGTGTGTGTGGCCTCAGTGTTGTGTTAGAACAACGTGCGTGAGTGCTTATATAGTGAAGAGCACGGCGATTTGACAATCCAGGGCCAGATGTTTCTGGGGAACGGGGGAAGCGGAGCAGGAGGGGAGGGGGTGCTCCCGTAGCTCCCACCAGAAAGAATTGGGACGTTTTTATCTCCTTGAAGAGCCGTTGGGAACGTAGGTAAACAAACAGGTGTGGGTGCTGCCTTGGAGACGAGGACGGCAGAGTCCAGAGACCAGAGACGGGGAGGAGCAGCCGGGGGACGCGGGGACAGAGCAGAGCCAGCCCCGCTCCTCCCGGGCCGCTGGCCTCGGTGCTCCCCAGCGCCCGCTCTGCCGGGACATGGGGCGCTGGTGTGAGTGCCCTCAGTCCTGCAGTGCTGCCCGGGCAGTTCACAGCCCCTCCTGCCCACAGCCTGGCCCCAGCGCCCACGGGGGGCCCATGACCACACCAAAGAGGCTGCTACGGCGGGTGGACTTTCACCCATCCCCCAGGATGCACGGTGGCGGTGGCAGGGGCAGGACTCGGGCACCCTGGCCTCGGGGAAGCCTGCCACTGGGAGTCGGGGTGACTGACCCCCCAGTCAGACTCTGAGGACCCAGTGCTGGCCCTCCCCAGCCCTGACCTCTGCTCTGCTCTGCGGTCACAGGAGCCAGACGGCTGCTTGTGCTGAGTCTGTGGGTGGTTGTGAGGCCACGTGCTCGCCCCCCTCTTCTCTTCCTTCCCCTCCTTCCCCTCCCCTCCTTCCCTTCCCCTTTTGCGGGAAGCCAGTTCCAGCAGGTCATAATTTCAAGAGTTTCATCAAAAGGTTGATGGAACTTGGGGATGCAACAAGGGCTGAGTCACATCTGCTGTCACCTGTTGGGAGTGGCTGATGGCATTTCCCAAACCTGAAAAGGATGCATTAAATTGATGGTTTGCTGCCAGACAGCTCAGGGCATCTTCATCCACATGTTACTGCCTCCTGCTGGCCAAACACCTGAACACCGTAGGCAGTTCCCCAAACTGACAATGGACTCCCTATAGGAAACCCTGACCTTTGGCGTGTCTATCTCCGCCTCCCTCAGGACAGTTTGTGTTAATAAAAAGCACGGGGTCCTGAGACGAGGAGACCTTAGTTTCTTTTAAACTAGGCTCCTCTGACCCCCAATGCCTTTCAAAATTATGCTTCGTCTCTGGACTGAAGTTGCACACAGCCTCCTGATGCCGGAACAAGAACCCCGGCCTCCTTTCCTCTGTGGTTCTCATCGCTGCCTCCCCAGGCCATGTGTCTCCCTAAAGCCGGGCGCCGTGGCAGGAAGGCCAGCAGGGACCTGGCACGGACGGATGGACGGTCAGACGGACAGGGATAGTGGGGAGCAGACACCAGGGGTCTCCGGCCACCAGGCTGGTCTTGCAAACAAGCTTCTGTGGCCCGTCCCTCCCTCCCCTCCGTCTGTGCTGGTCCCTCTCCGGGGCCTGGACGCACCCCTCAGGCGGGGGAGGTGGGGACACTGTCCAGCCCCCGCGAGGAGCCCGCTGTGCTGAGGGCCCGCCCTCAGAGGCCCCCTCCCCGACTCGTCCCGGCAGCGCCGCCTGCACCAGACGTGACCTCTGAGCCCTGAGCCCAGTTCCTCTCTCCACCGGCTGCCCTTCCTGTCACCTGGTGGCTGTGCCCTGGTCTCCACCACACCCGTGGGCACAGGCGCTGCCTCCCTCAGGGCCCGGCTGGGGAAGGTCGTGTGTCTGCTCAGCACCCAGGGCTCCACCTGGGTTTACATCCTCACTACCGGGCACCCTGCCATCAATGGGGTCCCGGAGCCCCCACTTACTCCTGGGTTTGATTGCCTCAGGTCATCACTGTATCTGGATTAGTTAGTCTGAGTAGGCAGAGTGTCTTTGAATGTATCCTATGCCCAGATCTGGGTAAAGTGGTCCAAAGGTTTCTATGGCAGATTGGAAACAGAAGTTGATGTGTAAGGATTGTTGACTCCTGGTAGGATTTAGAGTTCCCTGATGCTTAAAGTATATCCCTCTGGATTTATAGATCCTGCCTTGTAAAAGCATGGCATCTAAGACCTGAGGATGGAATAATCAATGCATACCCTTTCACAACACCATCCAGGTGCTTCCTTCAGACCTAGATGCCACACAGATAAAATTATGGAGGCATTGGCTCCTTTCTGCTCCAGAGCCTGAGCGCCCAGCAAGGGCCCCAGACCCCAGGGGCCTCCCCCGGCCCTGCCCCTCGCCAGCCCGGGCAGCCAGCTTCATCTCTCTTTCCTGCCGCTCCCCGCGGGCACCTCTGCCAGTCAGGAGCCCTCAGAGGGAGGATTAGGAGCTGGTTCCAGGGGTGAACAGGTATGAGGGGTGCAGACACCCTCGCCGTTCACCCGGTCTTGTGGAGAGAAGAGCAGTACCACTACCTTGAGGTGGCAGGGGGGGTGGGGAACCACAGGAAACAGCTGAGCTCCCCTGGAGGGGCCCCAGCACACAGTAGGTGTGCAGCCTCAGGCCCTTAGGCGAGGTGGGGTGATGAGGGAACGGGTTCAGAGATGCCAAGGTATTAAAGGGCTTGTTCACAATCTCCTGGGGGATGGGCATGACCTGCCCAGACCTCCCTAACCAGCCCGGCACAGGAACCCCCACCCCCGCCCGCCCTGAGATGCGGCCCCAGTGTCCGGGCCAAGGCCCAGAGCTCCCTCTGCAGTCGTCGCTCTCAGACCTGGGTGATGGACTTGGGGTTTGACGCCGCCAAACCTGAGACGAGGAGCAGAGGCCCGAGGCCTCGGAGCTCCCACCTTGTCCAGGTCCAGCCTCGCTCCTGGCGGGCGGGCGGGATCTGAGGGCCCGCTCCACCTCGTTTCGCCAACTGAAACCGAAGCCCAGAGAAGCAAGGGCGTCGGGGTCCAGACTTGAACCCGGGTCTCCTGGCTGTCCCCGGTAAGACGTCCCCGAGGCCTCTCAGCCGCTGCCAGGCTGGGGCAGGCTGTGGGCTGCGGGCAGGGAACGCGGAAGAGAAACCGGGGATCATCCCGTAAGTGGCCGTCAGAGGGGCTCGAGCCAGGAAACCAGAGGGTGAGTAATAGAGCTGCC
>NW_006299834.1:1323690-1326588 GCF_000327345.1 Myotis davidii
TGGGCAGGGAGCGCGGAGGGACAGATGCCTCCTGGGAGTCGCTGTGGGGGAGGGCGATGTGATCCTCCCCCCCTTCCCACGCACAGTCCCCATGTGGCTCAGAGCCGCAGCGTCAATCCCTTTGGGGTAGAGAGAGAGTGGTGAGCATGTTCCACATTTATTACCGAGCTTTTACCGGATTTGCAGGGCACCGGGCATCACTGATTCGTGTCATCCTCACAGCGGCTCTGTGGGTCCGTGTCTTATCAGCTGCCTTTACAAATGGGGAAACTGAGGCACCGGCGGACGCTCACGGACGGGCCAATAGGAAGCCTCAGCAGTGACTCTCCCCCCGCCTCCTGCTCTGCGGCTCCGCAGGGTTCCTCGCCCTTGGGCAGCACCCACCTGCCCCTTGGCACTGAGTCCCCAGCCAACGAGATGAGATACAGGTGACCCCTGAGGGTCCCACACCCTCATCCCCAGGGAGCAGTGGGAACTACCCCAGTGGGCAGTGCCCTGCAGAGGGGGACAGCTGGGCAGCAAACGGGCTGTTTGGATGCCTCCTTCTGAGAAAAAAACCCTCAAGACTGAGAACGGCCCTGGCCAGTGTCACTCAGTGGATAGAGCGTCGGCCTGTGGACTGAAGGGTCCCGGGTTCGATTCCGGTCAAGGGCATGTACCTGGGTTGCAGGCACATTTCCAGTAGGGGATGTGCAGGAGGCAGCTGATGGATGCTTCTCTCTCATCGATGTTTCTAACTCTCTATCCCTCTCCCTTCCTCTCTGTAAAGAAATCAATAAAATATATATTTAAAAGAAAAGACTGAGAATGTGAAATGAGGTGTGACAGTGAGTATTAAGAGTAAAGAAGTCACCACGAACTGCAAAACTTGGGAATCCAAGAAGTAGCACAAGCATGATCAGACCCAGAAAAGCGCCTGGCCGTTGGTGTGAGCCGGCCTGACGCCTCTGTGATACCATGGTCCTTCGTCTTCGTTCCCCCATGTGCCTCCGGCTGCCTCTTTGTAAAATGACAATTCTGTAATATTGTATGTTTCATGTAAAGGATATAAATTTCGCCTTTCCTCCAGCATCTTAATTGGAGTTTTTTCATGGATAATTTGACCAGGCATCGGATTCCCTGCATGCACATTGGCCTCCTCTGTTTGGACGAAGGCTGTTCCCCCAGCCAGCTTCCATTTCAGCCTTTGTCCCACATTGTACCTCGCGCCCTGTTGAAACTGTCCATTTCTCCCCTTTTACCCACATTCCCTCTGGCCTGGCCTGGGAACCCCTGTTTCGCCGTGGCATACCATTTGGGCAGCTGTGTTTGGGGGGACTCAGTGGCCGGTGTAGACCACATCAATGTACTCCACTCACCCAAACCTAAAACCCCCTGACCCCACCCCCTTGAGCTGAATTTCCAAAATGCCTGTGCTCACACCCAGGGGTGCTGTGGGAGGGGCGGGGTCAGAGAGGGTGGGGATGTCGCCTGTGCTCACACCCAGGGGGTGACGTGGGAGGGGCGGGGTCAGAGAGGGTGGGGATGTCGCCTGTGCTCACACCCAGGGGGTGACGTGGGAGGGGCGGGGTCAGAGAGGGTGGGGATGTCGCCTGTGCTCACACCCAGGGGGTGCCGTGGGAGGGGCGGGGTCAGAGGGGATGTCTTGCTACCTCACATTTGCAAAAGCCTGTGGCCGTGGGGCCTCCAGTTGGCTGAGGGCCTGTCGTAAGGTTCAGGCTTCCTGGCTTCCCAAGAGTGTCTCCCTGGCTCCGTGCTGTGGTCACTTAATCAAAGAAGTTTGAGAAACTTCCCCTTTGTGTGGCTCAGTGGTTGCGTGTCATCGATGAGCCAAGAGGCCACAGTTCAATTCCGGAGGCCGCCAGCCCTCTCCTAACCCTTGTCCTCGAGGCTAACCCAGGAAAGGAAGCGAGAGGCCGCTGGCCGCTGCCTGAGAACCAAGCCAGGTGTTGGGTTACAATCAAGGGCCCGTGGCCCTGGGCAGGCAGGCTCAGGCCTGGAGGCGCTTCCCACCCACCAGCCTCTCAGAGACCACACCTGAGTCCCTTCCGTGGGGCAGGCCAGGGCACAGCGGGCGGAAGGCAAATTCAGGGACAAAAAGGGCTGGGAGGGGGCAGACGGCATTCCATTCCTGTGCAGGGCTGGGCACTGCCTGAGCGCCCGCCCGCGCCCATGCCCGCATCCTCCTCTCGCCTTACAGGAGCCAGGGAGGGCCTGGGCCCCCGGGACAGGGGTCAAAGACCTGAGCAGGACTGACCAACTGCACTTGACCCTGACAGAAACCAGCGCCCTGGCCCCGTGAGGTTCCTTGGAGACCGGGCTGCAGGGTCCCCTGCCGACCAGCCGGGCCCAGCAGAAAGCCATTCCTCTGGTTTCAAATGATTGGCCACCATGACATTTCTTACCAGTGCTTTGCTCAGCTGGGTTTGTGTGACGGTCAAACATCGCGAGTTTCATGTAAAGACAAGCGGGGGCGCTTCTGGGAGGCAGTGAGGCCAACTGCTCAGGGGCTGCCCGTCTGGCTCTTCCCCAAACACATCCCGTAATCATTGGCCCAGCAGAAAGCCATTCCTTTCAATGATTGGCCACCATGACATTTCTTTTTTTTTTTTTTTTAAATATATTGAGGATATTTTCCCATTGATTTTTAGAGAGCATGGAAGAGAGAGGGAAAGACAAAGAGAAACATCAATGTGAGAGGGACACATTGGTTGCCTCCTGCATGAGCTGGGCCCACAGCGCAGCAGCCCCTGCAACCGCTGCCCATCTGGCCCTGCCTCGCTCTCCAGACCCTGCAGCCTGCTGGTCCAGCCCTGCCTCGCTCCCTGGCCCTTGAAGCAGCCATGGCTGCTGCTGATCAGGCCCTCCCCCAATGCAGGCACGGAGGCCCCTCCCAGC
>NW_006299834.1:1327434-1329593 GCF_000327345.1 Myotis davidii
AATAAATAAATAAAAATATATTAAACAATAACTTTAGCTTTTAGCAAAGCCGCCCTTCCCACGGGCCGGGCTCTGAGCTCCTCGTATTCCCACGTTCAGTCCGGGCCGTGGTGTCTGAGGGCGGCACGTCCACCTGGCTTTCCGGGTAAGGAGGCTAAGCCACAGGCAAGTGACTTGCTCACAGTCCCACAGCCGCTAAGCGGGGGGCCCAGCCAGCACCCCCGGCGCCCAGCTCTGCATCATGAACGCCCCCTCTTCCCTCTGTCTGCAGGCCCAGCATTCATCAGTGGTGCATTGCCAGCTGTGCCCACAGGCCGCGGCCGAACTTGGAGAAACCCACTCCGAAGCCACAGGCCGTCGGAGAGGCTCGGACACCCAGGTCCCAGGTGGGGAGGGTGAGGCGTCATCGATAGGGTCTCCCCGGGAGACGTCCCAGCCTCTGAGCCCAGATGTGACCTGAGCACCCAGCGGGCCCGTGGGCTCAGGTGGGGAAGAATCTCCAAGGAGCCAATGGCTCATTGATGTTAATCGCTTCCACCTTCGCAGCCGCACGTGGGTGGGAGCTAGGCTGGCCCGGGAATCGTCCAGGCCCAGGCCCACGCCCGCAGCCTGCAGGGTTTCCCGCTTTAGAAGAAAGGAAGACGCGGGGAGCAGCCGATCTGCCGGCTGGACGTGCGTCCCGAAACCCGGTCCAGGTGCGTTTGGGGAAACTGTCCACCAGGTCAGCTTGCGTCGGGGACAGGCGTCGGGACGGGCTTTTCGGTGACGACTGTTACTCTTTAAAGCTTTGGGTTAAGATGCTCCGTGACCGCAAATACAGAGCCCACCCGCACCGCCTGCCTGCGGAGGGTCTGGTTTTCTCCTCACTGTTCCTGCCGCCGGCGAGCTCGGCCACGGGCTGAGTGATGGGGGTTTGCTGGTTCTAATGGCGACTGCGGCCCCACTGTGTGAGCGCGCCCTGCCTGCCTCCATTCTCCTGTGAGAGACTTCCGGTTGTCTCTGGCCTGTTATCTGCACGAAGCTGCTGCGAGCCTTCAGGTCCCAGGTTTTGGGGCAGCACCTGGCGCTTTCTGCTGTGTGGACCTGGGGGGGCCTTGCTGGGAGGATGTGCTGATGGTCGGTCATCGCCAGGAGGTTCTCCAAAGAGGCTGTAGCCACTCGCACCCCCAGAGGTGTGCCCGCCCCCAACCTTCACCTGCAGCCCCTGCCCGTCTTCCCGCGAGCCCTGCCCGGCGGGGGGGAGGGCTGAGATGGCTTCGTGTTTCTCGCTTCCGTGTTCTTGATGACGGATGCGTGTGCGCATTTGTTTGTTGGCCATTTCCAGACTCTGTTTTGTGAAGTCATTTGTCCACTTTCCTTTTTTTAAAAAATATTTGTATTGATTTCAGAGAGGAAGGGAGAGGGAGAGAGAGAGAGAAACATCAATGATGAGAGAGAATCATGGATCAGCGGCCTCCTGCATGCCCCCTGCTGGGGATGGAGCCCCCAACGCAGGCATGTGCCATGACGGCGAATCGAACCGTGACCTCATGGTTCATAGGTCGAGCGGGCATGTGCCATGACGGGGAATCGAACCGTGTCCTGGCTCATAGGTCGACCAGCGCTCAACCCCTGAGCCACGCCGGCCGGGCCGGGAGCCCTTGCCAAGTGTGTGCGACGGGAAGTGGCCGCACTTGAAGGGTCCTGGACCCAGACCCATCAGGGAAGCTCTTTCCAAAGGAACTGGCCGGGTTGTATTTCATCCTCACCCTCACCCCTCACCCACATCTCGGGCCAATCTTGCAGGTGTCAGATGGCCACTCCACCAGCTACCCGTCCCTCCTCAGCCACCTGACCTCCGTGTATCTGAATGCCCCAGTGCTTGCCCTGCCCGTCGCCAAGCGGCAGCCCCCGGCTCCCAGCCTGCGCTCATTTCATCCTCTGGCTTCCTCGCTGCCCTGTGACTTCCACCTGCTCAACCTGCGCACGCTCCAGGCTGAGGTGAGGATCCGCTCAGCCCCGGGTCTCCAGGACCAAATTCTGGCCTGTCCTCACCCAGGCTCCTCTTTGTCCCAGTACCGCCTTCGGGGCAGAGGTGCTGCTGCACCTGTGAGCCCCGGGGAGCATCTGTGAGCCCTGGGGAGTACCTTTGAGCCCCGGGGGAGAGGCTGTGAGCTCAG
>NW_006299834.1:1330183-1330869 GCF_000327345.1 Myotis davidii
GGCGTGTTATTGTCACCCGTGTCTGTGACTGTCCCCACGCCGTGGCCCCTCGCCGCCATGACAGGCATGTTGTCACCTGTGTCCTGTGACTGGCCCGTGGGCCCCTCGCCGCCATGACAGGCGTGTTATTGTCACCCGTGTCTGTGACTGTCCCCACGCCGTGGCCCCTCGCCGCCATGACGGGCGTGTTATTGTCCCTGTAGTGAGTCTGTGAGCTGTCACCTTTCCCCTCTATTTCACGCTGTGCGGCTTCTTAAAGGTTCACTGAACGGAAGGACCACGGAGGGCGGGGTCACTAGTGGGGCCACAGCTGCCCCCAGGGAGCCGGCCCTTTGCGGAGCTGGGCTGTGTGCTGGCTCCCCAGGTGCCCACTCCTTCCGGTTGAAAGCCCGCCCTGCCTGCCTGGGGGGCCGTCCCCACCCCCACCCTTTGCGGGGGAGGGGACTGACTCGGGAACCGGGCCTGGGACTGGGCAGAGCTGGACTGCAGTCCAGACAGGCCGCTCCCAGCTGCTGAGAGTGAGGGCTGACGGTGAGGGGCCCGTGCTTTGGGGTGACTATGGTTCAGGGCGCCCTGCGCCCAGATCGGGGCTGGTGGCCGCAGGCACGGTCCCTCGGGGCCCAGCTGGAGCGCCAGAGCTCAGAGCCCCTGAGGGCAGGTCTCACACAGTCCGGGAGACAGGCATC
>NW_006299834.1:1331394-1331800 GCF_000327345.1 Myotis davidii
CAGGTGCTGCCTGTGAGGGCGGGCTGTCACCCCTCCCTGTCAGCAGCTGCCTGGGGACATTGAAGTCCTCTTGGTCCCCAGGCCCTGGCAGCCTGGCCTTGCCCTGCTTTTCCGCAGAGCGTGTAAGTGGTTAGCAGACAGCTCTGTCTTCGGTTGTTTTCCTTCAGACACCAGGTCGGAGCAGCTGGGCTGAGGGCGCAGGGAGTCCGAGGGGCCCCAGGGAATGTCCGCTGGGAGGGAGGGCCGGTGGGAGTGTCCTCCCGTGAGAGGCTGGCGCCGGGGCCTGGCTCCTCCTGCCCGGAGAGCCATGAACAAATGGTAAATAAATGGCCGAGCCAGAGCTCTGGCTGCTGGGGGGTCCTAGCTTAGAGCGACGAGGGACCTGCTCTCCGGGCGCCAGGCTGGG
>NW_006299834.1:1331810-1332034 GCF_000327345.1 Myotis davidii
GTCCCCGCCCCCAGGTGTCCTGGGAGCGGAGGCGGGGAGGCCGCGGGCTGCACAGGCCCCCGGTCACCAGCGCTCCCCCCGGCGCCTGGGAGGGACGTGTGAGCACTCCCCCTGGTTAGCAGATGGGGAAACTGAGGCTGTGAGAGGCCCTCGGGTCCCTGAGTGAGCTGAGCCCAGGCGTGACCCAGGCAGGGAGGACGGGGTTGGGGGGGGCGGCCACAGCT
>NW_006299834.1:1332984-1334324 GCF_000327345.1 Myotis davidii
CCCGCGTGCTCCTAGTTTCATCTCCTGGAGGCTCATCTGCTTGGTGCCTAGAGGCCTGGCCGAGCCGCCCCTGGGTGCTCACTGGCCGAGAGCCATGAACAAATGGTAAATAAACGGCCGAGCCAGAGCTCTGGCTGCTGGGGGGCCCTAGCTTAGAGCCACGAGGGACCTGCTCTCCGGGCGCCAGGCTGGGGGCCAGTCTTTGCTGGCTGTGGGCCACACCCTCAGGCTGGGCACTGCAATGCCCAGAAGAGGCCTGGCTGGGTGTGTGCCAGCCTCTGATGGGGCAGGAAGGCACCCGAGAGACACCCAGTGGGAAAGGACAGCCGGGGACACACTCATCACCCCAGAGAGGGGAGGGGCTGCTGAGAGAGAAGGCAGCTGGGGGGTGGGCGGGGCAGCACCTGGGTGCCCAGAGCGCTCCCCCTTCCCCATTCCCTGGCCCCTCTTCCAGATCCTGAACCCTGAACCATGCGGGACATGGGGAACACTCACATCTGGCACCTCAAGAGGGACATCTAGAAGAGAAGACTTTTGCCTAGAGAGAAAAAAACAATCACAGCCCCCTTGACAACCCGGCTTCCTGGCTTAGCAGCTGATCCCCTCTGAGCTTAAAAGCTGCCCTTACGTGGTACCGTCTCTAAGGCAGCGGCCCCTCTGGAGGTCGAACGACCCTTTCACAGGGGCCGCCTAAGGCCATCGGAAAACACATATATAATTACATATTGTTTTTGTGATTAATCACTATGCTTTAATTATGTACAACTTGTAACAATGAGAATACATCCTGCATATCAGATATTTACATGATGATTCATAACAGTAGCAACATGACAGTGATGAAGTAGCCACGAAAATGATTTTATGGTTGGGGGTCACCACAGCATGAGGAACTGTATCGAAGGGTCGCGGCGTTAGGAAGGTTGAGGACTACTGCTGTAAGGGAAGAGGGAGGGAGGGAGGGAGGGAGAAGGAGAGGGGAGCGGGGAGGAGGGAGGGAGGAGGAAAAAGACGAGCTTTACCAGGCACTGGGTTCTGCCCTGAGCCAGAACCTCCCGCGCACCCACCCCCCCAACCCCCACTGCCCGCACGTCAGCAACAATCCTGCCCCTTTGGGCTC
Source organism: Myotis davidii (assembly GCF_000327345.1). Lineage (NCBI taxonomy): Eukaryota > Metazoa > Chordata > Mammalia > Chiroptera > Vespertilionidae > Myotis > Myotis davidii. The sequence continues at coordinate 1,334,105 of NW_006299834.1, forward strand.
AGGGAGGGCAGCGATGCTCCCACAGCCGAGGCAGCGGGGGAGGGAGAGCCAGGCCGAGCACCCTCTCCCAGCAGCCCTCGCGTTATTGTTGATTTGTTTCTGATGAACACTGAATTCCTTTGAGGGAAGGGAGGGGCTGGGGTATCCACAGGGAAGGGCTGTGCAGCCCCGAGCAGGGGCGTGGCGGCGGCTGCAGGCCCAGGAGCTGGCTTTCCCCCCG
>NW_006299834.1:1334422-1335496 GCF_000327345.1 Myotis davidii
GACGCAGGTGTGGGCAGGTGGCCTCGGGACAGGCCCGTCCGTCCTGCACGGTCCGACTCCCCCGTCCAGCGGGCGCGTCCTGGTCTTTGCTCTCGGGCGGCAGGAAGCTTTCGCAGGGCGGAGGGCATTACGGACCAACATGCTGTCTGTCCTGCAGGCCCCACCCCCTCCTCTTTGTTTGTCAGTGACTTTCTTCATCGGAACGAAGGTCTCCATGTTCTCTCCGTCGTCTAGGAGCAGGGCGCCCCAGAGCGGGTGGCAGGGGTAGAAGATGAGCAGGTGCCCACACGTCCGAGACCCTGCGGCAGCTTGGACGCCCACTGCTCCAAGGGAGGGGAACTGACCAGAACAATGCATGTCACAGTGTTAGGAACTGACAGACAGTAACTCCAACACCCTGCCCGGCCGGCCGGCGGGGCTCAGGGGTTGAGCGTCCGCCTGTGAACCAGGAGGTCATGTTTGATTCCCGGTCAGGGCACACGCCTGGGCTGTGGGCTCAGTCCCAGTGCGGGGCGTGTAGGAGGCAGCCAATCAATGATTCTCTCTCATCATTGATGTTTTTCTCTCTCGCTCCCTCTCCCCTCCTCTCTGAAATCAATAAAGACATTTTTTAAAATAATAACTAGAACCCCGGGCCAAAGTCAGACACGGAGCCGCCGCAACCTTTAGGGAAAGCATCCTCGTCCTTTCCCGGATGGGGCTCCCAGCACATGAGAGTCCGCGTGTGCGACCCCCGCCCCCCTGTGAGGAGGGTGCGTGTGAGCCTGTGTAGCCGTAGGCGGCCCAGCTCCTGCGAGGCAGGAGGGAAAGGCCTTCCTGCCTCGGTTCCCCCTTGAGGAGCTCCTAGGGTTCAGTCACCTCTTCTTTTTCTTTCTCTAACCCTCACCCAGGGGTATGTTTTCACTGATTTTTTTTAGAGAGAGTGGAAGGGAGGGGGAGAGACCGAGAGAAACATCAGTGTGAGAGACACATAAACTGGCTGCCTCCTGCACGTGCTCCAACCGGAGCCAGGGATAGAGCCTGCAGCTGAGGTACATGCCCTTGACCAGAATCGAACCTGGGACCCTTCAGTGT
>NW_006299834.1:1335688-1338264 GCF_000327345.1 Myotis davidii
TCCATGCGGATTGGCCATGTTTTGAGGAGAACTCTGTCCTGCTCAGAAGGGATGTAGAAAAACGTCCCCAGCCCAGGCCAGATCCTCATTACAGTCGGTGTTTGATGATAATTCTCTCCCCATACCCAAGGCTGGGACAAGTGTTGAGTGACTTGGGAGGTAAAAGCTGGTCCTGAGGCCAACACGGGGTCACCTGGCCGGTTTTGCTGCTTTTCTGGGCCTGGGGCTAAAATGCAACTGAGGCCTGGCTGTTATGTCTAGCCAGCAGCCCTCAGCCCTCCCCTGAGGAGAATCCAGCTCCCTCCAGCTCAGGGCTGTCCTCCCAGCCCAGTCTGGCAGGCTGGGCAGATGGCCTAACTCCACGTTCAAAAGGAGACAGCGAAGGCCCAGAGAGGGCAAGGGACTTGGCCAGGACCGCACAGCATCAGGGGCGGGACTTGGACCCAGCTCCTGAGGCTGACCACGGGAGCCACAGGCGTCTGACCTTTGCAGTTTGCTGAAAGCACACCTGGGTTTCGACTATTTGTATTTATTCTGCTCAGCAGATGTTGTGGTGCCTGTATTTGTAGATTCAGGACTTGCGCCGTTTCTGGAAAATTCCCTTCACTTCTAGGGCCGGTCACCTGTTCGCCCCTCCGGGTGCCCTCTCCGCTCTGGTGTGATGGACCCAGGGCGCCCCACCCCCCACCCCCCCTAGCTTCAGAGCAGCTGGAGTGGTGAGACGCACGCCCCACGGTCCCATCCATGCGGATTGGCCATGTTTTGAGGAGAACTCTGTCCTGCTCAGAAGGGGCCAGATCCTCATTACAGTCGGTGTTTGATGATAATTCTCTCCCCATACCCAAGGCTGGGACAAGTGTTGAGTGACTTGGGAGGTAAAAGCTGGTCCTGAGGCCAACACGGGGTCACCTGGCCGGTTTTGCTGCTTTTCTGGGCCTGGGGCTAAAATGCAACTGAGGCCTGGCTGTTATGTCTAGCCAGCAGCCCTCAGCCCTCCCCTGAGGAGAATCCAGCTCCCTCCAGCTCAGGGCTGTCCTCCCAGCCCAGTCTGGCAGGCTGGGCAGATGGCCTAACTCCACGTTCAAAAGGAGACAGCGAAGGCCCAGAGAGGGCAAGGGACTTGGCCAGGACCGCACAGCATCAGGGGCGGGACTTGGACCCAGCTCCTGAGGCTGAGGATAGAGAGATGTGGGCTCAGGTGGGGCCGAGGAGTGGGCAGGGAGGCAACGGCACCCCTACCTGGCATGGGGGTGGGAAGGGTCGGCCTCTTGGCCTAGAAGGCTGGGGAGGGAGGACAGGCAGCTCCAGGAGCGGACGGGGCGGGGGAGCAAGTCCCGGACCCTGCGGGGGGCAGGCAGGGAGGCCGGGGGTGGGCACTCTTCATTGGCCACCTCCCCTGCACCCCCGCCTTCTGGTTCTGCCCTCCGTCTCGGGGCCGCTCACACGTTCAGGGTCTACTCCCCCGGCCGCATGCGCGCAGTCTCCATGCGTCTCTTCCAGCTGACCCTCCATCGCGTCTCATCTGCTGTGGGGGCCCCTCTCCGGCGAGGATGTAATTTTAAAAATCATATTTGTAATACATGCAAGTCCTGTTTGGTTTAATTTGAAATCAGCCTGGCCATTTTTTAGGGTCTCTTGTCCTCTGGTCACTATTTTTATTTCATCCCGTATGTTTCCAAACATTTGAAAGTGGTTGTTGTTTTATATTCTACTAGAGGCCCCGGTGCATGAATTTGTGCACGGGTGGGGTCCAGCTGGCCCGGCCCGATGGGGGCCAATCAGGGGGCGGGGATGGCCAAGGGGAAGGCCTGCGGGCGGTTCCACCACAGTACGTGTCACAGTGACAGGTCATTCTGGTTGTTCTGGTCTTCCAGTCGCTTGGCTTTTATAGAGAGAGATATCTTGTCAACGTAGGAACGTCCACAGCTGTAGGGGGTTTTCCTAGGGGTTTATTTGAGCCCAAATGACAATTGTCAGGAAGCAAGACCTCCGATGGCCCTGGAGAGGAGTGTGCGATCTCTTTTGGTCTCTTTTACGCATGTGGGATGGAGGAGGGAAGGCGAGGGAGAAGGAATGTGCTCCCCGAGGCAGTCAGTTCACCTAGAGGCCCAGAAGCCCTGGGCAGGCTGCTCCAGGCAAAGGTGAGTAAGGAAGTCATCCATCTGGGTCGTGACTATCCACCAGGACCCGCCCCGACAGGAATCAAGATCAGATCACCCTGTGAGGTTACTTTCCCCAAAATCCCTTTTGTCCACAATCTGATATTGACTATCCGTAGGCGTTTCCGGGGGGTGGGGGAGGGGGGACTATGTCTACGTTTCTTGTGTCTTATTTCAGCTGACTCGCTCACAGTGGCTGGTTTCTGCGCGCGCGTGTGTGCGTGCGTATGTGTGTGTGTGTGTGCGTGTGTGTGTGCGTGTGTGCGTGCGTGCGTGTGTGCACGTGCCGTGCGTGTGCCGTGAGTCCACACACTGTTGAATTTGATCTGGGAATCAGAGGGGCCTTCACCGGGGATGTTTTCCTCCAAAGAGAATCTGCACCTGCTTCTGCCAGGACCCGGGAGGCAGTGAGCAGGA
>NW_006299834.1:1338531-1338983 GCF_000327345.1 Myotis davidii
CCCCCCTTCCCCATCCTCCCCATTCCCCAACCTCCCCATTCCCCATTCCCCATTCCCCATCGCTCCCCATTCCCCATCACACCCCATTCCCCATACCCCATTCCCCATCCTCCCCATTCCCCATCCCTGGAGCCCTCCACATGGGGGTCTAGAGGTGACTCAACACTCACAGCCCCCTTGACAACCCGGCTTCCTGGCTTAGCAGCTGATCCCCTCTGAGCTTAAAAGCTGCCCTTACGTGGTACCGTCTCTAAGGCAGCGGCCCCTCTGGAGGTCGAACGACCCTTTCACAGGGGCCGCCTAAGGCCATCGGAAAACACATATATAATTACATATTGTTTTTGTGATTAATCACTATGCTTTAAATATGTTCAATTTGTAACAATGAAATTGGGGGTCACCACAACATGAGGAACTGTATTAAAGGGTCGCGGCATTAGGAAGGTTGAGAC
>NW_006299834.1:1343471-1344421 GCF_000327345.1 Myotis davidii
ACTGGCCTGTGTCTGTGCGCGCGTGTGTGCGTGCGCATGTGTGTGTGTGTGTGCGTGTGTGTGTGCGTGTGTGCGTGCGTGCGTGTGTGCACGTGCCGTGCGTGTGCCGTGAGTCCACACACTGTTGAATTTGATCTGGGAATCAGAGGGGCCTTCACCGGGGATGTTTTCCTCCAAAGAGAATCTGCACCTGCTTCTGCCAGGACCCGGGAGCCCGGCAGTCGCTGTGGGATCAGAAATGTCAAACCTGCAGAGGAGTTTCCTGAGGTGACTTGAGCCAAACGGAGGACATCGCCAGGAAGCCAGGCCTCAGCTGCTCCAGGGAATGGCCGCTTTGCGGTTTCTTTTAAGGAGGGAGCGTGAGCAGGAGGGAGGACGCCAGGCGGGGGTGCATCGCAGGGTTAAGATTACACGCTCTGGAGGGTGATGGGGCGAATTTCAAAGGCGTGGTAACCTAGAGGCGCACCGCGGAAAAAGATAAAGCTTTTGCTAACAAGCTAGATGCCTGGGGCGTGGCTGCCCACCACGGCCTGTCGATTCGGGATGTGTGTTGTATCCCATCACCCCTTCTGTGTCCGCATCACTGACCTGGGACTTTCGTGGCCCCTGAGAGACCTCGGCTTCATGTGGGGCTGCCGGGGTTCCTCAGCGTCACCCCTTTCTTCTTCGTGCCCTTCTCCCAGCTCTGCTCTGCGGGGACGTCCTCTTCCTGGTCCCTCAGGGCCGTGCTCCGTGGCCTCAGTGTCCCCCCTCCTTCCCCCATGCCACTCTCCATTGTGCCGCACCCTGCTCTGGGCCCCGGTCAGGCCTTGGTCTGTCCCCCAGTTTGAGAATTGCCACTTACAGGTGCTTCCGGCACACACCTGCGGAGTCCCACCTGCGGGCCCTTCCCAGCCAACTCTTCCTCTTTTTTTTTTTCTTTAAAAAAATATACATTAAAGCCCTAGCCG
>NW_006299834.1:1344511-1345338 GCF_000327345.1 Myotis davidii
AAGATAAAGCTTGCTAACAAGAGCTAGATGCCTGGGGCGTGGCTGCCCACACGGCCTGTCGGTTCGGGATTGTGTTGTATCCCATCACCCCTTCTGTGTCCGCATCACTGACCCGGGACTTTCGTGGCCCCTGGGAGACCTCGGCTTCATGTGGGGCTGCCGGGGTTCCTCAGCGTCACCCCTTTCTTCTTCGTGCCCTTCTCCCAGCTCTGCTCTGCGGGGACGTCCTCTTCCTGGTCCCTCAGGGCTGTGCTCCGTGGCCTCAGTGTCCCCCCTCCTTCCCCCATGCCACTCTCCATTGTGCCGCACCCTGCTCTGGGCCCCGGTCAGGCCTTGGTCTGTCCCCCAGTTTGAGAATTGCCACTTACAGGTGCTTCCGGCACACACCTGCGGAGTCCCACCTGCGGGCCCTTCCCAGCCAACTCTTCCTCTTTTTTTTTTTCTTTAAAAAAATATACATTAAAGCCCTAGCCGGGTTGGCTTGGTGTATAGAGCGTTGGCCTGCGGACTGAAGGGTGATCATAGGCCGACACTCAACCACTGAGCCAGGGCAACTTTTCCTCTCCTTGGAGCTGAGACTGGCCTCAGGCACCTGGGGAGGGAGTGTGTGCACGTTGGGGGCGACGGGCAGTCCCTCCCAAGGCCTCCTCTCCCTCCTCTGGCCCTGCCCTCGGTCCTCCCTCCTGACCCTTCCCATCCCCACCCCCCCTCGCCCATCCCTGGTCCTCTCTGTGTCTCCTTCTCACTGTTTCCTCCTCTTTCTTCCCCCTCTGATTCTCTCTCCCCCATCTCCCTCTCCCTGCCCCTCCCTCTCCCACTGCAGACCC
>NW_006299834.1:1345409-1351651 GCF_000327345.1 Myotis davidii
CTCCAGGGATGGAGACCGCAGACCAGGGAGCTTTGCGTGTGAGACCAACCAGCTGGAGGCTCCCCGAAGCCCGAAGCATGTTTCCTAGGAAACTGGGGGCAAACAAGGCCAAACAATGGAAAGAACAGAGGCCTCGGAGGGGTGGCCAGCGGGTCTCCTGCAGGGCTGTCCCCAGGGCTGAGCCTGAGCCCTTCCAAACGCCCTCTGATCAGGACTTCCTGCCCCCAGAAGCGGGGGCTTGGGGGGGGTCTCAGGCAGGGACCCCAGAGGTCCCCTCTGATCCCCGGGGACCCCAGCAGGTCGGGCAGGCAGGGGCACTGGCCTGATGGAAGAGTCCGGTCTGTCCTCAGGGAGGCCAGCAAGAAGCCCAGGGCAGAGGCCCTCCACCTGCCCATCCACCTTTCCACGTCCTGCCACGCGGTGACTGTGGGCCCTGCAGTGCTCCCCGGAGAGGACCCTGGTCAACCAGCAGAGCGCCGGCCGGAGGTGTGAACGGAACCGGTATCAGGGCCCTCAGCCCGGCCAGGCCAGCTGCCTGGACGCTCCCTGCGCAGCGGACTGTCCCAGGGGTGCACCCAGAAGGCCAATCAGAGCCCGGATCCCAGACTGTGAACTGGAGCTCAGGAAGGGAATGGCGGCCCCCGGTCCCCATGGTGGGGATGGTCCCAGGTGAACCTCGGGCACCTTCAGCCAGCTGGGCCGTTTCTGGCGCGTGGGATACGCGGTCATCGGGGCTGATCAGGGCTCCCCCGAGGAGGAAGATGGGCGCCCTCTCCTCTCCTGGCTGGGGTGCCGGGAGCCGGTCCATCCTTGCTGTTTCAAGGGCCTGACATATATGGCATACTGTTCTTAATATGTTTGCTCACCTTCTTGGCACTATGTGTTTTAACCAAGGTCACCTCTCTGAGAAAGGTTGTTTCCCCAGGTAGGGATTTTCCCCTGAAGCTAGGGAGGGAATAAAACCCCTTCACTAAGTGCCAGGAGGGTAATTAATCACTTTAACTACGAACAATCATGCTTAAACTACATAATCTTTACTCCCTGGAATGGAGATAAGAAACGCCCTAACCTTTGGAATAGAGATTGATAGGATTGGAATCAACTGGTATAAATACAGATGTAACAAGACAACAGGACACAGAACCTAGAAACAGAACCTAGCAAGAGAACCTGGCTGAAGAACCTACACACAGAACCTAGAGACAAAACCTAGCGAGAGAACATGGCCACAGAACCTGGCTGGAGATCCAAACCAGAACTTACCTGGAGATCCTGACCAGAACTTGGCTAGAGATCCTGGCTAGGCTGCTGATCAACTGAACACTGTCTCCGTGTCATTCCTTCTTCGCCGACTCCGTCCACACCTTTGGGGACCCCTGGACCTGCTGGAGTTGGACCCCAGCACTGGGGCATTGGAACCCCCACTAGGGAGCACCCCAAGGCTTGGTGTTGAGGGGGTTCAGGACACGCCTCCATCCAGCATGTGCGTTGACTCTGAGCTGAAGGCCCTGGAGAAGCAGCAGGTGCAGGAGGGGCTCTGTTTCCTCCGCCCATCGCCCCCCCTTCTACCTAAAAGTGGGCGGTGCAACCTCCCCGGAGCAGGTGCCCTCCCTGCCCCAGGAGGGGAGCACTCCTGCCAACCCGGGACTGGTGCCCAGGACGAGATGGGCCTGTACAGAAGGGAGGACCCTGTCCTATTAGCTCCCCCATGTGCTTGCGAGTCATCGTCCCACAGCTCCCTACCCGGCCCAAGCCCCTGCGTCTTGTCACAGCCCCATAAACGCATTGCTCTCTCTGCAAAAGGTACATGAGCTTGGGGGGTGCCTACGGCTTTGGGGGGTCTGCGTTGTCCTTTTGAAGGTTCCCGCGCACACAGGAAGACACGGTGAAAACCCCGTGTGCTTTCTCCTGCTCGTGGTGCTGCCGCTAATTCCCAGGACCCGGACCAACGGGTCGGGTTTCCTCCCTGCAGTTTGGACTCTGCGTGAGGCTCCACCACCAATGAACCCCTTTGTGTCCAGGCGAGGGGGAACTGGGTTTCCTTTCCTTTTTTAAAAAGAAAAATGTAGCCGAGGCCGGTGTGGCTCAGTGGATAGAGCGTCGGCCTGCGGACTGAAGTGTCCCGGGTTCGATTCCGGTCAAGGGCATGTACCTTGATTGCGGGCACATCCCCAGTGGGAGATGTGCAGGAGGCGGCTGGTCGATGTTTCTCTCTCATTGATGTTTCTGGCTCTCTATCTCTCTCCCTTCCTCTCTGTAAAAAATCAATAAAATATATTTTAAAAATAAAAAAATAAAAAGAAAAATGTACTTTTATTGATTTCAGAGAGGAAGGAAGAGGGAGCGAGAGATAGAAACATCAATGATGAGAGAGAATCACTGATAGGCTGCCTCCTGCTCGCCCCCCACTGGGGGTCGAGCTAGAAACCAGGACATGTGCCCCAACTGGGAATTGAACCGTGACCTTCTGGTTCACAGGTCGATGCTCAACCACTGAGCCACGGGCAGAGCGGGTCCTGATACTGACAATAAAAGATCCCTTATATGTTCCAAGGCCCCAGTGGGTGCCTGAAGCCGGCGATGGTGCTGCACCTGTGCGAGCTGTGCTGTTTCCTGTACGCACGCACCCGCGATAAAGTGTCACTTGTAATTTAGGACCAGGAAGAGATCAGCAGCAAGAAGAGGTTACAACACGGCCCAGGAACAGCAGTGACGGCAATGAGGGCATGTGAGCCTGTCCTCCCTCTCAAAGCTGCTCTGGGACCTGGGAGGCGGCCAGAGACTGGCGGGCGGGCGTCTGCCGCCTGGGTTCCCCGGACAAAGGGGGGACTCACCTGGGGGGAGGGGGAACAGCCACAGAGCTGGACGGCCCAGGCTTCATCGCGCTCCTCGGAGCGGCAGGCAATTTAAAACAGGAATTGCTTATTTCTTGATTTTTCCATTTAATATTTTCAACTGCGGGGGGAACGGCAGAGAGCGAAGCCATGGGGGGGGGGGCACTGTCCTCAGGGCCCCAGGGCTCCCAACCCTGAGACAAACAGAAACCAAAAGCATGTCCTCCTGCCCTGGGTCCTGGCCGTGGCCTCCTCCTGCACAAACTGCTCACCCACCCCCGCCCCCTCTGGCCACTGCTCCCTGCAGCCAGAAGGCGGGCATGCTGGTGGGGCGGGTACCCCAGGGGCCATGACCCACTGTGGGTTCTCTGCCCCAGAGAGAATGTAAAGATGAGCCAAGTAGCCTTGGAAGTGAAAGTGCGTTTGTCAGGGAAGCGGAGGCAGAGGGGGCCGCGCCCAGGCAGAGGAGCCCCCTTTCAGAATCCGCCTCCTTTATGGAGGTGCATTTAAGGGAGGTTGGGTGGGGGGTGTTCAATGAGAGGAGCAATGAGGGTTCTTCCTGGGAAAGGGGTGGAGATTTCTCGGAGGAGGCGTTCGCGGGCCATTTCGTGTCCTTATCTGGATGTCGGAGGGTATGTCCCGAGCCTGACAATGCCTTACAGTGAGCCATGTGAGGCTGGGTGACCTCTAGGTGAAATGAGTCACCATGTTGGATGGAGCTGGTGTTAAGCCATAAATCCAGTGTGTGGGGGGGGCGGGGAGGGTGTCTTACTTTCTGTGGACAGTGCTGCAGCTGTTGCCCCACATGCCCCGGCTCTCAGTCACCCCCCTGGGCCCTCCCCCAGGGTGCTCCTGCCCCGGCTCGCAGTCATCCCCCGGGCCCTCCCCCAGGGCGCTCCTGCCCTGGCTGGTCCGGTAATGCTGTCCGCCTGTGCTCTGGGCTGGTTCTCATCTCCTCTCCCCTCGCCACCCCCAGGGTAGTGTGTCCACCAGCCCGTCGCCAGCCCAGCCCCGTGGGCTCTGACCTCTGGGCGACATCTGGAGGCAGAGGAGCTGGCCCAGGGGCGGCCCATCACAGCTGGACTCCCCGGGCTCCCACGCTGCTCCGCTCCGCCTGCCCCCTCCGCGGGCTGCGCCCTAGATGCCCTGAACTGTCAGACCAAGGCCTCCCTGGAGCAGAGCCGGCACCGGGCACTCCCTCCTGGGTCGTGGATCAGATTTCAGTGCCGCTGACACCCTGACGGGGACAACTCAGAAGGCGCCTCTGCCTGAGCTGGGGGGGCAGGCGGCTGGGGATCACAGCACCCCGGGGCCGGCCTCTCCACTGCAGAGCGGGGGCAGGCACCTCCATCGCACCTGCTTCCCGGCCACCTGCAGGCAGAGCAGGATGGACCTGGCCCTGCCGCGGGAAGCAAGGTTAGCTTTCTGTCCATAGAGACCAGAAGGGGAGAGGCGGGGCGGGGGAGAACCGGCCAGACCACCCCCTCGCGGAAAGGCCCCGGGAGCTGACCCTTTGGGAGAAGCCGCCTTCCGTCCTTCCTTCGTTCACTCAGCAAACGCGGGGCTGGAACCGAACCCGGGCCGCCCTCCGGAAGCTCCCGGTCAGTGGGGCCCAGAGAGGAGAGAGAAGGCCATGTTCCCCCGCGTAATCGGGGTCCCCGGGGGTGGGGAGGGGCAAGGCGGGGCACATATGGGGTTTTAGCCTCGGCCCAGGACGGCCGCCCCGGCCACCACCTTTCTGGGCAGACGAGGTGCCAACCCACACCGCAGGCTGGGTGGTCTCGCCGCGGCTCCCGGGCCACACACCTGTTGGGCATGTGACTGTGCGGAACACGCAGGCCACTGTAACGCATGGTGAATGCTCGTGTACCTACGCGTAGAACGGACACAGTGAACGTGATAGAAGCCCGGGCCGGCTGCTCAGTGGTTAGAGCAGCAGCTCTCAGGCCGAAGGGTCCCAGGTTCGATGGGTGCCTCCTTGGCAGGCTCCGCAGGAGGGGGACGTGCGCAGACAGCCATGGATGCGTGTCTTCCTCTCCCCCTCCTCCCTCCCTCCCACTCTCCATAGAAACCAATGGGAAAATGTCCTCGGATGAGGATTTTTTAAAAAGCGCTAGCTGGGCCAGTGTGGCTCAGTGGTCGAGTGTTGACCTACGAGCCAAGAGGTCGTGGTTCGATTCGAGTTCGGGGCACATGCCCGGGGTTTTGGGCTTGATCCCCAGTGTGGGACGTGCAGGGGGCGGCCGATCCATGATTCTCTCTCATCATGGATGTTTCTATCCTCTCTCCCTCTCCCTGCCTCTCTGAAATAAATAAAAAATATATATTTTTTTAAAAATGGTTCACCTGTGCTGGGCACTTGCCCTGGATGGATCCTGCGGGCCTGGAGGTCGCCCAGCGATGAGTGGGAAGGCCAAGCCGTCACTGTCCGTGACTGTGGGCTTTGTAAGCACTGGCCACGTAGGCGACACTCAGTTTATTTTTATATATTTTTATTGATTTCAGAGAGGAAGGGAGAGGGAGAGAGATATAGAAACATCAATGATGAGAGAGAATCATGGATCAGCGGCCTTCTGCAGGCCCCCCACTGGGGATCGAGCCTGCAACCCAGGCCTGTGCCCTGACTAGGAATGGAGCCATGACCTCCTGGTTCATAGGTCGACACTCAACCCCTGAGCCATGCGGGTTGGGCTGGCACCTTTTAAAAAAATTCTCACCCGAGGACATTTTTCCCATTGATTTCTAGAGAGAGTGGAAGGGAGGACAGAGGAGGGGGAGGGCGACACAGCCATCGGTTGGCTGTGCTGGCCTGGGGGGCAATAGCAGGCATGGAGCGTCTCCCAGGGCAACGCCTTCCGAGCATCCATCCCCTGCAGGATGCAGGCCGCGGGCTCTGCCTGAGGAGGTGTCTCTTGGGAAGGACGTTTGTTGGTCCCGTTTCTGGTTCTCGTCCTGGGTCTGCCTGGAGCAGGAAGGCCTGTGAGCCGCCTCTGGGCCATGGGGAGCCTGCTGGTGCTGGGCCGCGGCCGCGTCTCCGTGGCCTGGCTGAGGTCCTCGGAACACGGGCTTCTGCTGCACTTCCCTGCGGACTTCCTCGGCTTCCCCTTTCTCCCACGGGTTCCTTTTCTTACTTCTGCTTCGGCTCCCCCTTCCTGTTCCCACAGCCCCTCATTGTCAATTCCTCCGGAACCACCTGTAGGCATTCTGACATCACCCCCAGGCCTCACGCCGCTGTCCGCTGTCCGCTGAGCCAAACCCGCGAGGGCAATAAAAATACCTTTTAAAATATTCTTTGCCAAGAGAAAAGGAAACGACAGGCCCCCCAAGATGGCAGACCCAGACTTCATTGCGGTCTCCGTCCTCCTAGGACTGTGACCTTAAGCCAATCAGCCTGGAATTTCTGGGTCA
>NW_006299834.1:1352014-1352361 GCF_000327345.1 Myotis davidii
GAGACCCCTCATCCTTCCCCCTAGATTGGTGCCCCGCCTGAGACACCCCTCTGGATTGGATGAAAAGTAAAGTGATAGACACGCACACCTGTTCCATAGGTGGGTACGGGTAGTTAGCAGTCAACAAGTAACTTGGCGACAGTAACCAGGAGAGGATTTAGGTCCCCCACCAGGTGCCCCAGCTGTGTGCTGGGAGGTCTGCAAGGGGAGCCACCCGGACATTCAGAGGAATGTTATCTTAGAAGATAAGAGATGGCTCAGTTCAGGCAAAGATCCCCCTTTGTCCTTGTCCGGGAAGAGACCAGGACACGACTACCCGACAAGAAGCGCTTTTAGTTAAAAACTTT
>NW_006299834.1:1352418-1353146 GCF_000327345.1 Myotis davidii
TGAGTTAAAAAGCTTTAGTGTTTGTGGTGACTTCAGGTCTGAGTTTGCGAGGCTGCCCCACAGGCCTCCCCCGAGCTGGTCAGTTAGCCTGTGGCAGATTGGGCCCAAATCTCTCCCTCTCTCTTCCCTCTGAAATCAATAAAAAAATATCTTTTAAAAATCAATGAAAAGATATCCTCAGAGGATGATTAACAATAAAAATAAAACAAATAAATAAAATTACATTTAAACCAAAGAAAGCCAATTTAAAAAAATGATCAAAAAGATTTATTAAAAAAACAAAAACAAAACCCCCAAGAACCACCTCCCCTTTGTTCTAAAACACAACCTAAGAGACACAGGAGGAATGTTGTTAAAGGCACCAGCCCTCTGGGACAGAGGCCCCAGGGGAGGAGGCGGGAAGGGACTTGGGAAGCTGGAGGGAGGCGACGGTCCTACCGCTCAGGAAGCTGGAGAGGCCAGTGCAGGCGGAGTCCCGGGGGGCGAACACTAGGGGGACCCCTCCCATGCTCTCACGTGGGCTTCCAGTGTAAGTGCGTATATGTTTTCTCCCCATATTCCGCATGGCTCAGGGTTCAGGATCTGGAAGAGGGGCCACACATAAATGAGACAAGTAATAATTTGGAAATATTGGGGGGCCAGGCGGGCAAGTCCAACTCAAGGGGAAGGACTTCCACTGGTGCTCAGGCCTCGCCAACCTTTTATTGGTTTGGGATCCACCCATAGCC
>NW_006299834.1:1353437-1358676 GCF_000327345.1 Myotis davidii
GCCATTGTCTGAATAACAGTGGGTGCACAGCCCTGACCTTTGCCAGGGCTTCAAGGGTCACCAGCCTTCCGGTTCCTTGTCCACACCGCTCTGCTGGTGAAGACAATAGGCGGCTTCCCACAGCGTCCCTCTGTCTCCGTGTCTTCATCGCTTCTTCTGAGAACACCCGTCCTATTGGATTAGGGCCCATCCGAGTGACTGCATTCGCCTTATCACCTCTTCAAAGGCCCATCTTCAAACGCAGCCATTCCGAGGGGGCGAGGGCCCCAACACAGACACTGGGGGGACACAATTCAGCCTGAGCAGACAGTAAAATAACCCCCCAGGTTTCTATCACCCAAGAAGCCACACCCTCTTAAACAATCCTCCGGGAGGAAGGAATCAGGTCCAAGCCGCAGAAGGCCTAGACGAGGAGCCGAAAGGACAGGCGCTGTTCACCTAACACAGCGGGCGGCAAACTCATTCGTCAACAGAGCCAGATGCCAACAGCACTTCTTCCAAACAGACTCGCCCAGGCCGAAAACCGGCTTCTGCGCGTGGGCCACGGAGTTTCAACCGCCCTGTACCTGCGCCCGCGCATGGTATTTTCTGGAAGAGCCACACTAAGGGGCCAAAGAGCCGCAACGGTACGTGCGCCCGCGCGTGGAATTTGGTGGAAGAGCCACACTAAGGGGCCAAAGAGCCGCATGTGGCTCGCGAGCCGCAGTTTGCCGACCAGGGCCCTAACAGAACAGAAGGAAGGATGAGAGCAAATCGAGGCTTGAAGAGGTCCGGATTGTGTCCAGTCTGCTTAGTCGGCGCTGTGGCCACACGCTAACTACCAGCTCGGGGAGGGCCTGTGTGGCAGCCTCGCAAACTCAGACACCTGAAGTCGCCACAAACATTAAAGCTTTTTAACTAAAAGCGCTTCTTGTCGGGTAGTCGTGTCCTGGTCTCTTCCCGGACAAGGACAAAGGGGGATCTTTGCCTGAACTGAGCCATCTCTTATAACATTCCTCTGGAATGTCAGGGTGGCTCCCCCTTGCAGACCTCGCAGCACACAGCCAGGGCACCTGGTGGGGGACCTAAATCCTCTCCTGGTTACTGTTGCCAACTTACTTGTTTTTGTTTGTTTGTTTGTTTTTTTAATATATATTTTATTGATTTTTTTACAGAGAGGAAGGGAGAGGGATAGAGAGTTAGAAACATTGCTGAGAGAGAAACATCGACCAGCTGCCTCTTGCACACCCCCCACCGGGGATGTGCCCACAACCAAGCCCAAGGTACTTGTTGACTGCTAACTACCTCGTACCCACCTACGGAACAGGTGTACGTGTCTATCACTTTACTTTTCATCCAATCCAGAGGTGACCCCACTTTGCTTTCTCCCGCCTCCCTAATCTATCGCCAATAGATGTCATGAAACCCACTGACCGTATCCCCTTTTGATTATAATGTATAAAATAAGGTGGTTATATTTGCCCCGCCCCCCCCGCAATTGATGACAGTTTGGCTCAAATAAACTCACTTCATGAAACCCACTTACCATATCCTCTTTTGATTATAATGTACAAAATAAGGTGGTTATATTTGCCCCCCCCCCCCCCCAATTACTCACAAAAATTGTCTATAGGTTTAAATGTTTCTTATGTTTGACAGCACAAGGATTTAATTACAACACTGTAATAGCCATCCCTTCCTACACACACACACACACACACACACACACACACATGCACACGCACACACGGAAAGAAACAAGCATTTAAAAGGTGTCCATCAATAAAGCACCATTTAAACAACCACACAGTAGCCACACCCAGAGGCACCAGGCGGCAACACACAGGGGCCCGACCACAGCACCCGCCCGTCCGTCCGTCCGCTAAGAGCTGCCCCTGGAGGGGCATTTGGTAGCTGGGGTTGGGGTGGGAAGGAGGCTCACCGCTCCCCTCCAAACCTTTTGCATTCTGTGCCCTATGCACGTATTGCCCACCCCAATAAATCACTGTACACGTGTTGTTTTTAAAGTATTTTTAATGAACGCATTTTAATTTTTCTGTTGTCGTTAATCCTCACCTGAGGATACTTCCTCATTGATTTTTTAGAGAGAGTGGAAGGGACGGGCAGAGACGGAGAGAAACATCGGTGTGAGGGAGACACATCAATTGGGTGCCTCCTGCACGTGCCCGACTGGGGCTGGGGATCAAGCCTGCAACCGAGGCACGTGCCCTTGACTAGAATAGAACCTGGGACCCTTCCGTCTGCGGGCCAACGCACTATCCACTGAGCCAAACTGGCCAGGGCTAATGCACACATTTTAAACTTTAGCACAGTTGTAAGTGAGCGATGGTACGCGTTTTTTGTCCAGTGGAGGGGGGGCCCTCTTTGCTGGCTGGGGGTTGGTTTTTGTCCGATGCTTTCGCTGCCTCTATGGATGTGATCAGGTGCTTTCTCTCTCCTGCCTGTGACGTGCTGGCTTCGAGGAATGGGCTTTCGAATGCTGAGCGAGCCTTCGTGGGGGGGGTACATCGCACTGGCTGTGGCCGGCGACGTTTTATGCATTGTTGGGTCCAGGTCGCTAATCTTTCATTGGAGCTTCTTGCGTCCGTGTTCGTTAGAGGCATTGGCCTGTGGTGCCCCTTCCTCCTCCGTCTTCATCGGGTGTGGGCCTCAGGGGGATGCTGCCTCGCAGACTGGCCGGGAGTGTCCTCTGCCCCTGTTTCCCGGAGGACACTGTAGAGAGTCAGTCATTTCTTCCTCGAACGTGTGGTCGAGTTCCGTGAACCCGTCTGGGCCTGGTACTTACTATCTCAGAAGCTCAGGAAGGGAAACATTCTATCATTTTATGATTAAATCTCCATGGGGTTGTTGTTTTTGGGGGTGGGGGTGGGGAGGGACTATGATCTGAAGGCATATTTAAAAGCCTCACTCAGGAATTTCTTTCTTTCTTTTTTTTTTTTAGTATATTTATATTGATTTCAGAGAGGAAGGGAGAGAGAGATAGAAACATCAATGAAGAGAATCATTGATCGGCTGCCTCCTGCAAGGCCTCCACTGGGGATCGAGCCCGCAACCCGGGCACGTGCCCTTGACCGGAATGGAGCCCGGGACCCTTCAGTGCACAGGCCGACGCTCTATCCACTGAGCCACACCGGCCAGGGGCGTTGGAGGAGTTTCTTAGCTATTTTTTTTTCTTCCTTTTAAGTAGGACCAAAGGGCCAGGGGGCGTGGAGTTGGCTGGCTCCCTTTTCCCAGTGTTTGCTTTGCCACCTGAGGAGCTCCCCAGGTGAAATCTGAAACTGGCCCCCAGCCTGGAGGTGCAGAGAGGCTGGGGTGGGGGGTGCAAGGTTGATAAGCCAGGGGACGCACAGGCCTGTCCTGGGCCGCGTGAGACCCGTAGGTCTCCACACTGTCCACCAGGATCTTCCAAGTGTATGCAGAAGCCTCAGCCGGTTCCGTCCCGCAGGCCGCCCAGATGGTCCCAGCTGCACCTTGCCCTCCCGGCTGGTCCTGGGAGCCCAGGGAAGGCAGCAGAACACACATCCCCAGGATGGGGAGCCGGCAGAGCCTCCAGCTGCCCAGTCCAGTTCCCTCCACACTGTCCCCCTTGTGACGGGCTCGTGCTCAGGTGCCCTGGGTGGTCAGTGAGGGGCTCCACCGGCACGAAGGAGAGCTGTCTGGCAGGTTCCTGGCTGCACCGGAGGCAGTTGCCACAGCAACAGTGTAGACACATGTAAGAGAAAACAGCTTAAGCTAGCGATTCCCAAAATGAGGAATAGTTTCTCCCCCCAAGAGCCCCGGGACTTGAACCAGTGGTTTAGTAAGTCCTGGGCCCAGGTGGGACTACTCAGGGCGCTCACTCGTGTCCGGGCAGTTTCCCGACGAGGACCCCTGAGCAGACACAGCCGTGCACACGGCGTTCTGTTGGACGATGCAGTGAGCAAGTCCGAGGCCTCCCCGTTCAGGAGGCCGGCTTCTTGCATCGGGGACATAGCAGCAAAGGGACGGGCTGTGGCTCCCTCGCGGTCAGGGCTGGTCTGTGTGTTAGGAATGCCCTCGGCCAATGCAGGGCGAGCACGGCGGACGGATCACTGTCCTGGTGGACAGAAGGTGCCCACTGGCCTGGAGGAGAGGGGCTGGCAGTTACTGTTCCCGGGGGCAGGTTCTCCCTGTGCCCAGGAAGCCAGGCTGTAGGTGCCCAGCCTCCCAGGTGGAAGCCACGGCCAGCGATTTGTGCCACACAAACACCCCACATCTGAGTGTAGCCCCCCCGGCCGTATGTCACGTCAGTCGTCTGATGGGCTGTGGTGTAGTGTGATGGACAGTGAGTGGCAGGTCGGTGTTGGATGGGTGTGGGGAGTATCCCATGGATTAGATCAGGGGTGGGCAAACTTTTTGACTCGAGGGCCACAATGGGTTCTTAAACTGGCCCGGAGGGCCGGAACAAAAGCATGGATGGAGTGTTTGTGGATTAAACATACTGGTCCTAGTTGGTTTTTCCTTCACACAAAGGAAGTGCATCTCTCCTGCTTGGAGTGGCGATGCCCAGACACCCGCCAGGCGATCCTGACGAGCTAGAGAGGGGCGCCCACACCCCACATTGGTCTGGTTTCTGTGATGGGCGTGCGAGTGGCCCCTCGTGGAAAAGGCAAGGGCAGGGACTTACAGCGTAAAAACAACTGAGGCCTCTGAGTGAAGACTCAGTTTTCTTAATCATCAAAGACCCGAGGACGGTGGTCGGAAGCACAGGAATTACTCCGACGAAACGCTGAATCTTCGCTTTCTAGGCAGGTAACTTAGGAGGCAAAGGAGAACTTTCCAAAATCTTATCCGGAACCGACCAATAGCCCAAGAAAGCCTTGTCCTTCAGCAGGTAGAACATTGTTTGCTGTACGTAAGTGCATTATTGACAGCGAAGCTCAGTTAAAGAGAGCTCTTTTACAAGATAATGTTGGAGGTAGGAAAGCATCACATATCCATAACATTTACCCACAGACACACGGACACACAGACACCGATAGACACATGGCCACATGGACGCACAGACACTGACACAGATAAACATGCGGACACAGACACACACAGACACACAGGCACAGATATGCTGGGGTCCAACTCCAGCAGGTCCAGGGGTCCCCAAAGGTGTGGACGGAGTCAGCGAAGAAGGAACAACACGGAGACAGCGTTCAGTTGATCAGCAGCCTTGCCAGGATCTCTAGCCACAATCTCCAACCAAGTTCTGTGTCCACGTTCTCCAGGT
>NW_006299834.1:1358994-1366092 GCF_000327345.1 Myotis davidii
CACAGACCCACAGGCACAGACAGACACACAGGCACAGACAAACAGGCACAGATAGACACAGACACACAGACACAGACAGACACACAGACAGACACAGACACAGACACACAGGCACAGATAGACAGACACAGACAGACAGACAGACACACAGGCACAAATAGGCACACAGGCAAAGACACAGATAGACACAGACACAGGCACAGACACAGGCACAGACAGACACACAGATACAGACACAGACACACAGGCAGACACACAAACACAGACACACACAGACACACAGGCACACAGACACACAGACACAGACACAGAGACATACAGGCACAGATAGACACAGATATAGACACACAGGCACAGATAGACACACGGACACAGATAAACACACGGATACACAGATAGACACACATAGACACAGGCACAGACAGACACACACAGACACAAATAGGCACAGACACGCAGGCACAGATAGACACACGGACACAGATAGACACACGGACACAGATAGACACACGGACACAGATAGACACACGGACACAGATAGACACACAGACAGACAGACACACAGGCACAGATAGACACACAGGCACAGACAGACACACAGACACACAGACACAGACACACAGGCACCGACAAACACACAGGCACAAACAGGCACAGATAGACACAGACACACAGACACAGACAGACACACAGACAGACACAGACACAGACACACAGGCACAGATAGACAGACACAGACAGACACAGACAGACACAGGCACAAATAAGCACACAGGCAAAGACACAGACAGACACAGACACAGGCACAGACACACAGGCACAGACAGACACACACAGATACAGACACAGACACACAGGCAGACAGACACACAAACACAGACAGACACACAGGCACAGACAGACACACGGACACAGATAGACACACAGACACAGATAGACACACGGACACAGATAGACACACGGACACAGATAGACACACGGACACAGATAGACACACGGACACAGATAGACACACGGACACAGATAGACACACGGACACAGATAGACACACGGACACAGATAGACACACGGACACAGATAGACACACGGACACAGATAGACACACGGACACAGATAGACACACGGACACAGATAGACACACGGACACAGATAGACACACGGACACAGATAGACACACGGACACAGATAGACACACGGACACAGATAGACACACGGACACAGATAGACACACGGACACAGATAGACACACGGACACAGATAGACACACGGACACAGATAGACACACGGACACAGATAGACACACGGACACAGATAGACACACGGACACAGATAGACACACGGACACAGATAGACACACGGACACAGATAGACACACGGACACAGATAGACACACGGACACAGATAGACACACGGACACAGATAGACACACGGACACAGATAGACACACGGACACAGATAGACACACGGACACAGATAGACACACGGACACAGATAGACACACGGACACAGATAGACACACGGACACAGATAGACACACGGACACAGATAGACACACGGACACAGATAGACACACGGACACAGATAGACACACGGACACAGATAGACACACGGACACAGATAGACACACGGACACAGATAGACACACGGACACAGATAGACACACGGACACAGATAGACACACGGACACAGATAGACACACGGACACAGATAGACACACGGACACAGACAGACACACAGACACAGGCACAGACACGCAGACACAGATAGACACAAGGACACAGGGAGACTCCAGAGCTTCCATTTCCAACCTTCGAATCAGGTGCCAACTACTAGTCCCTGCCCCTCAGCCACCTCCCAGCGCCCAGGTGGCTGGCGGCTGGGTGCAGTCCTGGCCCGCGGGGCTGGCCATCAGTGGCCAGTGAGGAAGTCAGGACATCCCCTCCCCCACGTGCCCCTTCGGCGCGTTGATCACTGAGTGGAAGGCGCTTGTAAAACAGCAAATAGAAGGAGCATCTCCACCAGAGAGAAGGCACCATCTGAGCCCGAGGCCCCCGCAGACAGACCTTGGTACAGTCACTGCCCCGCCTGTGGTCTCGCCCTGCATTTTGTTGCTTCTCCACAATCGCTACTTTTCCTTCAACCTGGTATACACATGACTCGGCCTCCTCACTTCTCTGGCCCCGATTTCCTGGGGGCTGCCCCGTGGGGTGAGTGCCCTGCGCGTGCTGCGCGGTCAGTCTGTGTCCCTCAGGCCCAGCTGGAGCCCTGAGCGGGCAGAGGAACCGCTGCTTCCCCTCGCTGCGGAGGACGGTGCTCGTGGTGTGTCTCGCCCTCCGCCTGCCCACAGCCCACGTGCCTGAGAGCGCGGGGGTCCCTGCAGGTGTTCACTCCAGCTAGTGTGCACCGAGCCCCCACAAGCTGTCAGCCACGGCCTGGCTGTGCCCCCAGCGCTGGCCCTTCCGGCCGGAGCCGGCCTGTGCCCGGGCACCGGTGACTGTCGGCCTCTCTCCGGTTTGGGGGCCACTGGTTTGCCCTGTGACCTCCATTCTCTCAGTTCTCTGAAAGCTGTTGACTTTCAGCTTATTATGCTTTTTTCTGGTGAGAATGGGAGTGATGACTTCCGATTCCTACATGCCGGACTGAAAACTGGAAATCCCCATTTTTTTAAGAGAAAAAAACCTCACCACCCTGACGGGAGCCCCTGCCGATTCTCCAGACCCTGCTCCGCGCCCACCCCGCCCTGGGCAGGTGCCCATCACTGTCATGCAATGGCCCCTGACTGCGGGTGCCCAGCCCTCGTCCAGTGCTTAGCGCCAATGTCCAGCTGCCTGCGGCCGCCCACCGGGTGTCCCCGCACATCTCCAACTCATGTCCAGCTGGGATTCACTGTCTTTCCCCACAAAACGAATCCACAGTTTGGTTCCCCTCTCAAGTGATGGGCACCCAGGTGCCCCAGTCAGAAATCTGAGCTTTCTTCTTCTTTTTTTTTATTTTTTTTTTATTTTTTTATTTTTTTATTTTATTTTATTTTTTTTAAAAATATATTTTATTGATTTTTCACAGAGAGGAAGGGAGAGAGATAGAGAGCTAGAAACATCGACGAGAGAGAAACATCGACCAGCTGCCTCCCGCACACCTCCCGCTGGGGACGTGCCCGCAACCCAGGCACATGCCCCCGACCGGAATCGAACCCGGGACCTCTCAGTCCGCAGGCTGACGCTCCATCCACCGAGCCAAACCGGCTTCGGCTTCTTCTTCTTTTTTTTTTAGTTAAAAATTCCTTAATTTTTTATTCCTGGTACCACTAGCACAATTTACAGGGCAATATACCTGATGTAATGAAAAGAAAAAGAAAAAGAAAAAGCTACAACAGATAAAAGACCTCAGGAATGTACACCTAATTGACACTACATTGCATTCATCAATAGCTGCACTTTTTGCAAACTGTGGCTATGCCAGTCTGAACAGGAAGCTTTCCTGTTTAAGCTGCAGTCACTTTTCTGACTACGGATCATCATTCCTCCCGTGGCAGGTTTTTACAGTTCCTCCAATGCATTTGGGGCGACTGTCTCAAAGTAACCTGCAGCTTTCCTGACAACCTCTCGCGCTCTCTCCTGCTAAGGACTGTAGCCATTTTCTGAGTTTTTAGAACCTTCTGCTACCATATCCACCACTTCCACCACCAGATCCATAACCACCACCATCGGGGCTGTCCGAGCTTCTTCCACCAAAACTGCCCCCCTTCATGGGTCCATAATTTGATTGCTGTTGTCCACTGTAATTTCCAAAATCATTATAGTATCCACCTCCACCATAGTTACCGCCAAAATTTCCCCCTTCGTTGTAACCATCGTATGCTCTGCCACCGCCACCATATCCACCACCTTGGTTTCCATATCCTGGTCCACCACCACCACCATAGCCTCCTCTACTACTATAACCGGGACCACCGCCACAGTTGCCACCATCACCTCCAAATCCATTACATCCACCATCACCTCCAAATCCATTATACCCACCATCACCTCCAAATCCATTACATCCACCATCACCTCCAAATCCATTATACCCACCATCACCTCCAAATCCATTACATCCACCGTCACCTCCAAATCCATTATACCCACCGTCACCTCCAAATCCATTACATCCACCATCACCTCCAAATCCATTATACCCACCATCACCTCCAAATCCATTACATCCACCATCACCTCCAAATCCATTATACCCACCATCACCTCCACATCCATTACATCCACCATCACCTCCAAATCCATTATACCCACCATCACCTCCAAATCCATTACATCCACCGTCACCTCCAAATCCATTATACCCACCATCACCTCCACATCCATTACATCCACCATCACCTCCAAATCCATTATACCCACCATCACCTCCACATCCATTACATCCACCATCACCTCCAAATCCATTACATCCACCATCACCTCCTCCATAACGACCTCTGCTGCCACCTCCACCACCGGAGCCTCCTCTTCCACCAAAGTTTCCACCACGGACAAAGTTACCTCCCCAACCCATGAAATTGCCAGGTCCACCTCCGCGGCCTCTGTGACCCAGCAGACCGCATTTCTTGTTTGGAAAGGGCCTTTTTCACTTCACGATTATGCCCATTAGTAGCGTGGTATTTCTGAACAACAATTTTATCAACTGTATCATGATCATCAAAAGTTACAAAAGCAAATCCTCTTTCCCCCCACTCTGCCTGTCCTCCATATGGTTTCAATCTTGCCATACTTTTCAAAGTAGTCTCTCAAGTTATATTCTTCTGTATCTTCTCCAGTGCCACCAACAAAACCTTTCTTCACTGTTCGGTGGGCACCAGGCGTTACAGAATCCTCTCTGGAAACAGCTCTTTGGCTCTACTGCACACCCATCAACCTCGTGTGGTCGAGCGCACATTGCTGCATCCGCCTCTTCAACAAGAGCAAGTCACAAAACCAAACCCCGGGAACGCTTTGTTTGGGGGTCTCTCGTCACCACACAATCTGTGAGTGTGCCCCACTTCTCAAAATGTTCTCTCAAACTGTCATCTGTAGTTTCAAAGCTCAGACCACCAGTAAAGTTTTCCCAACTGCTCTGGTTCCTTAGGATCATGTGCCCCCCCCCCCCGGGGGCGGGCAGCCAGAGTCGAGCTGGGGGCGACCGCCGCCCAGTCCTGTAACACCTGTCAGTCACCAGGTTCTGTTTTTATTGATGAGGGAGAGAGAGAAAGAGAGAAATATCAATTTGTTATTCCAGTTATTTATGCATTCATTGGTTGATTCTTTTTTGTTAACCTTCACCCAGGGATATTTTTTCCTTGATTATTTATTATTATTATTTTAGAGAGAGTGGAAAGGAGGGAGAGAGACAGAGAGAAACATCCACTTGAGAGACACATCGATTGGTTGCCTCCCACATGTGCCCTGACCGGGGCCGGGGATTGAGCCTGAAACCAAGGTATGTGCCCTTGACTGGAATCGAACCAGACACCCTTCCATCCCACGGCTGATGCTTTAACCACTGAACACCGGCTAGGGCTCATTGCTTAGTTCTTGTGTGTGACTGGGGATTGAACCTGCAACCTAGCATTTCAGGATGATGCTCCAACCAACTGAGCTACCCAGTCAGGGCGGTCACCAGGCTTTATGATGCTCACAGCCGCCCAGGCGTTGTCCTGGAGCGGCCCTCAGTGCCTCTTCAGCTGATATGAGTGGCCTCCTCACAGCCCGTCTCACCCATCTTCTCCTCCCCCCACTGCTACCAGGTCTCCCCCAAAGACATCCACGTGTGCCCCTCCCTGCGTGCAAACCACCGCCAGCCCCAGCCTGTGCAGGATTAACTCGGAGCCATTTCTCCTGGGGGAACACGGGGTCAATGACCCTCTCCCCTCTGTCCTCCAAGTAGAGCCCCTTCCGCGTTCCAGCCTCTTCTCCACGGAAACTTCCTTCCTAGAATAGACCATCTGCTCTTGCTCCCCCCTCACCACCCCCCGCCCCCCCGTGTGAAACTTCAGCAGGCGATAGAATATTCCGGCAACGCTGCTCACCTGGCCACCTCCCGCCCATCCCACCAGGTCCTGTTCAGATGTCACCTCCTCCAGGAGGCTGTCCCTGGCCCCCAGACCAGCGATGCTGGCACACATTTCACCACTTGCTCTCCAGGAAGGAAGCCCTGATTTGTGGCATTTGCCAATTTCCATGGTGTAAATTCTCCCATCTCGGCCACTCTCACCCTCCCAGTGTGCCCTCACTGAACACGAGCTGGGAAGAGGCGCTCACCATCAACTCTCCTCAGCTGATGTGAGTCGGTTCCAGCTCACAGCTGGTGGATGAGCCTCGTCTCGCCTGTGAACTAGAAGGTCACGGTTTGATTTCCGGTCAAGGGCTCATGCCCTGGTTGCGGGCTTGGTCCCCAGTGTAGGCTGTGCAGGAGGCAGCCGATGAATGATTCTCTCTCATTGTTGATGTTTCCATCTCCTTCTCCCTTCCTCTCTGAAATCAATATATATATATTTAAAATGACCAGATGATGGACTGACGGGCTGAGGGCTGGTGTGGGGGGACCGAAAGGAGAAGACGTGTCTGAGAGAGCGAGGAGGTGAAATCCGCGAGACTTGCTGGCGGGTGGGTGGGATGTGGGAGAGGTGAGGGCCCAACAGGGTTGATGCCACCGTGGGGAGGGGTTGCCTGCCTGTGCACGGGGCCACCTGCAAGGCGTGGGGTGAGGGGAGAGGGCCCCGGGGAGGAGCCTAGCGGTGCCCCTGAGGGAGGGATCGGTTGAGAACCAGAGTCCCCCTGAGGGTGACCAGTCAGCAGGACAGGAGCCGAGGCCACCTAGAGTTCCTGGTCAGCTGTCTGATGCCACCAGGAGGTCGGAGGTCAGCCTGCGAACACCGAACACCAAGCCGGGCTGCCCTGCAGCTCCTCTGTCTCATCAGGAGACGCAGGAATCCAGTTTTCCCTGCGCTGCAGCCTCCATCCCAAACTTGGTTACGTGAATTCCTTTCGACAACGTAAACTGTAATTACGGATTTCTGAGGGCTGACCCGAGAACAATGCCTCAGAAAGTTTGTTCTTAAAACCA
>NW_006299834.1:1366208-1370523 GCF_000327345.1 Myotis davidii
ATTTGGAAACCCCCTCCTGTTGGTGATAAATAATCTCCCAAGACAAGCGGATGTTTGGCTGGGACGCAGGGCGTGGCTGCCCCTCCCAGCGGGACGCTTCCTAGGTGACTTCTCCCCCGGGGCAACCAAGGTGACCGGCCCTGGGGGCCTGAAGGAGCCTCCTCCGGGCGGTTTTGTGCAGCCACCAGAGACCACGAGTCTGTCCTTCTTTCCATGACACAGTTCCTGCCCCAAAGCACCTCCCCCCTCCCCCCTGCCATTGCCCAGACCCTCAGCACCCCAAGTCCCCAGGCCCCCGCTTCGAATTCATGCTTTTTGATTACACAGAGAGAGCAAACACTCCTCTCTATTTGTGTTTGCCTCTTTGTTAATCCTCACCCCAGGATATTTTTTCCATTGATTTCAGAGAGAGTGGGAGGGAGCGGGAGGAGGGAGAGGCAGAAACACTGATGTGAGAGAGATACATTGAGGGGCTGCCTCCTGCACCCGCCCTGACCAGACCGGGCATCAAACCTGCAGCCCAGGTGCATGCCCTTGACCGGGGATCGAACCCGAGACCCTTCAGCGCTCTGGAAGGGGGGGGCAGAAGGCGGGCCGCTCTAACCACTGAACACACCAGCCAGGGCTCTAATTTGTTAACGACAATAAAAGAAGCAAAACACACAACCCAACGGATTAAGGTCAATAAAAATTCCAAAGAGTCACAGGACAGTCATCTTTCTTATACTACAACTCTCTTCAAATGCTTTACGCTAACTTTTTGGTGTTTCCTGATAGCCATAACCTTTCACAGGGTGAATTTATTCAAAGTAACCGTCGTTATTTCAGCGATTAATTCTTGATGCTCACATCGTTATGGCTTGGCTGGCATTGGGGAAGCTTCCATGGCTCCCTTGTGTCTCCTCTGCTCCCCCAAACTTTCTGGGGGCGGCCTCCCTTCCTGGCCTCATTTCCCTCGTGTGCTCCGAGGGATCCTGGTCTCCTTTCGAGGGAGGAGAAGGCAGTGGATGCCCCTGAGCCTCGGGTTGCTGTGGCGTTTGGACCACTCTTGCCAGAAACAAAGCCGGAAACACCTCCACGCTAGTCAGGTCGGAAGTGGACGGTAAGTCCTTTCAGCGGGTGGTTTTGGGAACAATCTTGTCATTAATCCGATATTGACAGGATCTGGCCGCCAGCGAGCGGGTCACTATGACCCTGGCCTGGCCGGTGGGCTCAGTAGGAACAGGAAGCAGAGAGCAGGCGGGGGACCAGGAAGGGAAGGATCAGAGCCGAGAGGGGAGGTGACTCCTTCGGGCGCTGGCTGAGGGGGAGAGAATTCGAGGTCACGAGGTCATGATGTCACGAGGGGAGGTGTTTTTCAATTTTTCTTGTCTCGTCTCCTTTATGAAGACGGGAGGGGCTCCACCGCTTCTGGGCGGAGCAGAAAGTGCGGGCAGTTGGAAAGTGTCCATTAGGGCTCTTCTGTGGAGGGCAAAGAATCTAGCTCATCTGGTTAAACCGAGCTGAGTAATAGGAAGCCCGGGGGCTCCTGGGGCAGCCCCGCGGGCAGAGGCCCCTGGGGTGCCCAGTTCCCCTCTGGGTGACCCCTGGCCCGGCCTCCCCGGGGTGGGCTTTGTTCTGAGATGGACTGCCCCCCTCCCGCGTCGTGTGGTGGCGAGACCCCAGGAAGCTCTAGTGTGCACACCCCCCACTCCTAGTCCAGGAGAGAGACCGCGCACCCAGAGCCCATGCGAGAGAAAGGACACATCTGTCCCCCAGACCTCTACGGGAGGCCAGTTTACAGATGGGTAAACTGAGGCCAGAGCAGGGCCTCTTCCTCCATGTCCTCCCTCCCCCACACCGCCCCGAGAGCCAGGCCTGGCCAGACTAGAAGGGTTTGGCCTCAGGGTCTGCTGAGGGCTTAGAGCCAGAGGAACTGGAATTCCCATCTCGGCCCACTTTAACATGACCTGGGGGCGACTAACATGACCTGGGGGCGTGGGCAGTCCCCATCTTGGCCTCAGTCTCTGTCTGTAAAGTAGGAGTGATGACAGCCTGACCTCGGAGTGAGCTTGGCAAGCTGCTGGAGGCAGAACCAGGAAGGGCGTGTGGGGCTGGCGCGGCCCCAGCGGCTCCCAGGAGAAAGCATCTCCTTCTCAGTTCTCTTCCCTCCGCTCGGCTGGATGCAGGTCCGGGGGCCAGTGGCTGCAGGTCTGACCTGGGACCTCTCTGCCCGCCTGCGACTCTCGCTTTGCAGCAAGGAGCGGGCAGGAGGGGCTCAGCCTCAGACAGGCACCGGGACCCCCAGGGCCTCAGAGCATTGCTTTCTCATTTCTCCAGGAAAGGAGAGGGAGAGAGAGAGAAACATCCCTAATGAGAGAGAAGCGTGGACCGGCCGCCTCCTGCACACCCCGCACTGGGGATCGAGCCCGAACCTGGGGCATGTGCCCTGTTCGGGAACCGAACGTAGACCTCCTGATTCATAGGTCAACCCTCAGCCACTGAGCCACGCCGGCCGGGCACTTCATTGTCATTTCTGCTGCTGCCTTCCCGCTAGCTTAGTGGTCATGGTGCTCCCTGGCGGGCAGTGATTCAAAGGTTCCTTTTCAAATGCATTTACTGGAACGAAAAAGCCACCATAAAGAAAAGGTATCGTGAACAGAAAGGGCGCGTGTTTATTCGTGCCACACGTGTTTGCTGAGTGCCCGCTACTCTCTTCCAGACACTGTTCCAGGAGGGAGACACAGCAGTGAGCACGGAGCAGGAACCCCGGCCCCACGGAGCTCACATCCTGGCGCAGGAGACGGCGAGAAAATAATGTAAAACATGTCACGCGGGCGACGCGTGTGTGGGGATGGCCGGGGTGGGAAGGCAGGCCTGGGGAGGGCGGCAGGGGGGGGGGCGTCCGGGTTGAAATGGGGGATCAGAGACGCTGACATTGAGGCTTGAACCTGAAGGAGCTGAGGGAGGGAGCTCCGTCGGTGTCTGGGCAAGGCTGTTCCAGGCCGGAGGCAGCCAGAGGAGAGGCCCTGGGGAGGGCGAGGCAGAGACAGCGAGGAGGCCGGTGGGGCTGGGCGGGTCGGGGTGGAGAAGAAGGGATGAGGTGGGAGGCATCAGAGGTCGTCTGTGTTCAGGGAGGAGCCGCTGGTGGGGCTGGGGCCGAGGAGGGATGGGATCCCACCCGGTTCCACCATCACCTGTTGGTGCTGTTTGGACAGGGGCGGGGGAGAGGCAGGAATGTCGTGGGAGCGGTCCCTGCATGAGCCTGGGGAGAGCCTGAGACGTGGACGAGGGGTGAGGTGAGATGTGTGGCTGCCGGCCGCGCGTGGGCATCTCCTGATCGTGTCTCCAAAGCCGGGACCTCGCAACAGCGTCAGGGTCAGAGGAGCCTGGGGGTGGCCAGGGAGGAGGAGGAAGGGGAAGAGCAGAGGCCAGGGTGGTGTCTGGAAGCCACGAGAGGAAGGTGCTCCGAGGAGGAAGGGAGCAGCCCCAAAACCCTGGAGGTGTCAGGGGAGGAGGATGGAGACTCGCAGGGACCTGGTGACGGGCATCGTGGGACGGATTTGTTGGATTAGTGGGGGGGTGGGGGGCTAGTTGAGAGCGGGTATAGGGAGATGGGAGGACAGAGCCTGCGGACAGCTGGAGGCCACTCTGGCAGGACTTTGGCTATAAAGAGGAGAAAGTGCCCGGCCTGGGTGGTTCAGTGGTGGGCGACCATCTATGAACTGGGAGGTCACTGTTTGATTCCTGGTCAGGACACATGCCGGGGCTGCAGGCTCCAACCCCAGTAAGGGGCGTGTGGGAGGCAGCCGATCAGTGATTCTCACCACTGATGTTTTCTCTCTCTCCTTCTCCCTTTCCTCTCTCTGAAGTAAAAACATATTTTTAAAAAATGAGAAAGTGAGGCAGCAGTAGCTGGGGGGCAGAGGGCTCATAGCGGGGTTTCTGCTTTACGATGGGAGCGGGGTGGGAGTGACTGTGGTCAGTGCTGGCTCTGAGGGCGGATCTGGGGGACCCGCGGGAGGCCTGGGCCGGCCTGGTCCTGGGGGATTCTCTTCTGATTCATTCATTCGCAGGAGCATCCTGGGCGCCCCTCAGTTGCCAGGCCGCTCCGGGGCCGGGATGGCGTGTCTCCGTGAGCTCAGGGGCCTGGGCACCCGGTCACGGCCTGAGCGAGAGGACGGGCGGGAGGAACCGACGGGGGAGAGCGAGCGAAAGGACCGGCGGGCGCAGGCGGGGAGTTCAGGGATGGACCCAGGGGAGGCGCCCCAACACGGACACTGCCCTGCCTCAGTTTCCTCATCTGTTAAGCGGGGAGAATGGGGTTATACACCCA
>NW_006299834.1:1371350-1372973 GCF_000327345.1 Myotis davidii
GGGAGCTGGGAAGTCGGGAAGTCAGGCCTCCGCGCTGCCTCTCGGACCCCGATCCGCCGGGACCCTTCCTGCCCGCGGCTCCTCTCCCTCGAAGCTTCCAGAGGGAACTGGGAGCTGGGCTGTGCGCGGCGAGGTCCGGTCTCGGTCTGGGGGTCCACCCCTTTCACTGCTGGGCAGTGCCCTGGCCTCAGTTTCCCCATCTGATCCCCGGGGTGGCCGTTCCCACCGCCTTGCCAGACTCCGCTGAGCCCCTGGCTCCGAGCGGGTTAAAAGCCACCTCCCTGCCGCTCTCAGGGGACACTCATCTCCCCAGACGCTGATCAGTCATCCTCTGTGCAGGCCCCGCAGGCACCAAAGCCACTTATCCACTTACCGGTCACTCACTAAGCGCCCTGGAGCACCTGGTGGGACCCCACCCAACCGGGCCTGGCCATCCTGTTCTCTCCTCCGGGTGCCCGGGGGCTTCCCTTTACTCACCTCCTCCCAAATGATAACGTAAAAAACCATTGAAACCTGTAAAGAATTTTTGTGAGTTTATTTGAGCCAAACTGTCGACATATGCCGGGAAGCAGAACCTCAACGAATTGAGATAGTGCTCCGGAGAATGGCAGGGTTACACCCGTATTTATACATGAAATTCATTGGTGACAGATTTAAGGAGGTGGGATTAAGCGAAGTGGGGAAACCTCTGTGATAGGATAAAAAGTGAAATGATGGACACATACTTAGGTGGGTGCAGGAACAATTAACATGACGAAAGAATCTGCTGCATCTGTCCTGAGCCCAGCACACCTGGCCGTGCCCCAGGGGCTCCAGATAAAGGGAAATCACAAGTTACCCAGACATTTCAAGGGTATGTTATCATAGATGCAAAAAGACAGACAGGCTCAGCTACAGTAAAGGTTGACCTTATCAGCTTAGGACGTAACTGCCCACCATAACTGCTTTTAGTTAAGGTTTAATTTCAGACCATCCTTTGTGGTTACTTTAGGTCTCCGAGTCTGTAAAACTGCCATGCAGGCCTCCCCTGAGCTTGTCAGGTCAGCATGTGGCCCCTTTCGTCCACACAAAGAAGGGGGACCACCCTGCCCAGGCGACAAGCAGGACCCAGGCTGGCCAGGACTGCACCCCTCCCTGCTCACGCCCGCACTCCGGTTCCCACTGCGGAGATCCCCCAAGAGGGAGCCCCGATCAGGCCCCAGCACAAAGGGAAAGAAAGGGGGAATCCAGCTGGAACCTCTCTGTGGTTCGTTTCCTCTTGGGCCTGGGCGCCTGTCCCTGCCTGTCTGCGGGACATCTCAGGGTTGGAGGACAAACTCCCAAATGAAACTACTTCTTTCTTTTTTTTAAAAAAATATATTTTTATGGGTTTCAGAGAAGAAGGGAGAGGGAGAGAGAGATAGAAATATCAATGATGAGAGAAATCATTGACTGGCTGCCTCCTGGATGCCCCACACTGGGGATCAAGTCTGCAACCCTGGCATGTGCCCAGACTGAGGTCAAACCTTGACCTCCAATAACAGCATTATCGAGCAACATGTTTTTGCCTGTTTCCATCTCCAACTTGAATAATCAGCAAGATATTAAGCATTTAAAAATACTTTTTTTCAGCCCTAGAGTAAG
>NW_006299834.1:1373053-1388536 GCF_000327345.1 Myotis davidii
GAGAGGTAACACCCCCCCCCCGCCGCCCGCCAAGGTCTGTGTTGGGACCAGGCCGGGTGAGAGGAGGTGGCTGCCTGGGACTGAGAGAAGGGGCAGACGAGAAAGGGAAGCATTGCCTAGCCCCGTGGTCGGCAAACGGCGGCTCGAGAGCCACACGTGGCTCTTTGGCCCCTTGAGTGTGGCTCTTCCTAAGCCTTAGGAGTCCCCTAATTAAGTTAATAACAATGTACCTACCTATATAGTTTAAGTTTAAAAAATGTGGCCGAAGCATTGCCCCACTTGTGAAACGTGCCTTGGAACAACCCTGGATCACTTAGCCGTAAAACAGCTCCCACTCAGGAGTCGGGTCCATCGGCGGTCAGCGTGTGTGCACCCAGGTGTGAGCCACGTGGCCCTGGGAGAGTTCATTAAAACTCCAGCCCTGGCTAGGTTGGGTCAGTGGATAGAGTGTCGACCTGCAGACTGGAAGGTCCCGGGTTCGATTCTGGTCGAGGGTACATGCCCGGGGTTGCCAGCTCGATCACCAGGAGGGGGCGTGCAGGAGTCAGCCGATCCATGATTCTCTCTCAACATTGATGTTTCTCTCTCTCTCTCACCCTCTCCCTTCCTTTCTGACATCAATAAAAATATATTTTTTTAAAAAAGGAAGCTTGAAATGTGGAAACAGCTCTTCCCCTCGTGTACCCCCCCCCCCCCAGCGGCTGCCCCTCCGGGTTCTGTCTCCTGCGGGTGGGGTGGAGGGCTATGCTTGCGACCTGTCCACCCAGCTCTGCCCCCTGTGCCCTCCGGAATGCACTTCCTCCTGGCACGGTGCTGCCGGCGCCCAGCCCAGCCCATCGGAGGTGCTCGCCAAATGGGCTTGAAGGAATGAAGTAACAGAAGTAGGAGGACCACCTCCATAGTTGCGTCACTTGGAGATGGTGGATAATGATTGTTACAATTTGCCCCTCTTGCCAGGCATATTGGAGTGTCTTGGCTCTATAAATGTTTCAAACTCCTCCCCGCTCTCAACATTGTTTTTTATGTTTTCAACACTTACATATTGTTACGTTATATCCAGTTAATGGGTCTCGGGACATGTGGAGTGTTTATATGTGGTGCTTGCCCTGAATGCATGCGTAAATGCATATGCCGCTGGCTGTCCCAGCGTTCGTCTGTCTGTCCGTCTGTCCGTCCGGGGCATAGGCGCCTCCAGGAGGGCCGCCCCTAGAGCAGCTGGCGCTCTGGCGGGACGAGCTTCGGGGCCGCGGTGTGCGTCCCGTCACTTCCTAGGAACGGAATCCCTGCGTCAGAGGCTGTGCAGGACCGTGACCTCTGGGTGTATACGAGGCGCTTGTTTGGGCTCATCAGTGAGCTCCTTGCCTCTTGTCTCTCTGGCCGACGACTGCTCCCAGGTTCTGGTTCGGCGTTGATTTGTGCTGCTGCCTGTGTGTTTAAGGAACATGTTTTCTTGCTTGTTCTGCTCGATCTGTGTGCGCGCTTTGTAATAAAGGAGACATTTACGAGCTGGTGGGAAAGAGCCAGAAGAGGGGTCGGCGGAGAAGGAGGGCGGGTACACGGTACACGGACCGAGGTCCCAGGGGATGCGGGAGCAGGAGGGGCTGGCCTGGTCCGGAGGGACCTGAGCTGGTGAGGCCTGGAGGCAGGGGCTGGAGGACACCTTATGAAATGGCTTTGATCTTCCTAGAGAGGCGGAAAGCGTCAAGAGGGGGGGGTTCTGGGCCTGAGTCCCAGCTCCCTGCGCCAGAATGGCCGCTCCCCTCGGGCCCTCCCTGCTCCCCTGGGAAGAGCAGGTGCTATCACCCCTTTGACAGATTCCCGGGGGGAGGGGAGCGCCGTGTTCAGGGCCAGTCAGCTGATGCGTGGCAGGGCTGGGTGCCCTTGAGAACCCTTCCTCTGGCCCTGGTGCCTCATGGCTGTGGGGAAGCGCACCCGCCTTCCTCTGTCCGCAACTGGGTGAGCCTGTCCCTTCCTCTCCTTCTGCCCTTGTCTTCTTTCTGGACTGACCCCCGTGGGTCCAGGGGCTTCGGGCAGAAGCCGAGTGGACCCCAGGCCTAGCAGAGCCCCCGTCCTTTCCAGGTGGGCGCCCGCACACCCTCTCGGTGCCCACTCTCGCCCACCGGGAGCTCCAGAAGCCACACAGCCTCTGCGTGTCACACCTGGGCAACGTCTGAGCTGGCGAACACGGAGCCCGTGGACAGGCCTCCCATGGTGGGAACTGGCTGGAGTAGAAACAGCAGGAGCCACTGGCCTGGATGTAGACACAGCGGGGAGAGGTCCCCCACCCCCGGTGTCTCCTGGCTTCATTTGCTCCCTCCCACGGTCTCCAAGGCAACCCCCTGAGCTGAGGGCAGGCTTCCACCAACTGAGCCCCCAGTCGGTGCCGGACACTCGCTACCTGATCTCATTGAACCCACTCAGCCACCCTGAGCTGTCACTCCCATTCCATGGATGAGAAAGCTGAGGCTTGGAGTCGAGCGCCCTTTGTCACAGTGAGACTTGGCCCCCAGCCCCCGGGCGGTCCCAGGTGAACGGGCTGGGGCACAGGCAGACTCCTCTTACCTGCAAAGGGGGTTCGAATCCCAGCGGTGCCTTGGTTTCCTCGGAGCAGTTGGGACAATTAAGCACAGTTTTGCATGAAAACCAGGTTGACCGGTGGCGGTGCCATAAGCCCTTAGGAACACAGTGTTGTTGGATCAGCAGCTCCTCACCTTCCGGGGAGATTTCCGTGTGTGTTAACTTGACCACCTGCCTCCTCCCCGGGCGAGAGGATGGGGCACCCGAGACTGGAGAGAACTGGATGTTTTGTTGTTGTTGTTAATCCCAACCTGATACGTTTCCATTAATTTTGAGAGAGTGGAAGGGAGAGGGAGAGCCAGAGAGAAACATCGATGAGAGAGAAACACATGGATGGGTTGCTTCCTGCACGAGCCCCAACCAGGGCCCGGGCCGGGGAGGAGCCTGCAACTGAGGTACGTGCCCTTGACCAGAATGGAACCCGGGACCCTTCAGTCCATAGGCCAACGCTCTATCCACTGAGCCAAACCGGCCAGGGCGCCAGCATCTTGTTAAATGAAACATAAACAAGGTGTAGAAGGCACGTGTACCGGGTCGCCTTTTGTGGGTCACCTGTGTGGGCTCTGGGTGAGCGCGGCTCCGTGTCAGGCATCGAGAAAGAGCCAGAGAGACTACAACCAAGTCCACAGGAAGACGGGCTGTCACATGCCCTCCCTCCAGTCTCCGTGGCTCCAGTGCCTTCAAGATAAAGAGCGAGGCAGGAGGTGTCACGCAGGGCGGTGCCTGGACCCCCCACACTCGCACGCACCTCTCTATTAAGACCGGGCACAGGCAGCCCCACTGGCTGTGCTAAAAGTTGGGGTAGTCACGTTGTGCAAATACAGACAAGACTCGAAGGTCTGAGGACAGAGCGAAAGCCGCCCATTATCCTCACAGCCAGGAGGAAAACCGTCATCACATTTTAGTGGATTCTTGGCAAATGGCAGCTCTTCTTACCTATTATGGTTGGGAGGCAGCTGGGCGGAGGGAGGGACCCAGAGAAGGGGACACTGCTCGTTGCAGACGCGGAGAATTCCTAGAAGCTGGTGGCCCTGAGCCGGGAGCAGAGCTGGTTTTCCTTTCACGGTTTTGCCGTCACTGTCAGAGGCACTGAGCGTGTCAGGACGGTTTTCCTTTATCCCCCCCTCGCTCGGGCATGGGTACCCACCGTGTGCCAGGCCCTCCCCGGGTCAGCGTCATTTAGTCTGCGGCTGGGTGGGCAGCATCCGGCTCAGCGGCCGCTTTCCTCTGCTGCCAGTTCACTCCAAGGCCAGGTTCACCCTGGTCACTCCCTCAGGACCCACCCAGCGGCTTCGAGGGTCTGCCCCCTGGTCTAGGCTGTGGGTAAGGCTCAGGGTTTAGGGGTCGGGCTGCTCACTCACCCACTCATTTTAAAAAATATATATTTTTATTGATCTCAGAGAGGAAGGGAAGGGAGAGAAAGATAGAAACATCAGTGATGAGAGAGAATCATCGATGGGCTGCCTCCTGCACGGCCTGCAACCCAGGCATGTGCCCAGTCCACAGCCTTGGTGGGAGCTGTGCTGCAATCCAGGTGGCTTCCTGGAGGTGGCTGCTCTGCTCACACAGGTCAGGAGAGACTCCTGGAGAAGGAGGGTCTGAGGCTTGGGAGCAGACAACCCTGCCTCTCACAGATTAGCCTTGAGACGGTCCCCTTCCTCTGCACCTTCGTCTTCTCATTTGTAAAGTGGGGCTGCAGTGCTAGCGGCGTGGTGGGCCGGGGTGCCTGCTTTGGTTTTGGCCGATGGCGAGCTCTTCCTCTGGACTGTGGTTGGATGGTCCTGGGCAGGGGGCCAGGGTGGGGGCGGGGGGGTATTTTGGGAAGAGGGAGGAGCTTATTGCAAAAACCTGGAATCCCCAGAGCCTGGTTTGAGCAGCAGAGCAGAGGTCAGCGCGGCTGGTCAGGAAGCCGTGGGCTGGCGGAGAGGGAGGGGTGTGGGGGGGCGTCTGTGTGATGAGAGGCCCTCCCTCTGCCCCCCTGCCCTGCACCTCGCTCTCCTGGTTTATCACAGTGGCCTCGTGACTGCTTTCTTGTTGCCACATGTCCTCTGTGGTCGAGTCTCAAATGGCAGCCAGGCAGGAAAGATCTCTAAGATCTAAATCGCACTATAGCCTTTCCTCCTCAGGGTCTCCCAGCGGCACCTCCTCCCAATCAGAGAGGCAAGTCCTTCCAGTGGCCCCAGGGCCCCCAAGACCCAGCTTCCTGTTATCTCTCTGCCCTCCTCTCCTGGTATCCCCCTTCTCTGCCTTGCTCACCCTGATGTTCCATCAACACCTTCTGGGCACATGGCCCCAGGGCCTTTGCACTTCCCCCCAGGCACCCCCAAGGTTTGCACAAATGTCAGCTTCTCAGAGAGACTATCCCTAACCGTTCTGTATAAAGCCCCCTTCACTCCCGCCCACAGTCCTCCCAGCCCAGTTTCCCTGCTGCCTTTTTCTCTGTAGCTTGTCTCACCACCTGAGAGATTTCTTCACTTGTTCTTGTTCCCCCACTACAATGTCAGCTCCGTGAACGAAGCCAAAGACCCTGTCCGATTTGTTCACTGCTGTGTGTATTTCCATTTGTCCACTTGGTGTGGGGCCTGGCACATAGTAGGTGGTCAAGCATTTGCTGCGTGAATGATCGAGGTGCTGGGAGTGATGCCAAGGGCTTGAGCAATCTCTTTCCAAGATGATGTGTTGTGGGGTTTTTTGTTTTTTAATTTTGTTTTATTGCTTAAAGTATTACAAATGTCTCCTTTTTCCCCCCTTGACCTTCCCCCGGCCTCCCCTACCCCCCAGTGTCTTGTGTCCATTGGTTATGCTTGTATGCATGCATACAAGTCCTTTGGTTGATCTCCCCCCCGCCCCCCAAGATGATGTTTTACATCAGGTTGAGCAAGGATGCTCGTATCCGTGCGTGACCGTCCCCCTGGCCTCGTCATCTGTCTGTGCTGTTCGCCTGGCCCCGGGGCAGGTGGCCCGGAGGTGCCCTGTCCAAAGATGCCAGTGGTGACGGGCTCTGGCGGGGTGGACAGAGCCGGGGCCAGAGACAGGTCCGGAAAGTCTTCCTAGAGGAGTCTGTGGGCACTGTCCTTTCCAAGTTCTGCATGTCACCGATGGAGAACTGGAGCTCAGAGTTGGGTGGGGGGGCAGGCTCTGAGTGAGATCGCACAGCAAGTGTGGGCAGACGGAAGCCAGGCCCCTCGCTCGGGCAAGACCCAGTGAGCGAGACCGTGAACAGTCAGCACAGCGTCCTTTACAAAGGAGGCGGCCGCATGGACACGCTCATTCCCGTCTATAGAGCAGTCCGCACCGAAACAAGAAATTGTTTTTTTAAATTAAAAAAATTAAAAAAAAAAAAAAAAAGAGCCTGGCCAGTGTGGCTCGGGGGTTGAGCATCTACCTATGAACCAGGAGGTCACTGGTTTGATTCCGGTCAGGGCACAGGCCCAGGTTGCAGGCTCAGTCCCCAGTAGGGGGCGTGCAGGAGGCCGCCAACCAGTGATTCTCATTATTAATGTT
Source organism: Myotis davidii (assembly GCF_000327345.1). Lineage (NCBI taxonomy): Eukaryota > Metazoa > Chordata > Mammalia > Chiroptera > Vespertilionidae > Myotis > Myotis davidii. The sequence goes on from NW_006299834.1 coordinate 1,379,135, forward strand.
TCTATTTCCCTCTCCCTCTCTGAAAACAATTTAAAATATATATATAATGAGTCCCCCCGATTGGCAGTGCTGTGCGTGCGTGTTTGGGCGGGAGGTGGGGCGGCCCTCTCTCGCTGCCCATTGCTCTTTGCTTTAATACTAACAGGAAAACAGGAGAAGGCGAGGCAGCCTGGGAACGTGCTCCCCGGGGGAGTGAACTGGGGACTCCTGGTTCAGGCCAGAATGTCCAGGTGCCTCTGCCGTGGCGTTTCATTGGCCAAACACGATTTTATCTGATCTGGAGTTCTCCCTGCTCGAGCGCCTCTGTGATCTGGCACAGCAAGTGACCGGTCCGGGAAGCCCGGCCCCACTGGCCACCCTGGCACGCCAGGAGGTCCCGGTGCGTGTGTGTGTGTGTGTGTGTGTGTGTGTGTGTGGTGTGTGTGTGTGTGTTTGCACATGCCCGGAGCAAGCAGTGGGAGTCCGGGCTCCCCGTGACCTACTGCTCCCTGAAGCTCAGGGAGGGTGATGTCCTGCTGACCCCGAGACGCCCACCCCAGGCAGCGGACCGGCAGTCCAGCCTCCGGGCCAGAGCTGGAGTGAGCAGGGGAGGGCATGGCCTCGGGGGAGGGAGGAGGGTCTGAGCTCTGGTGGGCGGACCTGGGTGCTGTCTTGCCTCCTGTCCCTGCCTGTGCAGCCTGGGAAGGCGGGAAGGTCACCTTTCTCTCTTGGGGCCGGTGAGTCCGCAGGTGCTTTCGTAGGAAGAGTCCCAGGCGGCGGCTGTATTTGTAGCCTCAGACCGTGAGGCAGGACAAGCCAGTGACACAGCTGTGACCTGCGTCGCTCACGGTATCCAGGTTGCCAAAGGCCTCCCCCGGGTCCGTGGCCACAGTGGATCCTGGCTTTGGGGGCAGTTTCGGGGTCATGTCCTTATTCATTTAGAAAATACGTATGTGCGCTCTAGGTTTGGCTCAGTGGCTAGAGCGTCGGCCCATGAACTGAACGGTCTTGGGTTCGATTCTGGTCAAGGGCACGTACCTCAGTGGCAGGCTCAATCCCCGGCCCTGGTCAGAGCATGTGCAAGAGGCAACCAATCGATGTGTCTGTCTCACATCGATGTTTCTCTCTCCCTCCCTCTCCCTCTCCCTCTCACTTTCTCTAAAAACCAATAGGAAAACATCCTTAGGTGAGAATGCACAAAGTGAGTGTGTGTGCACGCGTGCGTGTGCTGGGGCCTGTGCTCGCCACGTGGGACTAAGAGCAGCCTTGGTCCCTGCCAGCTGACACTGTGTCCCGGGCTGTCCGTGTGTCACTGTGTATTTAGTCAGTCCCCTCAGGAAAGACCTTGAGGCAGTTTCTAATCGCTGGCAATTGCAAACAGATCTGTGACCTGGACAAACATCACTCCTCTGTCGGCTAAGGTCACAGAGCAGGATTGCGTGATGAAGGGCGACTGCGGGTAACTTTGATCGGTGGGGCTCCCGTGCCCTGGCCGCCGGAGCGGCACCGAGCTGCCCACCAGCCGTGTGAGGCCCGGCTCCCTCCCCGCGGGGAGAACGTGCCAAGGTTCTGGCCTTCTGCCGCGCCCGCAGGTGAGCGATGCTGCCTGCGTGTCCGTGTGCCTGTCTCCGGCTCACAAAAAAATCCTCGGTCCTGCTTGCGGGTGTGAGGGTCATGTTTTGGGTGTGGGGGTTTGACTTCCGTGCTGGTATTTGGGGGGCAGGACGAGGAGAAGTTTGTTTTTTCAAGGAGTCAAGTTCATGCATGTTTTCTTTCATGGCTTCTGGATTCCACACATAATGCAGAAATCTTTGCCAACTCTAAGGTTATAAAGGAATTCACCCATCTTTTTGTTCTAAAGTTCTATGGGTTTTATTGGGATTTTATCCTGGGGCGTGTTCTGAGGTATGAACTTGGCTTGTGCTTTTTTGTCGGGGGGTGGGGGGTGGAATATGAGTGGAGGTTTTAATTTTTTTTTAAATCTTCGTTGCTGAAAGTACTACATATGTTCCCCTTTTTCCCCCACTGACCCCCTCTAGCCCACCCCGCCCCAGGTCTTCACCACCCCATTGTCTGGGTCCGCGGGTTATGTTTATATGCACACAGGGTCTTCGGTTGACTACCTCCTCCCCACCCCCCCGCCTTCCCTCCGCAGAACTCAACTTGTTCTTGTTCCCTCTAGAACAGGCATGACAAACTCAAAGGCTAACACAGGCCAAATAAACAAGGTTTAAGTGTACGTGGGCCACACACACACACACACAAAGCTTTAATTTTCATAGAAACGTAGGTTTATTTTGATAGAGACATGCTGAGTACAAAGGGCTGAAATAAGTGAGTCATCGTTAACATAAAATAATAGAACGTTTTAATACAAATTAATATTTTTCCTTGAACATGAACTTACCAGACACTGAATTACTGCCCAAATGAATAAGCGTCACGCAAATAAACCTACTTTTCTTGTTCTCTGAAAGTGAAATGTTTCCTGTTGTGCACACCAAAGTCAGTCCAAGACTAATGACGTGGCCGTCGGCCGCTAGAACATTTGCTGCTGGTATTAGTGGAGAGAAATGGTGCGCCTGCACGTAAGGCGTGTAAGAGAAATGAATGCGACACGATTAATCAGTCATTGGCGAATGTTGTAGTTCGTTATTGATAATTATATACAACAGGATACTGTAAAAATTAAGTTATGACATTTTTATTAAAACGTTTCTTACATACCGCTATATTGGCTGGGCTGCAAAAATATTTGTTGTGGGCCACATGCGTGAGTTTGACATGCTTGCTCTAGACTAGAAGCTACCCCAGTTGCCAACGTCCGTGTGGAAAGCTCCGCCTGCCGAACTGATGGGCGATGCCGCCTGGCCGGCCGGGCTGGTGCCGCAGGACGGCTGTGATTTCTTTGGTTTCGCCGCCCATTGGGCGGTTGGATGACGCTGTTGTGTTAATCACGGAAGCTGTCCGGGGCGATTCTCAGTCTAGAAGGCGGTCCTTCCTCGCCTGTGCCCCCTTCTCAGACTTTTCCTGTACGTTCTCGCTTGCCCACTTTTCTGCATGAACTCTCGATCGCATGCAGTTTATACGGTGGCTTAGGGAAACGCGGCATCTTTCTGAAGCTGCGTCATCCACCCCAGACCCGTGGTTTGCCGTTCCACTCGTTCGAGTTTATTTTGTGCCTTTCGGGGACTTTCCATGTTTGCTCGCAGATTTTGAACATCTTTTGTGAAGTTGAACCCTGAGTCCTGTAGCGATGGTTGTCATCAGTCGGGTCTTCTCTTCCATTACAACTTCTGCTTCTGCTTGTTTATATTTGTGTGTGTGTGTGTGTGTGTGTGTGTGTGTTACCATGTTTCAGCATTCTTTTTTTTTAATGTATTTTTATTGATTGCAGAGAAGAAGGGAGGGAGAGAAGCATTAGTGATTTACCATGTTTCAGCATTCTTTTTTTTTTAATGTATTTTTATTGATTGCAGAGAAGAAGGGAGGGAGAGAAGCATTAGTGATGAGAGAGAATCATTGATTGGCTGCCTCCTGTGTGCTCCCTACTAGGGATTGAACCCCCAACCCCGGCATGTGCCCTTGACCAGAATCAAACCCGGGACCCTTCAGTCCACAGGCTGACGCTCTATCCACTGAGCCAAACAGCCAGGGCAGTTTTGATATTTTATTACTTTAACATGCTGCTGAATTTTATTCAATGTGTTTTATTTAGGATTATTACAGTAATATTCATAAGTGATATTGGGCAATGGGGTACCTTATGAAATCTTTTTCGGGTTTCCATATCTGTTATACTTCAAACGTTTTTTGAAGTTTTCTCTCGTATTTTGCTGCGAAACACTGTAAAAAACATTAGGTTTCTGTCCTTTAAGAGTTTGCTAGAAATTTTCTCTAAAAATATCTTGCTTTGGTGCTTTTGTTTTTTTAATATGTTTTTATTGATTTTAGAGAGGGAAAGACGAGAGGGGTAGGGGGGGAGAAAGAGAGAGAGAGAGAAAGATAGATGGATCAGCTGCCTCCTGCACGCCCCCTACTGAGGATTGAGACTGCAACCCGGGCATGAGCCCTGACCAGGAATAGAACCATGGCCTCTTGGTGCATGGAAGGGTGCCCAGCCAACTTAGCCACACCAGTCAGGGCTGGCGCTTTTGGTTTTAATGCTCTTTTATAATTCTATTTTTCTTATGTTCAAGTTGGTCTGTCTGGATGATCTGTCTCTTCCAGGAACAGTCCTGATTTATTATATTTGTCTAGAAATTGTTTTTTTTTTAGGTTTTAAATTTTATTTGCAAAGTACTATCCTGATTGCAGTGTTTTCCTCTCCCTCTTTGGCTACTTTCCCAAGTGGCTTTCCTCCCCATCCCTTGTTTTTTTAATTAGGTTTAATGGTGGTTTATATATTTTATTTAACTTTGTCCCAAAGAGCCAGCTTTTTGCCATATTTCTTAGGAGGCTTATCTGTTTTTCAAATTTGTTTCTGCTTTAATCGTCACTAATTCTTTGCCGGGAGCCGGTCCATCCTTGCTGTTTCAAGGGACCTGGCATATATGGCATACTGTTCCTAATATATTTGCTCACCTTCTTGGCACTATGTGTTTTAACCAAGGTCACCTCTCCGAGAAAGGTTGTTTCCCCAGGTAGAGATTTTCCCCTGACGTTAGGGAGGGAATAAAACCTCTTCACTAAGTGCCAGGCGGGCAATTAATCACTTTAACTACGAACAATCATGCTTAAGCTACATAATCTTTACTCCCTGGAACTGCCGCAAGAGAACATGGACACAGTACTTGGCTGGAGATTGTGGCTAGAGATCCTGGCAAGGCTGCTGATCAACTGAATGCTGTCTCCGTGTCATTCCTTCTTCGCCGACTCCGTCCACACCTTTGGGGACCCCTGGACCTGGTGGGGTTGGACCCCAGCATATGGCACCCGAACAGGGACCCTTAGGTAAGCACCCCGCACTCGGGACGGATAGGACTCCACCGTAGGAAGAGGGTGGATAGTCTTCGCCGACTCCGTCCACACCTTTGGGGACCCCTGGACCTGCTGGGGTTGGACCCCAGCAATTCTTCCCTCATTCTTTCTGTTCATTTTATGATTCTTTTTCTAATGTTTTTACCTGTTCTGTGGTAATTATTACATGTACTGGGGACTATAAACACTTACCTGACTGCTGCAGCTCTGTCCCGTAGAATAAGAGTCATGCTGTTTTGATTGTCATTATTTTATGGAAATCCTGCAAATTCAGTTTGTATTTCCCTTTTGATTTAAGAATTGTTCAAGAGAGGTTGTTGTCTCCCCCCCCACCCCCCCGCCCCCCAGTTTCTGGACTTTTAAATTAATTTCCAGGCATTTATGACCTTGTGGTCATAAAATAATCTGTCTTTTTTGTACTTTTGGATGTTCTTGAGTTTTTCAGTTTTCATGAATGCCCTATCGGTTCTTAAAAAGTGCATCATCTATTATTAGCATAGAGAGTTTGATATGTGGTTGTACTTGAATGATGGTTTTATTGAGGCCTTTTGAACTCATATTGATGTTTGATCTTCTTTCCGTTCCTTGGGCTGAGAGGCGAATTGAAATCTCTTACGAGCGCGTTTTGTCTGTCTGTCCTAGAACCCCGCCACATCTTCCTGAACATGGCTGCCCTGTTGTTAGGTGCCTTGCCAGTTGTACCATTTGGCATTATCAATGGCCCTTCTTTGGCTCCCTGGGTGATGTTTGGTTTGAATTCTCATTGTCTGACATTAAGATTACGGCCCTAGATGTTTTAAAAAAATGTTTTAAAATTGATTTTGAGAAAGAGGAAGAGAGAGAGACACATCAAGTGTTGTTGCTCCACTTTCTTGTGCATTCCGTGGTTGATGCTTGTTTGTGCCCTGACCTGGGACCGAACCCACAACCTTGGGGTATGGGGACGACACTCTAACCAAACGAGCCACCCAGCCAGGGCCGCTCTGTTTTTGTCTGTATTTGTCTTCATGCCTTTGCTCATCCTTTTCCTTTTAACCATTCTGAAGCGCTTGGTTTGGTGGTTGTCTCTTGAATGCAGGATCAAGTTGGGTTTTGCTTGGGATCTTAACGAAAAAAACTTCCTTAAAGATCAGTGAGTTACTTATTGATATGGCAGATGTCTTTGGCCTTCTTCCTGGCATCTTGTGGTGTGTGTACATACATGTATCTTCGTGCACGTGGGAAGGTTGTATTCTTCTTTCCAGTGCGGTCTGTTTTCTTCACTTTTAAAAACACTACAGCCCTTCTGATATTCAGGAAAGCTTGTATGTTGGTTCTAGTGGTTACAATTACATTTATGTGTACATAATATTCCTAGTTTTTTCTTTCGACACTATCTATTGCTTCTCTTCTGTGAGCAATACTGGTTTTTAAATATGTTTTATTGACTTTTAGAGAGAAAGGAAGGGAGATGGGAGACAGATAGGAACATCAATGGTGAGAGAGAATCGTTGACCGACTGCCTCCTGCACGCCCCCCACCGGGGACGGGGCCCACATGCCAGCATGTACCCCGACCGGAAATCACACCGTGACCTCCTGGTTCATAGGCCGCTGCTCAGCCACTGAGCCACACCCGCTGGGTCATAGTGTCCCATTTCACCTCATAAAACCAGACTTCCGCATGTCAGGAAAGTTCTCCTGCGTTCCAGTTTTAAATATTTCTTCTGTTCAGTTGAGTTTTCTTCCTTATGCCGGGCCGGCCTGGCCCGGTGGTTGAGCGTTGACCTATGAACCAGGAGGTCAGGGTTTGATTCCCAGTCGGGGCACAGGCCCAGGTTGTGGTCTTGATCCCCAGTGTGGGGTGTGCAGGAGGCAGCTGATCAGTGGTTCTCTCTCATCATTGATGTTTCTTTTTTTTTTTAATTGATTTTTGACAGAAAGGAAAGGAGAGGGATAGAGAGTGAAACATCGATCAGCTGCCTCCTGCACACCCCTACTGGGGATGTGCCTGCAACCAAGGTACAAGCCCTTGGCCAGAATCAAACCTGGGGATCCGTTGTGGGCTCGATCCCCAGTAGGGGGCATGCAGGGGATAGCCAATCAATGATTCTCTTTCTTTCATATCATTGATGTTTCTACCTCCCTCTCCCTCTCCCTCTCCCTTCCTCCCTGAAATCAATAAAAATATTTTTTAAAGAGTTTTCTTCTCTGGAAACTCCAGGTACGCCATCGTGGCCTCTCCGATCTGTCTTTCTTTCTGAATTCTTTGATCTCCGTGACTATTGCCGCTCGGTTTTCGTTCAGTTTTCCTACGTTAATCTCTACAGTTTCTTGCTCTACTTCGCACGGAGTGCGCTCTCCCTTGTATTTCTCGCAGTTTGGTCCTCACTTCTGAAATGCACTTGTCCTTTCCTCTCGGTTCCTTCCTGAGACCTGTCGGTTCTCACAGGTCGCCCTCATGGCTCAGGCGGCCTCTCCATTTCTTCTCCAGTTCTTGTAGTTCTGCCCTTTGGTCTTCCTTCGAGGTTTTTTTAAATTCATGTTGTGATTATGGGTTAGAATTTTCTTTGTCGTGCGCCAATATGGCGTCTCTGCATGGCTGCTGCGTTTGTTCCCTAACAGTTTTTTCTTCTGTATTTGAATCGGTTGACTTTCCCTGGAGCAGCTGTCAACAGGAAGTCTTGGTGGAAACTGGGAGAGAGGTTTCTCCGCTGACAGGCTCTTCCTCTGTTTTTATGGGAATGAATAGTTCCTTTAAAAGGTGGCCCTTTAAAAAAAGAGAGAAAGAAATAAAAGATGGGCCTCTGGATCCACTCCCCTTTGGCCTCTCAGAGCCCCACGGTTCAGGGGGCAGGCTGCCCTGGCCGGTGTAGCTCAGTGGGTAGAGCATTGGCCCCAGGACTGAAGGGCCCCAGGTTTGGTTCCCGTCAGGGGCACATACCTTCCTTGTGGTTTCAGTCCCTGGCCCTGGTTCGGGTGCGTGTGGGAGGCAACCGATCAATGTGTCTCTCTCGCGTTGAGGCTTCTGTCTCTCTCTCCCTTCCTCTCTGAAATCAATAAAAGTATATGGTACTGAACACAGTGGATGCCGCTGTCCCCTCTGCCCCTGTGATCCTGGCTGCAGCCGTGCCGGGTGTTCCTGCTGGTGGGGGTGTGAGGCGTTTGTCTCCGTGGCAGGGCCAGCCAGCACCTTCCTGGGGGGTACTTGTCCCCTGGGGGAAACTGCCCTTGGCTGGAGGGAGGCCCACCCAGTTCAGGCCCCCATCCTGGGAACAGCCGCGTCCAGTGGGTCAGGGTAGGAAACCGACACCTGAGGCCGTGTGGGCGCCAGGGCTCCGGTGGGACCAGCTCTTCTCTGGCAGGTCTTGTGTGTCCCCCCCACTCCTGCCCCCCCAGGCCCTGCAGGTGGCTCTCCCACGGGGACAGGTCTGTGGCTGGGCCCTGGCAGGAGCTCTGGCAATGTGACCGAGAGTGAGGGGCACAGAGGGAGCGCTCTGCAGAGGGGAGCCTTGAAGCCGACACCACCCCCCCTCCCCCGACGTCCACGCACAGCGGGTGAGACCGCAAACCTCAGACCCCAGTCAGACCCAGGCTCTGCTCACGCCTCCCTCGACCCCTGGCGTGACCTGGGAACGCCGCTCCCCCGTCCTCGGCTGTGATTGAGAACAAAGCTTCCTTCTTTTTCTTTTTAAAAATATGTCTTTATTGGTTTCAGAGAGGAAGGGAGAGGGAGAGGGAGAGAGAAACATGTGCCCTGATGGGAATCGAGCCCTGACCTCCTGGCTCACAGGTCGGTGCTCAGCCGCTGAGCCACACCGGCCAGGCCCCAGCTTCCTTCGTCACGAGGCGCCCCGGAGGCGCCGGAGGGCACAGAGGGGCGCAGGGGGTGGTCCGTGGCCTCCTGTCCTGTCCTAACCCCTGCACCCTGGATGCCACCTGTTGGGGGAAGGGGTCTTTGCAGCTGGTGCCTTAAAGATGAGGACTGAGCCGGGGCGCCCAGGTGGGCCATGCACCCAGGGATGGAGACAGAGGAGGGAGACGGGGACCGCGGAGAGGCCGCGTGGGGACAGGCGGAAGCTGGAGGGACCCGGCTATGGGCTCAGGAGCCAAGGGCCCCCAGACACGGCAAGTGGCAGGCACCGCTCTCCCCGCCCCGAGAGGTGAGAGGCAGCAGGGCCCGCCCACACCTTGACCTCGGGCGTGGGTCCTGCGATGAGAAAACCAGCGCCTGAGCTGAGCCCCAGACTCCACCCAGGAAGCTGTCCCCGGAGCCGACCAGGGTCTGTCCCTGCGCTGGCACGGTTTTCCGGGTGACACGTCCGAGCTGTCTGCCTCCTGCCGCCTCTCGGAAGCCCCCGAGGGTGCGGGTCAGCCGAGGAGGGACAGGAGGCGCCCCCTCCGCCGCTGGGGGCCTTGGCTGAGCCCCTTCCCTTCCCTTCCCGGGGCCTCCCTCCCCCTCTGA
>NW_006299834.1:1388709-1391973 GCF_000327345.1 Myotis davidii
TGCGTGGGGCCTGGTCAGCCAGCGCTGCCTGGACACGGAGCCCAGGGAGGGCAGGAGGGGGCGCGCCCACTGCGGGCTGAGCTGGGTGTGGGCCGTGCCAGGTGCCAGGTGCCAGGTAGGGAGCCTTTCCCAGCCACTTACACCTGGACGTTGATGCCAATGCCCCCGAGGTGGGAGGCCAGGGGGGGTCTGGCAGGTCCGTGCCCTCTGTCTCCACCAGCCGTCCCGTCTCACTCCCACTTCCTGCCCAGAAAGATGGGGTGGGGGTGACGACACAGAGATCCCCACAGCGAACTGCTAACTGCAGTACCTCCCGGCGCGGGGCCGAGGGGGAGGTGGGAGGCAGGAGGGGGCGGTGGCAGCGATGTGCCAGGCTGTTTGACGAGGGCCAGGACTTCGGCCTCAGCTGCCAGGCCCATCCAGGGGGCCAGGAGCGTGCTTGGGGCCTGAGGTCACACGGGGATTGGGCTGCGGCCAACTTGGCCCATGAGCGGTTTCTATTCCTGGGCCCTGGGCTCCGGCACCAAATACGGTGCTGCCTGCCTCTGGCACCCTCAGCTATGGCAGGCCTGGCTCCGGGGGCACAGCCCACCTCCCCTAAAAGCCCGGTACTCGCCCCACCCTGTGGCAGAGCCCCACCCCCCAGGGCCCCGGGCCCCCAAGCAGCCAGGGCCTCGCTCTAGCCCTCTGTCTGTGCGCCCACTCCTCGGTGTGGTTCCCGCTGGGTTAGGAGGCCTCCGGACCAAAGGAGCCTCTCCCTGCGGGGGAACCGGGCGAGAGCACGTGGCTCTTGGCATACATCAGGCTCCGCCATTCAGGAGCCGGTGGGGGGATCCCAGGCAGCTCACCCGACCCCTGACCCCCGGTCTCCTCACTCACATGCTCACTGGTTCATTTGGTCACTCACTGATTTGCTAACTCACTGACTGACTCACTCGTTAATCCACTCACTGACCACCCATTGATCCACTCACTCATTGATTGCTCCGTCCACTCATTTCTCACCTACACACGGTATTCATTGACCCCGTGGGGTTATGTTCCAAATGAATAGCTAACACAAGCAAGTACAAAAACGTACACTGCGTTCGCATAAGCCCCGGGGAGGACAGACTACACCAGGAGGCTACGAAGTGATGGGGGAGTTGGAATTTTAGGGAAGGTGCCTTCTGAGTGAGGGTGAGAGGGCGGTGAGGGAACGCACTATGGGAACCGTGTTCCAAGCAGGAGGAACAGCCGCTGCAAAGGCCCCCAGACGGCAGCAGGCGGGGGAGGGGTTGAGAAAGAGCAAGGAGGCCTGGTGTGGCTGGGGCAGAGCGGATGATGGGGAGAGAAGTGGGGGATGCGGTCAGGGGCCGGGGGGCACGCGGGACCCGGTGGACCGCCCACGTCTCAGGGCCTGAGCAGAGCAATGACTGGCCCCCACGTGCTCTCATGTCCCTCTGGCTGCCGAGGGAGTGCGTCCGCGCGAGGCGGTCATTTTCCTGTGTGACTGTGCGCGGGGCTGGGGGAGAGGAGGTGTGCAGGCCGATGGCACTTGGAGCGGTCCATCCGGCCAACTCCCTTCCCGTCCAGTGTCACCTCTCTCTGGCTGCTTTTCCGCCATCACCCAGTTTATTATCCTCGGCTCCTTTCCAATGCTCTCCTCTCCCTCGAGCTGAGCCGCCCCTCCAGGGCAGGGCTGCGCCAACCCGCCCCTTCCCCCTGGGGCCGAGCGAGGGCGGGAATCAGTGAGCATAGCAGCCCAGGCCCCGGAGAGCCCGCGGCCGCCTCCCTCACTGTCTCTGTCTTTTGCAGATGGACTTGCGGGCACAGAGAGCGGGTGGAAGGGCCGCGTTCGTCTTGGCAGAGGAGGCTGACTGCTGAGCCAGGGCGTGTCTACAGGAGGCTGCCAGCTGCCCGGATCCCCGCCTCGCCGCCATGGGCCGCCCAGGCTGGTCAGTTCCAGCTCTTGATGTTGTCTCGGTTCCCTGCCCTGGGCCCTGGGGGCGGGCCGGCCCCCTGCTCACATCCTAGACGCCTGGCACCGCTCTCTGGCCACAAGACCCAACTGTCCTGGGAAGGGTTGTCTCCGGCCCCCTGGGGTCCCCAGACTGTGTCTGGTCCCTCCACCCCTTTCAGGCCAAGTTTCCAACCTCCACAGTAGAAATGATGCAACTGCCCCCCAGGGTTGGTGAGAGCCAGAGGGGAGTGGCTTTGTCTCTGAGCAAATGGTGGCGGATTCTGCTAACGGTGAGCAGCGTCCGGCCCGTGAGCTCGGTCTCCCCCAGCGCCAGGCACGGCTGTGCAGGATGGTGCAGTGGTGAGAGCAGCCTCTGGAGCCGGGTGGCCAGGGTTCACACCCATGTACTGCCACTTGCCGGCTGTGGGACTCTGTGTGAGTTACCAGACTTCTCTGTGCCTCGTTCTCCTCACCGGTAAAGTGGGGGTGATGCTTGCCAGCCAATAGGGTAGCGTTAGGATTTAACAAGTGAATATCTGCTAAATGCTGAGAAGGTCGCCTGGCATGCACGTGGTAGACCGGCAATATTTATTGAATACTAGTAGCCCTGCGCACGAATCCGTGTGCCAATAGCTAGCTGCTGCCCTCCAGTAGCTCTCTGCCTACTGCCCCGCCCTCCTGGAGCTCCCCCCTGCCACCCCCATAGCTTGCTGCCCTGCCTGCTCCTGTAGCTCTCCCCCGCCCGCTTGTAGCTCGCTGCCCCACCCCCCTGCTGATCCGTGATCCAGTCGTCATGCGGTCGGTCGTTACGCTTCATGGTGTGATGACCATTTGCATATTACATCTTTACTATGTAGGATGTGAGTGAGTGAATGAATGAATGCATCCACCCCATCCGTGGGTGCTAGTGTTCCTGTCCTGTAGGTGGGAAGGTGGAGGCTCAGACAGCTAAGTGACTTGCCCCAGGTCTCGCCTGCTACTTCAGACAGACTTGGGGTCAGCTGCTTCCCAGGCATTCACAGTCCCACCCTTGGGGATGAAGTCCAAGCCTACCCGGTTCCTCCCAGCCACCTGCAGGGACCCAGGAATGTGCTGGCTGCCGGCCCAGTGGGCACTACCCAGAGAGTGAGGGCCCAAGGCCAGCGGTGCCAGCCACCTCCCCTGGCCCTTCCTCTCCAGACCTGTGTCCAGGGAAAGTACCGCCCAGGGCCGGGCTGGGGAAGCCAAGGGCCCAGGAGACCCCCGCATGTCTGAGCCGGGGCCTCGGGACCTGGCGAGCATCCCCACGTGCCTACAGTTCACCTGTCCTGCCCGTGAGCGAG
>NW_006299834.1:1392033-1394208 GCF_000327345.1 Myotis davidii
GACAGCCTGCCCTCTTGGAGCAGCCCCAGGCCTGCTTGGCGGAGCTGAGGGGTCGGGCAGGGCCAGGCAGAGAGGCCTGTAGCGAAGGCATGACTTCTGACAGCTCCTGCGCCTGCCGGACCCTGCCCTGGCCACTGATGGCCACAGGTTGTAGGTGGCACTGGCCCGGTGCTCGGGGAGCTCACTGGTGTGTCACAGAGCGTGAAAGGGACCAGCCCTCAGTCCACGGCCCACCGCGCCCAGGTGAGGAGGGAGAGGGGCAGTGAGCGCTGGCAGGCCTGTGGGCTCCGGAAGCCAGGCTGGCCTCGGCGCTGGCCGCTGTGTGTAGGAAGCATATTCTCGGGTCAGGGGTGCCAGCCACCTGTCAGAATGTGGTGTCATCTCTTGCAGACCAGCCAGTTCTTGCTGGAGGCTCCTGGCGGCACCGGGGAGACCATGCCCAGGCCCCCAGACTGCCTGCTGGGGCTGCTCCGGGGCACCCCGAGCCAGCGGGGCTGCACCCTCTTCCTCATCAGCTTCAACTTCATGTGCTTGGTCTCCGTCATGATCTACTGGCACATCGCGGGGGAGCCCGGGAGCCAAGCACAGCTCTCTAACCTGCCGGTCGACATCCCCTGCCCCCACCTGGAGCCCCCCAGGCGGCCCTCCGGCACCCCACCTCCGGGCAACATCTTCTTCCTGGAGACCTCCGACCGGACCAACCCCAACTTCCTGTTCATGTGCTCCGTGGAGTCGGCCGCCCGGGCGCACCCCGAGTGGCAGGTGACGGTGCTGATGAAGGGGCTGCGTGGCCGCAACGGCTCCCTCCCGCACCACCTGGGCCTGTCGCTGCTACTTGTAAATAAGTGCTGTCCGACGCCGCCCGGCTGGCGCTCATGTGGAAGTTCGGGGGCATCTACCTGGACACGGACTTCATCGTCCTCAAGAACCTGGGGAACCTGACCAACACGCTGGGCACCCAGTCCCGCTACGTCCTCAACGGCGCCTTCCTGGCCTTCGAGCGCCACCATGAGTTCGTGGCGCTGTGCATGCGGGACTTCGTGGCCCACTACAACGGCTGGATCTGGGGCCACCAGGGCCCGCAGCTCCTCACGCGGGTCTTCAAGAAGTGGTGCTCCATCCGCAGCCTGGGCGAGAGCCACGCCTGCCGCGGCGTGCGCGCCCTGCCCTGCGAGGCCTTCTACCCCATCCCCTGGCAGGACTGGAAGAAGTACTTCGAGGAGATCAGCCCCGAGGAGCTGCCCCGGCTGCTCAACGCCACCTACGCCGTCCACGTGTGGAACAAGAAGAGCCAGGGCACGCGCCTCGAGGCCACGTCCCGGGCGCTGCTGGCCCAGCTGCACGCCCGCTACTGCCCCACGACGCACGAGGCCATGAAGATGTACTTGTGAGGGGCCTGCCGGGCTGGAGAAGGGCCCCGGCCTCCCTTCCTGGGGGGAGGGGGCAAGATGAGGGGCGAAGGGTTATTGCAGGACTTGCTGCAAGCCCCGAGGTGTGCTCCCTCCAAGCCAGCGTGGGGCTGGTGGGACACCCCTCGGCCGGTCTCAGGGTCCAGGCGACAAGTGGTGGGGAAGGGCCCCGGGCGAGTCAGCTGGAGAGAGCCGGGCAGGGGTGAGGGGCACCCCAGGCCTGTTGGATAGCCCGTGGGCGCTGTGGACATCACAGCATCTTCCTCCAGGCATCCCAGGGAAGACAGGAGGTACCGTGAGGGGAGCAGCCTGAGAGGAGTCCAGGGAAAGGGGGAGGAAGGCGCCCTGAGGGGGAGGAGAGGCGGCCGGGTGGGAGAGCAGTGTGCAAACCCAGCCTGGTGGGCCGGAACCTGAGCCTGAGCCCGAGCCCGAGCCGGCGGCGCTTTGCTCCTTCCTGGTTTTGTGCTTTTGTTTTCAGAGGCCGCGGCTGGCAGAGGCCCCGGGGAGCCTGTGGGGGGAGGCCCTGCCTGCCACCCATCCTGTATTCTTTCCGCAGATGTTGGCAAGGGGACAGCTGCCCACTCCAGGGGCACCGGGGTGGGGTATTTTTGGCTCGGGCCAGGCATTTTAAAGGAAACACTCCCACCCTGCTGGCCATAAACACAGGCAAACAATAAATATCACAAAGGTGATCGCCCACAGCTAGTGCCTTGTGGTTGATGAAACACTCACACGCTCGCTGGAACTGCCCTTCGGCTCCGTTCTG
>NW_006299834.1:1394348-1395509 GCF_000327345.1 Myotis davidii
CGGGCGGAAGGGCGAGGCCGCAGCTGGTGGGTGTTGAGGAAGCTGCTGGGAGCTGGGCGGCCCAGCACTGGCCCCGGCGGGAGGGGGGAGTTGCTGCCAGGATCGCGGGGGCTCTGTGCGCTGCTCTTTGCCAGCGGAGGGGGGAGTGTTTCGAGGCCTCTGGGTTCTGCCTGCAGACTCTTGGGCAGGGGGTGAGCTCCCTGGCTCTAGGGGTATTCAGAAGCAGGTGATGTTTTTGATGCAAACAGTGGATTCCATGTCCGTTATTTCCCCAACCACATTTCACCTATCTTAATTTTCTTCAGAATAAGCAGGTTTTACTTTAATAATACAAATTACACACACACACACTTAACAAGGGGGATGACCTCGTAGGGCCAAGCACCGTTCAGTTAGCCGTTTGGTCGTCATGTAGGGAGTGACTACCTCCTGGGCACAGCATTCAAGGCTCTCCGTGATCTGGCCCCGCCCCCCTCTTGAGCTTTGTCCTCCATCCAGACTAAACTGTATATTCTGTTTTTTTTTAACTGGATGTTCTTGACTCCCTTCCCCACCTCACGTCCACATGTTGATACTCTCTGTGCCCTCGCTGCTGCCTGCAGTGCCCTTCTCAACCATCTTCATCTTCACCCACAAACGCTTGCCCCTTCCATGAGACTGATGGATGTCCCCTCTGGGAGGCCTTCCCCCATTGCCCCTCCTCCTGCCCCACAGCCCCCGGCACCCTCCATGACCTTTGGGTTCTTGGTCCATTCCTCTAAACTTCTTTTTTTTTTAATGTTTTTATTGATTTCACAGAGAGGAAGGGAGAGGGAGAGAGAAACAGAAACATCAACGATGAGAATCATTAATCCGCTGCCTCCTGCACGCCCCCTACTGGGGATCGAGCCCACAACCTGTGCCCTGACTGGGAATCAAGCCGTGACCTCCTGGTTCATGGGCTGATGCTCAACCACTGAACCACACCGGCTGGGCCATCCACATCTCGAAGGGCAGAGCCGTGTCAAGGCCCCCTCAGGGCCACTCCAGGGGTGGGACTCGGGCTCCCCGTGGGGGACACCCATGTTGCTTTGCCAGGGCCTCCAGAAGTTCCTATTGGTCCAGGCAGCAACTCTGGACCCCCCTTCCCTGGGGACAGCAGGAAGAGAGCCTCAGGCCCTC
>NW_006299834.1:1415593-1416243 GCF_000327345.1 Myotis davidii
TGCAGCAGCTGTACACCTCGGCCCAGCTGCCGGGAATAACAGCATCCCGGCCTTCCGGGGCGGGTGTGAGCGGGGCGAGGTAACAGGAGGAAGGCGGAGGAAGGCCCAGGACTCTGAGGCAGGAAGGTGACTTCTGCTGCTCTGGCCAACCAGCCTCCGGAGCCCTTGCCTTCCCCACCCCAGTACTAGGTTACTACCCTCCTCTGGGCTTGGAGCAACTGTCCTAATGCCCAGGGCAGGGTCGGGAGCCCAAAGCCCCTTTCCCTGCCTCCCGGCCTCCTGCCCCAGCCAGAGCTCTGCAGAGATGGATGGTACCTACCTCCTGGCAAGGTTGTGGCCATCACAGGAGCCAGCCCGGCACCTGGCGTGGAGCACGTGATTACAACACACCTCCACCCTCTGCATGGGGAGCTGGGGCCCAGCAGGGAGGCCACGGCGCTGGGGTTAGGACCCGGGGCGTGGCCACCCTGAGGACTGGCTTAGGGCAGGGAGGAGGACAGCCGGGGGAGCTGGAGAGGGCTCCTCACCGCCCTGTGGGGCGCCCGCAGAACAGAGCAGAGCCCAGAGCCCCCCTCCGGCCCCTCTGCTGGGCTCTGGTTCCAGGGAGGCCCTGCGCTTTGCTCCCTCCCATCCCAAACCCAGTGCCGGGT
>NW_006299834.1:1416417-1416807 GCF_000327345.1 Myotis davidii
CTCCCGCCGAGCGCGGCTGCTGTTTTGGTCTGGGGGTTGGGGAAGAGGAGGACCCATCCCTTTGTTGGGGGGCTGGCGCCGGGCGAGGCGGGCGAGCTTAGTCAGTCACTGAAGGAACCTTCCCCAGCTGGCGAGCACAGGCCGGCGGGCGGCGGCCCTCCCAGCAGCCCTGGGTAAGGGGCTAACCCTCGTTGCTGAGTCAATACTCAGCTTCTTGTTAAATATTAAATGCAGTGTCCTCCGTCTGAGTGCCCAGGGCTGCGTTCCTGGGGCGGCCCTCCCAGCAGCTCTGGGTAAGGGGCTAACCCTCGTTGCTGAGTCAATACTCAGCTTCTTGTTAAATATTAAATGCAGTGTCCTCCGTCTGAGTGCCCAGGGCTGCGTTCCTGG
>NW_006299834.1:1417595-1417999 GCF_000327345.1 Myotis davidii
TGTGTGCCATAGAGATGACCACATCCTGTGTAACAAGACCCGACTCGCGCCTGGCCAATCGGCGGGGCCCACAGTTCCCTCCCCTGCCCTTTCTATAAAACCCACAATCCCATCAGGCCTTGCTCTCTCTCGGCCACTGGGGCTTACCGTTGCATCGGTGAGTGTGGTTGGGGAGCCGAACTAGTTCGAAATGAAGGACTCTTTGCTTTTGCATCGGACTCGCTGGCTCCCTGGTGGATATTTTGGGAACCTTGAAATCTGGGCACAACAGGGGGCAGGACTGGACACGGCTTGGGGACCTGACAGCAGGTGGAGGACTCAGGTTTGATCTGGGCTACCGGGTGGGGTGGGGTGGGGTGGGGTGGGGGAGCAGCAGGAAAGCACCCAGGGGGAGGGTGAGACTG
>NW_006299834.1:1418064-1420892 GCF_000327345.1 Myotis davidii
CATCATCACCACCTTTGTCCACCACGGAGAAACACTGGGCCCCAGCCCCAGTCCCCACCAACCTCCAAGGAGAGAAAGAAGACCAGAGAGGCCGCCAGTGACAGAAACAATTCTGGCGGCTGATGCCGTGGGGACAGTATTAATCGGCTAAGGCTCTGGGGAAGCTGCTGTAACAAAAGGCTCCAAAATACAGCCAGTAAACAGGGAGATGTTTCTCTCCCACCACAGCCCCAAGGCCAGTGCTCCGAGACCCACGGGACCGCTCTGCCATCCCCACAGGCTCCCCAGGGCGCCAGCTGCTGCTATTTTCCAGCTCATGGGAAGTTTGTTCAAGGCAAATGTTTTTAAAGAGATAATCCTAAAGTTTCGAGCCCCACTTCTGCTCACATCCCATTGGCCTGGACTTAGCCACGTGGCCACGCCCCGCTGCCAAGCATGTTGGGAAGTGTAGTGTGCGTTAGGGGCCAGATACCCAGCCAGAACTCAGTGTGCCCCATTACCAAGTGGATGACGGGAAGCGTGGGCACTGGAGGACTGTTAGCAGTGTCTGCCGCACATAACAAGGGACTGGGGGAGGGGCCTCCAGGGCTGGTTAATTCAGCGCCCATCAACGTTTCTGTGTCCTCAAGGATCCGGTGTGTTGACTGGGCTTACTCCTCATGGCCTCAGGGTGGCAGCCACTGCCCCTGCCATCACACCTGCATGCACTAGTGCCCAAAGGCAGAAAAGAGAATGTTTCTGCCCTGTGTCTGGGAAAAGTTTCTTTCTTAAAAAAAAGAAAAGAAAAGAAACTTTTTTACTGAATATCTTCCCTGGTTTTTATTTCAGAGAGGAAGGGAGAGGGAGAGAGAGATGGAAACATCAATGATGAGAGAGAATCATTGAGGTACTGGGGATCAAGCCCGAAACCTGGGCATGTGGCCTTGACCGGAATTGAACCCAGGACCCTTCAGTCCGCAGGCCGGCGCTCTATCCATTGAGCCAGACCGGCCAGGGCTAGGACGCGTTTCTGAGAAGCCCCTGGTTCAGCCGACTTCTAACCCACTGGCCCCTTCTTGCTTCAGTTACCAGCCACGGGACTGGGATGCCGGACTGGCTTACCCCAACTGAGGTTGGTCTGATGCAGGAGCTGCGGAGGCCCCCCTTCCTGGACGGCACCCCTCGCCTGAGGGCGGAAGGAAACCAGGCCCCCTTCGCCAGCAGGAAGGAGGGTGGGATGCAGCGGGGAAGGAGCCCCTGTGCGCCCTGGCACTCCCTGCTGCCTGCTCTGCCCCCGCCCAGCATCCATCTTCCCTGCACACGATTTCATTCACCCCGGCCTACGAAGACGCCGTCCACCCTTTACAC
The DNA here is from genome assembly GCF_000327345.1 of Myotis davidii. Taxonomy (NCBI): domain Eukaryota; kingdom Metazoa; phylum Chordata; class Mammalia; order Chiroptera; family Vespertilionidae; genus Myotis; species Myotis davidii. The sequence continues at coordinate 1,419,412 of NW_006299834.1, forward strand.
ATGAGGAGACTGAGGCTCAGGGCGGCCCGGGCAGGGACCTGCCTAAAGCCACACAGCCAGCACCTGGCAGAGCTGCTGGCCCAGCCGGGTGAGCCGGACTCTCCCACCGCAGGCGCCCTGTGCGCTTCCTTCCCAGACCGGCAGGAAGAGCCCCGGGAACTAGCTCACGATGGCATCGCCGGCAGTCTCTTTGGAGAAACACGCGTGTTACCCGACATGGAAACTGCCTGCACGGCTCGCTGTGCCCTGAGGCTCTTTGCAGAGCCTCCCTTTTACATCCGTTTCACTAGACGAAGGCGGTTTCGTTGTTTTGGCCTCTGGCTCATCCCGGGGCCGGTTGGTGCTGCCCCATTTCTGGTGAGGATCACCAATCGGGATTTATCTCAGCTGCAAAGAGCGAGGACAACAACAACAAAAGAAGAGCGGCTTGAACCAGGCCGGCGTTCATCCCTCACTTGTGTAGAAGCCAAGAGGTGGGCAGCCGGGTCGGGGTCAGCAGCTGCACAGCGTGGGGACCAGGGTTCCCATTAGCTTGTGGCCGCACCACCCCAGGTCCTGGCGCCCACCTCATGGCCCCAGCTGGCTGCCCCAGGGCCAGCGTCACATTTGCATTCCAGCCGGAAGGAAGAAGGCGGGAGGAAGGGGCAGCATGCCCTGCCCGTTGGTGGGAGCTCCCGAGGGCACCCAGAGCTGCACCGCACGCCATGTGCAGGAAGTTGGTCAGAGGACCACGTAGCTGCGGAGGAGTCACCCTGACGTGGCCCCTTCCAGGCCCACGGTGGCCTGCAGCCCGCAGGGCCTGCAGAGTGGCTCTGGGTTGCGCAAGGGGCAGGGCCTGTATAGCCCAGTGATTAGTCACGGCGCAGGCTGTCCCTGGAAGAAGACATGACCTCGGGCAAGGCCGCCCTCGGGCCAGGCGGCCCTGAAAAATGGACGGCAGCATTCCCAGCAGCCGGGAACACACGCCTCCCCCAGGAGGGAGCCTGGGTTGCGCATCACAGCATCCACCCCACCCACCACCACGTGATCGGTGTGTGTGCGGTTCGAAGGCAGCACGGAACGCCCGCCCCGTGTTGGAGGTCAGGCCGCGGCTGCCCTGGAAGGGCCTCCAGCTGTTGTTTCTCCATCTGGTGCTGGACACACGGGGGTGTTGCTTTGTGGATCTCGCTGGTCCTACACTGAGGGTCCGTGCGCTTCAATAACACGTACACAAAACAATAAGGAAGACAGACCGTGAGGGTGGAGGGACGGGGCTGGGGACGCGGTCAGGGAGCCTGCAGGACTGGACGTCGGGGAGCGGGGGGCACGGGCTTCAGGCCTGGGGATGGGGGGACGAGCAGTTGAGAAGCTCAATTGAGACTGAATGTGAGGGGCCCCTGGAGACACAGCTCGGGGCTCCACAAAGCCTGGACTGAGGAGCTGACGCCAAGGCCGTGGCGAGCGATGCCTCAGGAAGGAAGGCTGGCTCTGGGAAGGTGCAG
>NW_006299834.1:1420942-1426163 GCF_000327345.1 Myotis davidii
AGGGGCCAGTGGGGGCAGAGGCCTCACAGGGGCCTTGGGAGGAGAGCCAGAAGCTGGGCCCCCAGAGCCCCCGTCAGCGGCCCAGGCCCTCTCCTTGGGCTCAGGCAGCCAGCAGGCCACACCTGCCTGTTTATAGAAGGGGCTGCGGCAATCAGGGGGGCCTGGCAGGCATTCCAGGCGGAAGCAGTGCTGGCGGGGCTGCTAGGGCTCTGCAGACTCCTTGCCAGCCCCGTCCTTGCCCTCAGAGGGGAGGACAGGCAGGGGCCACTGTGACTGGGCCAGAGGCAGGGCTGGCCTGAAGGCAGTGGCCCCGGCCAAGGGAGCGCTTTTCCTCTCTGGGCCTCCAAGCCCTTACCCCGGGGGCGAAAGAGCCTGCCAGCTGGGCCCCCAGACTATGAGCTCCTCAGGGGCCTGGGCCCGGGCCCCTCTTGCCCCCATCCAGTTCAGGGCCGGACGGGACATGCGTGTTTGTCCGGTGCAGGGCTGGGCGGGACATACGTGTTTGCCCGGTGCAAGGCTGGGTGGGACATGTGTGTTTGCCTGGTGCAGGGCTGATAGGACATGTGTGTTTGCCTGGTGCAAGTCTGGGCGGGACATGCGTGTTTGCCTGGTGCAGGGCTGGAACGGGACATGTGTGTTTGCCTGGTGCAAGGCTGGGGGGGACATGCATGTTTGCCTGGTGCAGGGCTGGAACAGGACATGCGTGTTTGCCTGGTGCGGGGCTGGAACGGGACATGCGTGTTTGCCTGGTGCAGGGCCGGGCAGGACATGCTCGCTTGCCGAGAGTTGAGTGACAGAGGAAGCCTTGTCCCCCAAAGGCCCAGGGACCGCGGGCAGCAGGGGCTGCTCTGCAACCCCCACCAGCCTCGGGTGCTCCCTGGCTCCTCGGGGCCCGGCAGTGTTGCCCGAAAGACCTCCGTGCCCCCACAGAGGGCTGAGGGGTGGGGTGGCCTCCAGCCCAGCCGGGAGGGGAAGGACCACGTCAGGCCCAGGGCATAGTCACCTCAAATGTTGCCTTGGGAAGTCGAGAGTTTCTGGGGTGTGTGCAAGTCGTACTCAGTGGAGCCCCTGGAAGGCTGCCCTGCGTGGAATGCAGGAAGGAGTGCTCTAGGGCCCCAGTTCCCCGGGAGACTCCAGCAAATCACATCCTCTCTGAGCCTCAGTTTTTTTCATCTGCAAAATGGGGGCAGTGAACCATGGCGTCTTTAAGCAGCTGCTGGCCCTGGCATCCCCAATGAGGGAGGAGCTTAGGGGGCTGTGGGAGCTAGAGCTGGGAGGTACCCACGGGTCTGTGTGAGGCCCTCTGAGGCTGTGGGCTCTGCTCCTGCTGCCTCGAGGGGTGGCGGTGGGTGCATCAGCCCCTGGGCAGCAGCCACAGAGCCATTAGGGCCCCCCCTGCTCCCCCCCCCAAAGGGCCAGGAGACCATACACCTCCAAGTCCCCAGGCAGCGGAGGCCTGAGTGACGTCCCGGCGGCAGGCACAGTGCACGTGCCACCTCACCCAGCCCTCGGGGATAGCTCTCACGATTGTCATTTTGCCAAAGAGGAGACAGGTACCCAGAGAGGGCAGATGTGTTCCCGCGGTCCCACAGCCAACTCCTGCCACCAGAACAGCGCAACCTTGAGCACAGAATCGCCCCACCTCCGGCCGATTCCTTCCGTCCGCCGTGGCCCAGGCCCTCCATGCACAGAGCCCCCCTCGGACTCCCCTTGGGCTGGGAGAGCCTCAGGGGCCAGGACAGAGGGAGGTCACCCTTCCCGGGCGCAGGGGCTTCCGCCTCACGCACGTCCGTCCGTCTGCTCATCTGCACAAGGCAGGCAGCACCTCCGCTCGCCCAGGAGACATCTGATGCCCGACGTCCGGGCTGGCGGAGGCCGGGCCAGAACGCCGTTCAGACTGTGGGACCGCCAGGCCAGGCCTGGTGCTGCTGCGCCACCCTCCACCTCCTTCCTGGGGGGCTGCGGGGAGGCTCGCAGGACCCCTCCTTCCACCGCCAGGTGCATCCCGGCAGGTAAGCCACAGGGCATGGGAGCCAAAGGAAAAGGAGGATCCGGGCAGTGCGAAGCCCCTTCCCAACTGGCAGCCTGGCCCCGCCCCCTCGCTCCTCGGAGAGGCCTCAGCCGGACTCTGCAGGTGCCAGCACATCTGGATCCCATAAGCCTGCGGGGGGCTGCCTGGCACTGAGCCGCCCAGACAGCCCCAGAGGACCGCAGGCTGGGCTGGCGCAGCTCCCACAGCTCCGAGGGGTGGAGAGCCCTGAGTCCCCGGACAGGGAGGAAGGAGGAAGCTCATGGCTCCCGTGGCCCTTGGAGGGGTGGCCCCGATTGCCCTCCGCAGCTACCCTGGCTCCTCACTCTGTGTCTGTGAGTGCCTCCCCCCTCGGACTGTGAGCTCCTCCAGGGGACAGTCACCCACGTCTGGTTCATCCTTCTATGAGCCCCCAGCGCCAGCCTGCCTGGGCCCTGTCACAACGCAGGTGTCAGGCGACTCTGTGAAATGAATGAGTGAGTGACTGACTGAATGAGAGAAAGGGAGCAGCGTCTCCACGCACCTCACAGGTCCAGTCAGGAGAAGAGGAACCTTACCAGCTGTTTTCTCGTAAAGGATTTTATACCAGGAGTTGGCCAAAGAGGAACTGGAAAGTCACAAAGGGAACCCTGAGGTCAGCAGAGACAGCCCTACCCCGCCCCCGCCGCCCGAAGCAGCTACCACAGCTAGCACTGGGGACCGCGTGGCAAAGGTGGGGTCCCCGGAACCTAGCAGCTTGGAGGAGATGCCCCCGGCCCTGGAAGCCCACGGAGGCTGCCCCACGGAGGCGATGCCGCCCGCTGGCCTGCTGCCCCCGGAGCTTGCAGGATGGTCCCCCCCGAGCCAGCCAGGCCTCTGAGGAGGGGGTGCCGCTTGCTCTGCGTGGGGAGGAGAGTTTGAAGCTGGGACCAAGTGCCGCCGCTGCCTGAAGAGCCCAGAAATAAACACTTGCAGTCAATTGATGCTTTCGACAAGGGGGCCAAGACAGTCCGGTGGGGAAACCATTTTTTCCACATACGGTGGGGGAAAGGCAACTGGGTATCCACATGCAAAGAAAGAGATTGGACCTCCCTCCTCACACCATACACCAACATCAATTCAACGAGTATCAGAGAGCTTAATGCAAAATGTATGCAAGAGCGAAAACTATAACACTCTTAGAAGAAAAGATAGGAATTAATTTTTATCACTTTAGGTTAGGTAATGGTTTCTTAAATATGACACCAAAAGCACAAATCAGGCCCTAGCTTGTTTGGCTCAGTGGATAGAGCATCGGCCTGCGGACTGAAAGGTCCTGGTTCGATTCCGGTCAAGCCACATGCCCGGGTTGCAGGCTCGATCCCCAGTGGAGGGAATTGAACCGTGACCATCAACCTATAAACCAGGAGGTCACGGTTTGATTCCCGTCAGTGTGAGCTCAATCCCCAGTAGGGGGCGTGCGGGAGGCAGCTGATCAATGATTCTCATCATTGATCTTTCTATCTCTCTCTCCCTCTCCCTTCCTCTCTGAAATCAATAAAAATAAAATAAAACAGTGAGTCACCACTCCAAACCCATCAGGATGGCTATCATAAAGAAGACAGGCAATGACACGTGTCAGGAAAGATGTCAGAAACTCTAAGCCTCATACCTGGCTGGAGGGAATGTAAAACAGTGCAGCCACTTGCCGAAACCGGTTTAGCTCAGTGGATAGAGCGTCGGCCTGCGGACTGAAAGGTCCCAGGTTCGATTCCGGTCAAGGGCATGTACCTGGGTTGCGGGCACATCCCCAGTAGGAGATGTGCAGGAGGCAGCTGACCGATGTTTCTCTCTCATCGATGTTTCTAACTCTCTATCCCTCTCCCTTCCTCTCTAAAAAACCAATAAAATATATTTTTTTAAAAAAAACAGTGCTCTTTTTCTCTCCGAGCAGGCGGCGGCGGCGGCGGAGTGTTCAGCTATGGCCAAAATTAAGGCTCGGGACCTTCGCGGCAAGAAGAAGGAGGAGCTGCTCAAACAGCTGGACGACTTGAAGGTGGAGCTGTCCCAGCTGCGCGTAGCCAAAGTGACAGGCGGCGCAGCTTCCAAGCTTTCTAAGATCCGAGTTGTTCGCAAGTCTATCGCCCGTGTTCTTACCGTCATTAACCAGACTCAGAAAGAGAACCTCAGGAAATTCTACAAGGTGAGTGGGGGTATGTGTGGGACTGCCTGGCTCTAGGGAGCAAAGTTCCAGCCCTTCCTTGCTGAGGGCGGTCAGGATGAAGAGGTTCTCCTGCTGGTGTATGTGGGACAGAGCTTTGCCCAGGCATCGTTGGGCTTTCCAGACCATCCAGCTTGTAGAGCATCGTGGCGTCAATAAAGCACAAACTGGCTGAAAAAAAAAACAAAAAACAAAAAAAAAAACAGTGCAGCCACTTGGGGAGATTGTTTGGCAGTTCCTCAAAAAGCTAAGCATAAAATTACCAAGTGGCCCAGAAATTCCCTTCCTAGGTACATACCCAAGAGAACCGAAAACACGTATCCACACAAAAGCATGTATATAAATGTTCATACTGCTGTTTAGGAGGCCAATGCCTTATCCATTATTATACTATCTGTAATAATAAAAGCGTAATATGCTAATTAGACCAGGCATCCTTCCAGGCGACCTTCCGGAAGAAGCCAGGGCTGAGGGAAGACTGGGTGCCGGGTGCCGGAGGGAAGCCGGTGCTGGCAGCTGGGGGAAGGAAGGCCTACTCTTGCACCAATTCCATGCATCGGGCCTCTAGTTGTTAATAACAGCCAAAAGGTGGAAACGACGCAGGTATCCAACAACACAACAGCAATGGAATAGTAATCGAGAAGGAAAAGGAAGGGAGTGCAGATACACGTTACCACATGGATGAACCTTGAAAACACGCTCAGTGAAAAAGCCGGACAGAAAAATGCCATGTACTGCATGATTCCATTGATGTGAAATGTTCTGAATAGACAACTCCATGGAGACAAGAAGTAGGCCTGGTTGGCAGGGCAGTGCTTGCTGGGGGGTACGGAGTTTCCTTTTGGGAAGATGAAGAGGTTCAGAATTTAGTGGCGATGATTGCACAACTCTGTGAGTACATGGAAAAACCCCTGGGCAGATGTTACGGCAACTCACTAATGTTATTGTTTTTTAAATATAGTATATGCTGCTCTTTTTTGGCTCAGTGGACGAGGAGCCCAGCGTGGCTAGGA
>NW_006299834.1:1426177-1426964 GCF_000327345.1 Myotis davidii
CTCAGTGGAGATTGTTCTGGGCATGGTGGACGCCCTCCCCACTTCGAGGTTCGGGAATCGGAAAGAAAAATTCCGTGCGCGACTGCACAGGGTGTCGTCATGGTTCCTGGCTGTGCTCTGTTCTGAGGCATGCTGGTCTCTAACTCCGTGCAGACACTGCACCCGCTATGGCAGAACCCCATCTTTCTAAGTGTGGCCTCCCACTGAGTCTTCAGTGGGTCCTGCCACTGCTTCTGGGCATCTTCGCGCTTCACATAGGCCCACTCTGCCCTGGGAGAAAGTCCAGACTACTGTGCCCTCCAGCTGCAGAGCAGAGCCGGAGGCTGGGGATGGGGATGGGGTGGGGGGGGCATCAGGTTTGACCCCAGCTTGGTCTAAAGGCCCAAGATGTGACCCTCTCTAAGCTCAGATACAGCACGGGGCAAAAGTAGGTGTATAGTGAAACACAGAGCATATTCTTATGTTGTTCTTTATTAATTATCCTATTGTTTTTCATACAAGCAACTGTAAGCCTACTTTTGCCAACCCCTGTATTCAGGAAGAGTTCATTCTCCTGGAGTCTGGGAGGAAACAACAGGGGAAATGATGATGGTGATGATGATGGTGGTGGTGATGATGATGGTGATGATGATGATGGTGGTGATGATGATGATGGTGGTGATGATGATGGTGGTGATGATGATGGTGGTGATGATGATGGTGGTGGTGATGATAATGGTGGTGTTGGTGGTGATGAGGATGGTGGTGATGATAATGTTGGTGGTGATGAGGATGGTGGTGATGATAA
>NW_006299834.1:1428395-1431734 GCF_000327345.1 Myotis davidii
GGTGATGACGATAATGATAAAGATGGTTATGATGATGATGATGACGATGATGATGATGGCAGTAGCGACTAATTTTTTGAGCCCTTCCTCTCAGCCAGGCACTACTGTAAGCACTTTACATATATGTATAACTCAGTTCCCACACTCACCCTTTGAGGAAGGGGCTTTGTTGACTCTGGAAGATTTCGAAGCGACGTCTCCGTCAGGATGATCCCTTTATGGCTAATGTCGTTCTGGCACCGGCCGTTTGTGGTTGTTGTTCATCCTCACCAGAGGATGCTTTCTCCGCTGATCTTCAGAGAGAGTGGAAAGGAGGGAGAGAGAGACAGAGAGAAACATTGATGTGAGAGAGACACATTGATTGTTGCCTCCCACACCTGCCCCAACCAGGGCCAGGGATCGAGTCTGCAACTGAGGTACGTGCCCTTGACCGGAATTGAACCCACAACCCCTCTGTCTGTGGGCCGGTGCTGTACCCACTGAGCCCAGCTGGCCAGGACTGGCATTGGCCTATAACCAATTTCCGCTTTTCCTGTCTGGCCGCTCTGACTCCTGACTCCTCTGCTGAAGCGCAGTAGGCGTGTGCCCAGACAACAACGCCCCGTCCGAGAGCGGCCCAGGCCTCAGGCTGTGACCCTGGAGCCTGCTCCCTGGCCTCGGCCCTCAGACCCCTGTCCTGAGCCGATTCCGCCCTGCCGCCCGCTCTTCTCCTTCTGCCTCTGCCCGGGCCTCGCCTGGGCCAGGTCAGGCCCATCCCCTGGCAACCCTCCCACATCTCAATTCTGCTTTGTCTCCCCCGGCCCCTGAGGCTCCCCTTCCTGTTCCCTGTCCCTGAGACGTCCCCACGTGCCCAATGGGTCCCCAGAGAAGCCAAATACACTTGAACATTTTTCCATCAGGAAACGCCACACCCTAGCTGTGCCAGGAAAACAAAGCCGCTTTAAAAAAAAAAAATCGGAGTCGGGAAACACACACACAAATGACTCCATGATGTTTGGGTAAAGGCGGAAAAAAATACCCACACACGCACAAAACGCATTTCACTAAATGGATTTCTGGCCGTTGCAAAATGATCATAAACTGTCCCAATTTCCAGAGCATCCAAAAGGAAAACTCATCTGCAAACAGCTTCTTACTTTCCATTTGGGTTTGAGCGGCGGGCCCACCCCCAGCTCCGTTACAGAAGGTCAGAGCTGAGGGTGAGGGAAAATAGTCCACGTGCAGAGAGGGAGAAACAGCAGCATTCGGTCCAGAGCCTAGAAACTGCTGGGAGCCCTCCGCCCAGCCACCCCTTTCTCACCAGAGTCATGGAATTTCAGGACTGGGAGGGACCCTAGGGACTGGCCCAGCCGCTACATCCCTGGACAAGCACCCCTCTTCTATTTTAAGACAGTCTGTAAGTTATGGAAAACACTGAAATTAACACTGGCTTAAAGAGGGTAGAAGTTTTGCCCAGCAGGTTTGGCTCAGGGGGTAGAGCGTCGGCCTGTGGACTAAAAGGGTCCTGGGTTCGATTCCCGTTAAGGGCACATGCTCAGGTTTCAGGTTTGATCCCCAGTAATGGGTGTGCATGAGGCAGCTGATCAATGATTCTCTCTCATCACTGATGTTTCTGTCTCTCTCTCCCTCTCCCTTTCTCTCTGAAATCAATTTTTTTAAAGAAGTGCCCTGACTGGTGTGGCTCAGTGGATAGAGCATCAGCTTGCGGACCAAAGGGTCCCGGATTTGATTCCAGTCAAGGGCATGTACCTCAGTTGCAGGGTCCTCTCCAACCCGGGCCCTGGTTGGGGCTCATGCAGGAGGCAACCAATCAATGTGTTTCTCTCACATTGATGTTTCTCTGTCTTTCCCTCTCTCTTCCACTCTCTCTGGTTGTGGGCTTGATCCCCACCCAGTAGGGGGCGTGCAGGAGGCAGCCGATCAATGATTCTCTCTCATCGTTGATGTTTCCATCTCTCCCTCTCCCTTCCCGCCGAAATAAAATATATATATATATTTAAAGGCAGAATTTTATTCCTCCCCTCAGGCAAGAGGCAGAGGCAGATAGTCAGGGCTCAGGGATTTAGCTGCTCCCCAAAGTCATCCGAACACCTCAGGCTCCTGCTCCCCTGCTCTGCTCCTCAACACTTTTCATCTCATGGCCCAAAGCAGCCGCTGCAGCTCCTGCCATGGCACCACACGCGGCCAGCAGACCTGGCGCGGAGGGCGCGCTCATCACTTTTGCTCTGACCCCACTGGCTAGACCTCACTCCCCTTCGCTGGAAGCGGAGCTGTGAAAAGCAATCGTTGCTTTTAGTGGTGGGCACACGGCGCAAACAGATCTTATAGAAACCCACCCACACCTGAAATCTATATGTTCGTGTTGACCAATGTCACCCCAATCAATTTAATACATATTAAAAGAAGAGGGAGAGGAGGAGAAGGAGGAGGAGGAGCGGGGAGGGGGAAAGTGCTGGCTGGTGTGGAGCATCGACCCATGAACCAGAAGGTTGTGGTCTGATTGCCGTCAAAGCGCATGCCTGGGTTTGGGGCTGGATCCCCAGTAGGGGGCGTGCAGGAGGCAGATGATCAATGATTCTCACTCCCTCTCCCTTCCTCTCTGAAATCAATAAAAATATACTGAAAAAGAGAAATAATTGTTGGGTGGGGAGTCAGGGACCCAGCTATAAAGTCTGATGCTGTATGAGACAGAGGTGGATATTGGGGGGAAACCCGCCATGTCTCCACAGAGGGCTCCTGTGGGAAAATGCAGGCCGTTCCATGGCAGAATTTCCCAGAACGCACTGTGCTGAACGATGAGGAATGTCGCATTTTGTTTTGTTTGGAACTCGCAAGCATCTTGGGCACAGTGCCACCTCCTTGTCGGTCCAAAACCACGTCCCGAGACAAAAATGTAATGGTTTTTGGATTCCGCCTCTGGTTCCGAGGGTAGACTGTGTAGCCAGACGGCTCAGGTTTGACTCTGGGCGCCCTTCCTACATACAAGCCACATGGCTTTGGGCGAGTTACCTACCTACTCGTGCCTCCATTTCCTCATCTGTGAAATGGGGATAATAACTCTTCCTGCCTCATATGACTTATGAGATTGCATGCGGAGGCGCCCAGCACAGTACTGGGCACCTGGGAAAAGCTCCATAAACACTATTACCGTATTTGCCGGCGTATAAGACGATTTTTTGGCCCTGAAAAATATGCCTCCAAGTGGGGGGTCGTCTTATACGCCAGGTACACTTCAGATAGACTGCCCATAGTGCTTGCCCCGTGCCATAGTGGCCTCCCGATGCCCGCCCACTTCATTCCACATACCGTTCAGGCATCAGCAGCGCTGCTGGGTGTATG
>NW_006299834.1:1432373-1437666 GCF_000327345.1 Myotis davidii
AAAATCAAATTGATATTGTTTTACCTTTTATTTGGTGTGTGGAAGGTGTGCGGAAGAGGGGGTAGTCTTATACGGCGAGTATATAACAAACTCTGTATTTTGAGTGGAAATGTTAGGGGGTCGTCTTATACGCCCAGTCGTCTTATATGCCGGCAAATACGGTAAGTCTGTTTCCGCTCTGCCCCTGAGCCTGCAGTCCCACCTCTGAGACTCCGTTTCCTCATGTGTAAAGTCAGGGGTGTGTGGCTGCAAACGATCCTGCCCCTGTCTGTATACACACACCACCCTCCTACCGGGGTGGAGCTTAGCTCTAACCTCGAGAGTTCGGTCTGCACCGAGGGCAAAGTGGCAGAGAACAGGCAGCTTCCACTTCCTCCCTCTCGGGCCAGCGCCATGTTGTGAGGAAGCCCACGCTGCGGCCTGGACAGGCCCACGTGGAGGACGAGTGAGGCTACCCGCGCCTGAGTGAGCCATCTGGGAACTGGTCATACAGGCAGCCCAGTCTCAGCTGATGCCACATGGAGCTGACCCTGCCCAGCCCACGAAATTGTGAACTGGGAGCCCTGGCCGGTTTGGCTCAGTGGACAGAGCATCAGCCTGCGGACTGAAGGGTCCCAGGTTCGGTTCCAGCCAAGGGCACATGCCTGGGTTGCAGGCTCAATCCCCAGCCCTGGTCAGGGCACATGCGGGAGGCACCAATCAATGTGCGTCTCTCACATCGATGTTTCTCCCTGCTCTCCCCTTTCTCCCACTCTCTAAAAAAATCGATGGAAGACTATCCTCGGGTGAGGATTAACAAAACAAAGCAAAAGAGAGAGAGAGAGAGAGAGAAATTTGGAACCGTGAGCAAGTGCATGGTCTCTGTGTTAAGCTACCGCATTTGAGGGGGTTTTCGTGCAGAGACGATGCCCACAAGACCATTGGATTTGCAGAACTGGGTGCTGGGGACCCAGTGGCCTGGGTCAGGTCGTCGCGGAAACCGTGAGTGGTAGGCCCAGGCTGGCAGAGCGGTGGGGAGCTTGGTACCGGCTGCGGAGGAAAACGTCATCCGGTTAGAATGAAGCCGACGCCTGTTTTACTCTCACTGGCGAGGAAAGAATCCCCACGCTACGGTCGCGGGAATGGCCGAAGCATGACACTCAACACCGGACAGATGTCATGGAAGCAGTTAAGAAGGCCCCTAGACTCAGAGCTCGGGGAGAGAGGGCACCGCGCCCACAGGGGCTGCGCGGGGAGCAGCTGGGGGCTGGGCGGCCGGCTGTGTACCGTGGAGAGGGTGTGGCGTCCCTGGTTCCTTTGGGCAGATGTCATGGGCTTGTCTGGCTATTCCACGGGCTGGCGGGGAACAGAACCGACAGGCAGAGGTAAACGGGGACGGCGCCTTGTCCTGCGATGAGCAGGGCTGGTGAGCTGGGGGAGCCCGGCCACAGGAGTGGAGCTGGAGTCCCTGGGACTCCCCTGAGGCCTTCTGCGGTCCCCCAGGTTTCACCAAAGTCAAGGCCGGCCCTCACATGGGGCCGCAACTTTCCTCTTCGTAACACCGAGCGAAGCTGTTGCCGGGTGAGCGAGCGAGGGAGCGAGGGAAGGGTGTGCAGTGAACGCGGAGATCTAGTTACCGTGGTTTCCAAGCAGATCGTCAGAAACGCAGGCTGTGCTCAGCTGCTGCCACCAAACACAGAGGCGGGAGGAGCTAACGGGGGACTGCTCCAGCTTTAGGAGAATGAAGCGGAAATATAAAGAGCGGAGACGTGCTGGCTTCAAACCCAAACTATTATGTGATTTCATGTTTTAAACGATGGGGTCGATTTCTCTTATAATTGATACTGGAATGAGAGCTTTAAACAAATCGTGTGGCCGGGGCAGAGCCTGGCGTGCGACTCTTCTGCATCGATATTTACACAAATGCCATCCGCCGCCTCTCTCTGCGAGGGCCCTGGGTCATTAGGCAGGTTCTTTACCTGAAAATTTTTTCAAATATATTTTTATTGATTTTAGAGAGAAAGGGAGAGACAGAAACAGCAATGATGAGAGAGAATCACTGATTGGCTGCCTCCTGCACGCCCCCTACTGGAGATCAAGCCCGAAACCCAGGCATGTGCCCTTGTTGGAAATCCAACCTGGGCCCCTTCAGTTCACAGGCTGACGCTCTATCCACTGAGCCAACTGGCTAGGGCTTTACCTGCAAATTAAGCTCTGTTTCCATAAAGAGCTTAATTTAGCAGAGCGAGTGACCCCAGCAACAACCGGGGCATTGGGGAAGCTGCGATGACCAAAAGCTACCCACAAGGTGTTTTCCAGGCACCGTTCACTTTTCTCTGGTGCAGCCACAATGTTGTTCCCCAGAGGAAATGGTCTGTGGCATCAAACAGGGGCGCGAGGGCCCGGGGGGTCCTGTGAGCTTCCCCCGGGATGGCAATGGGCACGCGGAAGCGGACGGGTGGATTCCGGCTCCCACGGCCCCGGGCACGTTGCAGGTGTCCTCGCCCACCTTTTCGTGTTTAATTCACACAAACACCGTCCGAAGTTGCCACACAGATCCCCATTTTAGAGATGAGGCTATTGAGGCTCAGGGAGGTGGTCACAGTCAAGCTTTGACCTCCTGGCTCTTTGAGGATAAAATTCACGCTCTTTCAACCACACCAAGGAGTCCCAACCTGTCTCCCTGCAACTACCCAGAACCTCTCCCGCATCCCCCCCAAAAAAGTCCCTGAGCTCAGATGGGGATGAGCCTGCATGGCAAATGCCATCCTCCGTATATTACGACGCAAAAAACTACAACACTCATCTGTGCCAACGAGCAGGGTGGCGTGTGGACACGCCCAGCCCCCAGTCTGACCTGCCTCTCTCTCTCCAAAGGGCACCTTTGCAGTGTCATTCGCTGAACTGGAACCATTGCAATTAGCTGGGAATTAATCACGGAAAAGGCGCAAAGGGAACATCAGCCATTACAGGCATGTGGAAGCTGCAGGTCTGCACTCCCCAGGGAGCCACACAGGGAAGAGAGACACACGCCCGGTCACGCTGGGCTGACACAGGGAAGGCACTTGCTTGTCAGTCACACCTGAGGACAGTAATGGGGGGCCAGAATGAGCGCGGCCCCTGCAAGCATGCGAACGTTTGGGAATACAGAATCCCCTCAGCAAAGACGTCTGCTCCCTGGGGCTCCTGTTGTGCTTGGCTCTTGGCTCTGGGGCTCTCTTGTTGTGCTGCTGCCCGTGTTTCTTCCACAGCCACGAGCCCAGCGGATCCCCCGTGCAGTGGACGAATGGGTGCAGCGGGACACACAAGCTGAGTCAGCCTGACGCTGGGCTGACCTGGCTCCAACATGGAAAGGAAGCCCTGCTGTTAGCTCTACCGAAAGCCCGGCCACACTGCTTCTATGGCTGCACTAAGGGAAACGGGGCCCTGGCAACCACAGACGTAAGGCTTCCTCCTCTATCCTCCATGGGGGCACACGGTCTTCACAGACCCCCAGTGTGTCTGTGAGTCTCAGAAAACTCCTTTTCTTGGGATACTGCAAGAACTCCATTCCCAGTTCCCAGTGCGGGGAGGGAGCCCCTCTCCCAACCCGTAACAGAACTCTTGCTTATCGGGGCTACCATGCAACCGTCCCTCACGCAGTGGACTGTGTCGGGGGTGGGGGGCCGTGGGGCCAGACTGACTCACACTGAGCTGTGTGAAGCTGAGTGAGAGAATCATTGGCCTCAGTTTTCTCATCTGTGGAGTGGTGGTAATACAGACATCTACCTTCCAAGTGGACAGGAGGAATGAATGAGTTAAGGCATGTACACAGGGCCATAGCAGACACTCTCTGTTCATTATTATTATTTATTTTATTTCTTAAAGTATTACAAAGAGTATTACACATGTCTCCTTTCTCCCCCCCCTTGACATTCCCCCGGCCCCTACCCTCTAGTGTCTTGTGTCCATTGGTTATTCTTATATGCATGCATATAAGTCCTTCAGTTGATCTCTTAACACCCCCCTGCAAACCCTCCCAAGGCTTCCCACTTTACCTCACCGGGGCTGTCTCAGCCTCACCAGGGCCGTGTTCATTATTATTATTATTATCATTATTTGATGGATGGATTTTTTTTTTAATCCTCACCTGAGGAGGATATTTTCCCATTGATTTTTAGAGAGAGTGGAAGAGAGAGGGAAAGACAGAGAAAAATATCGATGTGAGAGAAACACATCAATTGGTTGCTTCCCGCCTGGGCCGGGGAGGAGCCTGTGATGGAGGCACACGCCCTTGACTGGAATCGAACCTGGGACTCTGCAGTCTTCAGGCCAATGCTCTATCCACTGAGCTAACCAGCTAGGGCTGGCTGGCTGGATTTAACTGCAAAACTGTGAGGTAGACGGGACAGGCTATACTTAAGCCCATTTTATAGGTAAAAACATGGAAGCTTAGAGGCATTAAAAACGTTGCCAGAGGCAGAGCAGGTTTAACTATCCTCATTCTACAGACAGGAAACTAAGGCTCCGGGATTTAAGTAACAAGCTCAAGGTCAGAGTCAGTGTCAGAGCCAGGCCCGGCCCCGCCCCAGCCCTCAGGAGCATCCCCCTCTTTGGAATTGTGCCCTCAGGGGAAAGGGTTTCAAGCGGTCACAGGAGGCCTCATCACCACTGCCCAGGAGGACCAGCAGCCTGAGATGGTGTCGCTTGCATCCTCCATCCAAACCTGCCTGCCCGGCCTCACGTAATTAGGGCTCACTTGCCCGGCCTCGTGTACTTAGGGTTCACCTGCCCAAGCCTCACATACTTGGGGCTCACCTGCCCGGCCTCACCTACCTAGGGCTCACCTGCCCAGGCTCTGCAGGAAGTGCCCTGGGAAATGCTGGTTCAGGAGAGCCGCCCACACTGGGCTCGGAGCCTGAACCTGACCTGGACGGGTGAGAGGAAGTGGAGGACGCGACCTGTAGACCCACAGGCCCACCGGCACCTGGTTGGACAGAGGCCTGGAGCTCTGCCCGAATCCCATCAGGACCGCTGGCTCCGGGCTTCAGGTGCCACTTGGCCTGACCTTTCTCATAACACAAACAGTAACCCTGAGGGGGAATCACTAAGCTCTTCATAGGCAGGGAGAGGACGGCAGGGGAGGGGCTGGGTGCCTCTTGACTTCTAGTGAAAGGAAGCTGAGTCTGTCTTGAGGCGGGAGGGGGAAGGGACGGAAGGAGTCAGAGTGGAAGCTGGAGGGAGTGTCGGGCACCCCCGGAGGGTGGGGGGGCTGTGCTAGTTCAGGGTCCAGCACCGGCTTTGTCTCAGGTTCTGTCCTCAGCAGTGGCCAGCC
>NW_006299834.1:1438467-1452740 GCF_000327345.1 Myotis davidii
TCCAGGGCCTGCAGCTCTGAATCCGCCACGGACCAGGCCTTTAGGCCCGGACTCCTCCTGTCCCCACTCTGGGTGGCACGCGCACACGGGGGACACACGCACGTGCCCGCGCACTCAGGCAAACCCCCCTGCACATGCGCCCTCACAAGCCTACCTGCGGGCGCGCACTGGCCTTCCTGTGAGAGCCACCCTTTTGCCCACGGGCCTCATCTCCAGGATGGCTGGTGCGCCCCCAACATTGGAGAAGGCTGTGTCCCCACCCCGAACCCCTGCTGCTGCTCACTCGGGTTGGCTGCGGGCACAGGTAATACGCCCCAGCTTCCCAGAACCCAGGCGACGCTCACCCTCCCCACCGGCCCCTCTGCTCCGCTCCCCCATAACCCTCTCGAGAGGGGCCAGACCTCCCGCAAGGAGATGGGCGAAGCTGGCGCTGCTCTGCGGGTGCGGGTGCTGTTGGTCCTGGGCCAGAGCGGCCTTCCTTAACCAGGAGCCGGCTGGGGTGGAGTTTGAGGTCACGGGCAGCTGGGGGCGGCTCTCAGCAGGCTCCCTCTCCCAGCCCGTTCACCTTCCCCACCCCCAATTTGAAACGCCCGTGGGTCGCGACCCCTTTGGGTGTTGAACGACCCTTTCATAGGGGTCGCCTAAGACCATCGGGAAACATATATACAATTACATACTGTTTTTGTGATTAATCACTATGTTTTAATTATGTTCAATTTATCACAATGAAAATACATCCTGCATATCAGATATTTACATGACGATTCATAACAGTAGCAAAATTACTGTTATGAAGTAGCAACGAAGATAATTTTATGGCTGGGGGTCCCCACAACATGAGGAACTGTATTAAAGGATCGCGGCATTAGGACGGCTGAGAATCACTGGTTTATGGGGATGTGACAAGACGCAGGGGCTTGGGCCGGGTAGGGAGCTGTGAGACGATGACTTGCAAGTATATGGGGGAGCTAACAGGACAGGGTTCTCCCTGCAGTTTGCTGTACAGGCCCATCTTGTCCTGGACACCAGTGCCTGGTGGCGAGAATGCTCCCCTCCTGAGGCAGGGAGGCCACTTCCCCCAGGGCCTTCAGCTCCGAGTCCTCAGTGTGCCAGAGCAGCGTGTTGGGGAGACATGTTCTGAACCCCCCCACCAGGAAGGGAGTTCCCTTCGCACTTAGGCCTCTGGCCCCAGCCAAGGAGAGAGGCGCACCTGAGTGGTGAGTTCAGATGAGGAACCAGACATTCAGCGGGTACACTCCCCGCTGTCTCCAGAGAGCTCTTCCCTTTCCCACATGGGAGGGCGATGGCATTCATGGCTGCGTGTGGCTGGATGGAGGAAGTCTGTCTAGCTCTGGGTTCATTATTTTTCTTTTAATATATTTTTACTAGAGGCCCGGTGCATGAATTCATGCATGGCTCGGTCCCTATGCCTGGACGGCGATTGGGGCCGGCCGAGGCGGGAGGGACTGTGGGAGTTTGGCTGGCGCGGGAGGTTGGCCATGGGAGCACACTGACCACCAGGGGGCAGCTCCTGTGTTGAGTGTCTGCCCTCTGGTGGTCAGTGTGTGTCATAGCGACTGGTCAACAGTCGGAAGGGAGAGGGAGAGAGAGAGAGATAGAAACATCAATGATGAGAAAGAATCATGGATCAGCTGCCTCCTGCACACCCCACACTGGGGACCAAGCCCACAACCTGGGCATGTGCCCTGACCGGGAATGAAACGGTGACCTCCTGGTTCACAGGTTAACACTCAACTACTGAGCCACAGTGGCCTGGCTGCTTTTAGTTTTGACAATTATATAAAGCGACTATAAACGTGAATGTGCAGGGTGTATTTTGGTTTGTTTTTGTAGTGTGTTTTTTTGTTTGTTTGTCTCTGTGTGCAGGGTTTTGTGTGGTAAATGTTTGGGTGAGTATATGGGAAACTATATTTCGCTTTGTGAGAAACTGCCAAACCGTCTTCCGTGGCGGCTGCACTGTTCTGCGTTCCCACCAGCACCAGAGTGTCTGTTGCTCCACATCCTCACCAGCATTTGGGATTTTTTATTTTTTTTTAGTTTTTGGATTCCAGCCATTTGGATTGAATAGGTGTGGGGTTTTAATTTGCAAGTCCCGCGGATGCGTGATGTTGGCCATCTTTTCATATACTGCTCGCCATCTGGAGGGCATCTCTGGCGAGGTGTCTGTTTAGATCTTTTGCCCATTTTTAAACTGGGTAGTTCGTTTTCTTCACGTGGAGACGTAAGAGTTCTTGGCGTATTTTGGATACCGTTCTTCGTCAGCTCTGTTCTGCCAGTATTCTCCTCCTGCCCGTGGCTTGCCTTTTCATTCTCCTGGGGAAGTTCTGCTTTGAGAACTTCACCTCATCCTCTAGCTCCGCTGCTCTTAGTAACAGGAAGGCTGTGTTGATCTCCACGTCTCCGATTCCCTGTCCTCTCAGTGGGTTTGAACTTGACCGGGTGGACAGGGTACATGAATTAAGCCTCTAAAACCCTCATACCTGCCACCTCCAGGGCTGTGATGAAGAACAAATGGGTTAGTGTTTCTAAACCCTTGGAACAGGGCCTGGAACATATTAAGTGCTCAATTACCTCAGATGATTATAATAATAAGCCTTCCATCTTTTAGCCGCTTAATGGAGTCCATCCTTCCTCCTCACTCTTCCTTCTCAGAATTTTCCCAGCTGTGTTCACTTTCTAGATGAGTCATTTTGATTAATTTTTTTTTCAGTATCCTGTTTGGATTTTATTAAATGCATAAGTAATTTAGGAAAAACAAACATTTTAATGAGGTTAGGTTTCTTATCCAAGAATAAAGCCTGTTTTTTTTTTAATTGAAGAATTCCGTATGCCCTTTTTCTTCACATAGGACTTACCAATCCTCGCTAAATGTATTTCCTGACATTTTACTTCCTTTTTCTGTTTTAAAGTGTAATTTATTTTCCATCACCATTTATCCCTCCTACACCCTCTCCCCCCTCCTCCCTCCCCCCCACAATCATCACACTGTTGTGTCCATGAGCTCGCTCACTCGCTCTCTCTCGCTCTCTCTCTCTCTTTCCTTTGTTGCTCACCCCTATCTCCTTCCCCCACTTCTTTTTTCCTAAATGCTATTATGAATGAGGTCTTTTCATCAGAGACATATTTCAACTGATTGCTATATATCTATAGTGTATATATATAGGCAATTAATTTTTTTTAATAGACTTTATTTTTGGAGCAGTTTTAGATTCACAGCAAAATGGAGAGAAACATACAGAGATTGAAAATGCCCCCTGCCCCACCCATGCACAGTCTCCCCATGATCACCGCTCCCGCCAGAGCGGTTGATTGGTTACAATTGCCGATCCTACGATGACACGTTATTGTCCCCCGAAGTCCATGAGGGGCCACTCTTGGTGCTGTACACTCTACAGGTTTGGACAAATGTGTAATGACGTGTCCACCGTTTTTCTACCATAAACACTAGTTTCACTTGATTTTTAAATATTAATGTTTTTAAATCTTCTTAAAGTTTTTATGTTTTTTTTTTGACGTGATTCTCTCAGCTTTTCTAGGGAATCGTCTGAAAACAGTGGAATTTTTGCCTTTGCATTTCCCACACTTATCCTTACTTACAGGTCCTGTCTAGTTGCGCGGGTTCGCTCCCCCAGAGCAGGGTCACACGGCAGCGGGGCCAGGACACCCTTGCCCTGCTCCCAGGGGATGGGAAGGCCCGGGGTCTCACCAGGGAAGGTCATGCTGGCTGTGGTTTCGGATACTTACATACTTTATCACGTGAAAGCATGAACCTATCCCTACGTTAACAGTCTTTTCCCAGCATTAGGACTAGATGTTGGATTGTATCGGATCCCTCCTCAGCACTTATCAAGACACTCATTTTTAAAAAAATATATTTTATTGATTTTTCACAGAGAGGACAGGGGAGGGATAGAGTAAGAAACGTCGATCAGCTGCCTCCTGCACACCTCCTGCTGGGGATGTACCCACAACCCAGGTACATGCCCTCGACTGGAATCAAACCTGGGACCTTTCAGTCCGCAGGCCAACGCTCTATCCACTGAGCCAAACCGGTCAGGGCAGAGACACTCATTTGATGTTTCTCCTACAATCAGTGCATTTGGTGAGAGGTAGGCTTCTCCACAATTCAGTTATGAGGCTCAGAGAGGGAAGCCACTGGCCCAGGGTCACACAGCGGCAGGTGACAGAGCCTGAGCCTCTCTCCCAGAGCCCACGCTCTCTGTCCCGGCCCCCAATCCTGTCTGCTCAGAACGCTTGTGGCCTGCAGCTCCTGGGAAATCGCGCAGCCCTGGACCCTTGCCCACAGTCCACATAGCTCTGTGGCCCCCACGCCCCCGTTCTCATGCAGGAGAAACTGGCCCAGCTCAGCAGCCACCCACGTCCCACCGTGAACACAGCCTAAAGCCACAGGACACAGGCCTGGGGTGAGTGCGGGTATTGGGCAGGCCCAGGGGCATAGACCGAGGAGGGCAGAAGAGACATTTTTCGTCCCTTCTCCCAGGCTCCATAACACAGGGAGGGGCACGTGGGTGCCTCCAGGCTGAGGCACGGCTTCTGGGGTGGGTTTGAGGTGGGCACAGAGGCGGCCAGCGGGCATCTGGGCTCCGATGAAGAGCCTCAGGCTTTGATTCAAGGTCATCCTGGCCATGCCAGGTCCCTGCCCAGGCTTTGCTGTTGGGCCTAGACAGGGCCCGCGCCTCTGTATGCTGACGAAGGCACAGAGACCATGAGGAAGCCCTGGGGGGAGGGGGGGGGCTGGCTCACAAGGCAGGTAGCAAGGGAGGAGCTAGTCTGGTGCCACCTCCAGGCCCTGCCTCCTGGGCCCCCACCTGGAGCAGCTGAGCCCAGAGGTGCCTGAGAGCCTGGCAGGGCATATATTATTGAGACCCTGCCCTAGGCCACACGTTTTGCATGCATTGCCTCATTAAATCTAAATTAACTTACAGTAATTAAATCCTCTTCCGGGTAATCCTGCCTGCAAGAAGACAGGGTCTTCTCGATGTTGAGTGCTCTACACGCCATCTCATTACCCCATTTTACAGATGTGGAGCTTGAGGACGAGGAAGGGAAGTAACTTACCCAGGGTTGCTGGGGGGCAGGGGCAGGGGCGAGGAGGGATGTCGGGCAGAGCCGGGGTCCCCGGCCTTAGACGGCAGGGTTAGTATTTCAGCCTTCGGCAGATTTTCTGAGACCTGCAAGGTCACCCTGTGGCTTTGGCATCCTGTCACCAGCTGGCCAGGCCAGTGAAAACAAACTGTGGGGCGCGGGGGAGACCTCTACTTAGCTGAGAGCCTCTGGGACTGGACCCCATTTTACATGGAACAAAACTGAGGTCCCAGCAGGTCAGTGGTGGAGGTCAGATTCAAGGGCAGCTGCCTGACGCCGGTCCAGGGTGTGGCCTCATCCCACGTGGGAAGTAAAGGCAATGTTTTTTCAGTGTTTTCACCCATTCTCCAATCGTCCACCTGGGGGCGCTGGATAACAAGGCTGTGACTGGAACTTTGCAGGGAGAACTCTGTACGGCTGGCCTGGGGGTCTCCCCTCAGGGCCCATGGCTCCTCCCCCATGATGCTCACCTACACCCCCACCCCCACCCCCGTTCACCAGGAGTCCCGCAGACACCCAGATGCCACTTGTGGCTCACTCTCCTCCTGCTTCCGTTCGGGAAGCCTCGCCTGTGCTGATGGAGGTTACACATAGGGCCTAGGCCGGCACCTGGGTGGCCTGGCAGCCTCTCACCTGGCCAGTTGGGCCCTCGGCCATGCCCCCTGTCCCCTGCCATCGCCAGAACGCCTCCTTTTCCTTCTCCATCTTCACTCTAGCACCAGAGGCTGCCTGTGATGTCATGGGCTGCTCACAGGTTCACGGGGGACCTGCAGCTGTCCCTCCTCCTCAGTGCTCCCCCTCTTCCTCTCTGTAACCACCTGTTTCTGGGCCTGAGACCCCCGGACCTTCAGCTCCTTGAAGGCGTGCCCACGGAGGCCGCGGTGCAGTGTGCGAGTGCACAAGCAGCAGGTCCCCGGTGGGCAGCGGGTGTGTCTCGATGAGACGGGGGACAAGGCTCGTGGGGGCCTGTGGTTGGGTCCTTTGCCCCTGGCATTCCCAGCAGGAGTGGACTGTGGGACTTGGCTTTCTGCTAACCAGACTCCGAGAAACTGGCCAAGAATCCAGGGTGGCCCTGGCCGGTTTGGCTCAGTGGATAGAGCATCGGCCTGCGGGCTGAAAGGTCCCAGGTTCAATTCTGGGCAAGGGCATGTACCTAGGTTGCGGGCACATCCTAGTAGTGGGTGTGCAGGAGGCAGCTGGTCGATGTTTCTCTCTCATCGATGTTTCTAACTCTCTATCCTTCTCCCTTTCTCTCTGTAAAAAATCAATAAAATATATTTTAAAAAAAAAAGAAAAAGAACCTGGGGTGGCCAGGTCCTAATTCACACAGACAGACACACCTGCGGGTGGCCTGCCCAGCTGAGCTGCTGAGGGCAGTGGGGGGCCTTTAGCCACAAGCCCAGCTCCACGGTGCACCTTTCGTGCTCCCAGGGTGTAGCGTTAACTAAAGTGGACTCCCGTAGGGAGAAGGTTCCTCTCTGCACGGCTCCTCTGGCCTCTGTTCGTTGCTAGGACACCTGCGGCCTCCAAACCCGGCCGAGTGCTCATTCATCCAGAACCCAGCAGGCCCTGCGGTGTCAGCCTCCATCCGCCAGGATAATCTCATTATTTCCATTGTGCTTATCTCTATGGTTACTGTCTATTTCTGGCAAGTGTGACTCATTCTCTGTTTGTGATGACAGAAAGCTTATTTTTTAAGGGAAAAAGTGAATGAATTTAAGGACATAACAGAGTGGGCTCAGAGGAAGCAAGCCTCGGGTGCCCTGGGTGCCTGCGGTTTGGGAAATGGAGGAAGTGCTCCTCTGAGCCTCGCAGCCTCCCCCGGGGCCCTGCTGGGGGCTCGTCCCTCGCACAGAGGAGGAAACCGAGGCCCTGAGAGGGGAAGTGACCGTGACCGAGAAGCCCCTTGACTGGGGGGAGCCTGCCACCCCCATGCCACACCTGACCAGCAGCCTCTCGGCACTCAGTACCAGCAGTCACTCAGGACCAGCAGCCTCTCGGCTGGCAGCCGGGGCCTGGGGGGCTGGGATGGTGGAGCCCTTGAGTGGCCGCCTGAGCAGCAGCTCTGTCCCCAGTGCACCCGCCTCTGGCCCCGCGAGAGACCCCTCAAGGAGGAGGGAGCCCAGGTCCCGTGCGGCGTGTGCCACCCAGATGCCATCCTCGCCACGTGCAGACAGAAACGGACTCCAGCCGAGGTCACACTGACACTGGAACCTGCACCCTTCCCTTTGCCGACTCCAGCTGTGGAGGCTATGGAGGGTCTGGATCCCGGAGGCCATGTGGCACGGAGGGTGGGGGCCCGTGGGGAGCAGGTCTGCTGCTGTCAGCCATGCAGGGACAGGTGCCCTGAGGGTCCCCACCCCTAGTGCCCTCCCCTCCTCACACCAGAACCCCACCCACCCAGAGTTAGGCCCCCTCATCCTTATCCCGGCCCATTCCCGTCCCACACCCTGTCACCAAAACCTCTGGGAATCGGGGAAGTCCCCCCCCAAAGGCTCATGGCACCCCGTCCTCTTCTTTCAGATTCAAGTTGGGACAGGGTGACGTGAGAGAGGCAACCTCCTCCCTCAGGCGCCAAATTGAATGCGACGCCAAAAAGTGCCAGTCAAGACAAACAGCCAGTTAGCAGCAGCATGTGATCAGAACAGACATTTCTCCAAAGACACACAGCCAAGGAGCACATGAAAAGGTGCCAGGCGCCAGTGATCAACCGGGAAATGCAAATCAAACCCACAGCGAGACACCCCTCCCAGCCTCCCGGGTGGCTGTCGTCAAAAAGACAGGCCGGATGAGTGCTGGCCAGGGTGAGCAGAAACCGGAACCTCACGCACTGCTGGGCGTGGACAGCGGTGCAGCCGCTGTGGAAAGTAGCTGGGCAGTCGCTCCGTAAGTAAACATAGAATGACTGTATGACAGGAATCGAACCCAGGACCCTTCAGTCCGAAGGCTGACGCTCTATCCACTGAGCCACACCGGCTAGGGCCAGACAATGGTTTCTAACACCACTCTCCAATGAAGGGAACCAAGCTCCTTGGAGAAACGGCTGCTCTGGGCCTGGGGCAGGAAAGACACAGAAGGAGCCTGGAGCACGTGTAGTGCCAGAAACCAGCAACCAAGGAAATGCTGAACCACACAATTACCATGTCCAGGGACACGGGCCAAGGGACAGAGCTACCGGTGGCCAAAGACGGAACAATGGGAGAGAGGAAGAAAGAACTGGATTATAGCACATAGGAACATGTCTACAATATATGCCCATAAAGATAAAAATATGCCACAAACATAAAAACATGCCTGATATAAATGAACGACTGAGCCGGTAAATAGAGTGAGGACGCAAACCTCCCCTGCAGCAGAATTCCAAACAACTCGTGTGGACACCCCGGCCTCCAGGAGGGGGAGCAGAATTCCCTGCTGGAGTGTGGCTGTGCGTAGACACTTCTCCCGGAGGAACTGGATCCTTTCAAGAAGTCCCTCAGGTGCGCCCCATTATTAGACCCATTTTACAGATGAGGCCACTAAGCCTCAGAGCGGACAACTTCTACGCCACACTTTTCAGCCCCCCGCCCCTCCTGCTTCCTGCTTGGCCTGGTCCATGCCCTATGTATGCCCTAGGACCTCCCAAAGGGTGTGTGGGGTATTTAGTGACTAAAATTGTCAAATGAGTGAACAGAGGAAAAAAACAGAGGAGGGACAGAAATGGAGCGAGAGAGCTGGAATTAGAGATGGGTGCCCCCAGTGCCGCTGTGGTGGGCACCCATCTCTGTGTGACTCCGGGCAGGCCCCTGGGCCTCTCTGAACCCGTCTCGCTTTCCTCATCTAGGAGATGGGATGGTCTTTCCTGCCTCATGCGGTCGACATGAGAATAACATGAGGTCACTCCACACACACAGCTGCGCAGGGAACACTGTTTTCTGTTTTCTGAAAGGCAGCCTCAGCCTCTAAGCCCCGCCTCTGCCCAGCCGCAGGAAAGACGTTTCAGCTCCAGAATCCTAGGAATTTCAGGTGACGACTGGCTGGCTGGTGCCCGCGGCCTCCCAGCATCACGGGGCAGCGGCTGACATTGATAGCTTCCTGCTTTCTTCTTATCCCGAAGGGGGGCTGGGAGGCTTTTCTGGGGAGACTGTCTGGGTCCCAGTGACCCACATACCCCAGGAAAGTCCACACGGGAAGCAGTGCAGGCAGAGCCATCGGCCTGTTGTGCTAGGACCCGGCAGAGGTGGGCGTGGCGGTCAACCAAGCCCTGGAGCCCAGCCGGGGGCAGCTCCCAGAGCCGTGAGGCTGAATAGTAAGAAGCTGGGAAACCTCTGGGCAAGTAGAATGGGAAACTGAGACACTGAACAAACTGGCCAAGCAATTTACAGCCAGATCCGAAGGTTCATAGGTTGACACTCAGCCACTGAGCCCCTCCGGCTGGGCCACTGTCCCCAACTTGAATCAACATATTCTCAAGATCACCTGGGCTTATATTGGGGAATCTTTATTATTTTTTATTTTATTTTTAGATTTCTTTTTGTATTGTGAAATCTTTCTTGTAGGAAATCAAAAACCCACACACCATCAGCTGGCCCTAGGCAGGCCCACTCGGGGCCAGTCCGGTCTGGTAACCTTTCTCCAACTCGCATAAGATGTCCTATGGGCTTGCAGTAGTGTGGGGGTGGGGCGGGCAGGCCCCTTGGCCCAGGAATCAATGCGCCTCCCTTAGGCCCTCTCTTGCCCCAGCCCTGGGTCCCCTCCCTGGTCAGAGCTGGAGCCCTTCCTCCTGTTGCGTCCCCAGGGAGCTCTGTCCGTGCTGGGAACCAGCTCCCCGCTCCCCACTCCCCACTCCAGACAGGCTGCTGGCTTTCAGCTCTGCCCAGATGGTCCCCTGGGGCGGTGAGCAAGGGAAAGGAAGGGGGAAATACAGGGGAAGATGGGAGAAGCCCAGATTATGATCTCTGATCCTAACTCTCCACACAGGCAAGCACCTGGCACAGTGCTGTGTTCTAGGGTGGCGTTCTCTCTTCCGCCTTCGTTTGCATATCATTATGCAGCCTTTTGAGCTCCTCAGAGCACCCTCCCACCCTCTCCTTGCCCGAGGTCACACAGCAAGTCAAGAATGGAGCCTTCTCCAGCTCTAGGATCCAGTGGTGACCCCCACCAGGAGGCAGCTCCCCCCGAGGTCACAAGGGTGCACCCTTCTCATGGGGACCCTCCTGCACCCACTTCGTACCAGCCCTGTCATCCCAATGGGAGAAACCAATCTCCCCCCACTCGACCCTGCCTCCCTCACCAGAGTGATTAGCTAAGGGGTAGGCACCTGACCCAAACTGGGCCAATGGGAGAGTGCCAGCCCCTTGGCGGCACTGATTGGTCCAAAATTGGACACATAACAAAACAGACCAATCAGAGTTCTTCCCCAGGATGTTTCCTCTCTGATCGCCGCTGGTGGATCATGGGAGGCCCACCCAAGTGGGAAGACACCCATCACTGGCAGAGAGAGGCAAAGAGGTGGGGAGGGAGCCCTGGTCATCCTCCAGCTTTCCCAAGCCGCGGCCTTTGATTTGGTGAGTTATTCAAGGGATTTCAGTAAGTTCCTGTTTTCTGCCCCCAGGTGGTAGTGCATCTCCCCCCACAACCTCTCACCCTCCCACCCCGCCCCTCTCACTACATAGCTTGGTGCCTCAGTTTCCCCAGCTGTAACGCACATTGGCTTATTGTGGGGATTGAATGAATTATAACAGTGCCTGGCACACAGGAAGCGCTCAATAGCACCAGCTCTTCAACCAGGAGCATTCTGGATCTTACACCTTCGGGGGCCCTTGGCACCTCCCCCGTGGTGCCCACAGCCAGCCGGTCTGTCCCTCCGAGTAGCCTGGCTGCGGTTTGCTCCCTTCTTGCTGAAAGCTGGACGCCTTAGTGACGAGGCCGCCTGGCCTGGCCCGGCCCTCCCCGCTGCTCAGGCTCAGTGCTTCCCACGGGTTATATGCAGGAGGGCGGAGCTCAGAGTCTGGCCTTCCAGAGCAGGCAGCCCAGGCCCCAGCCGGTGTGACTCAGTGGCTAGAGCACCCGCCTTTAGACTGAAGGGCCCCAGGTTTGATTCCGGTCAAAGGCATGTACCTCAGTTGTAGGCTCCTTCCTGGCCCGGGCGCTGGTTGGGGCTCATGCAGGAGGCAACCCATCGATGTTTCTCTCACATCGACATTTCTGTCTTCCCCTCTCCTACTCTCTCTAAAAATCAATGGAAAAATATCCTCGGGTGAGGATTAAAAACAAACAAACCAAAAACAGCGTAGGCAGCCCAGGCCCGGGGGCGGCTCAGAGACCAAAGCCAGTGATGGACACTGTGAGAGAGACTCCGAATACCTCTTCCCTGCACGGCTTTGTTTTGGGTCCAGCACCTGGAACAGTGCTGGCAAGTGCTCAGAAAGGGCAGAGATTGTGGTGCCCAGGGGCCCAGCTCCCGTGCACGCACCTTCCCCCTCCCCCCCAGGCTGGCTCCCCTCCCTGGGGGCTGCTCAGCCCCTGACACAAACACCTGTCAGCCAGGACTGGCCTGCCCAGACCCGCCCCGCTCTGCCTGAGCCCCAGGTGCCCACAGCTTAAACCCAAGCTGGGAACACCTTGTCTACCAACAAGTTCCCTTCACCTGGAGCCTCAGGCTGTGACCTGATTGGGAAAGAGGTCTTTGCAGAATCTTAAAGGTTTCAAGATTCAATCATCCAGGATTGAGGATGGGCCCTAAATCCCCAGGTTGGCAATCTTACGGGAGGGGAGAGGACAGAGAGAGGGTGGAGGCGGAGGTAATCCGTATGTGGCTGCAGGCCGAGAAACACCAAGGCTGGGAGCAGCCCCCAGGAGCCAGGAGAGGCAGGGGAAGGTTTCTCCCTCAGGACCCCCAGGACGAACCAACCTGCATTCCAGGCTTCTGGCCTCCGGACCTGGGAGAGAATAAATGTCTGTTTTCTGAAGCCAGCCAGTTATGACGCTCCTAGAAAATGCCTCTCGCACAGGGTGCCCATTGGCTGTCTGGCTGTATTACCAGGAATCGTTAAACTTTGGTCTCTCTTTGCCCAAGAAATTCCATGTCTAAGCATTTATTTTTTGGAAATAGTTGGGGCAATGCAAAGATATACCTGCAAGGGTCTTCCCCACAGTTTTGTCCAAAATGGTGAAAAATTAGGAACAAACTAAATATCTCTCAATGGGCCGAAACCGGTTTGGCTCAGTGGATAGAGCGTCGGCCTGCAGACTGAAAGGTCCCAGGTTCGATTCCGGTCAAGGGCATGTACCTTGGTTGCGGGCATCTCTCAATGGAACTTGGTCAGATACATGGTAGCACTCCATGTGCTGGGACACCAGGACCTTACGTGTTGAACGTCAGATGAGATACCAGAACCATTGTGAGTTGTGGGTTCAATCCCCAGTAGGGGGAGTGCAGGAGGCAGCCACTCAATGATTCTCTTCGTTGACTTTTCTATCTCCCTCTCCCTTCCTCTCTCTCTCAAATCAATAAAAACATATTTAAAAAACATATTAATCATAAAAACACTGATCATCTGAACTTCATTAAAATTAAGAACATCCGTTCATCAAAATACAACATTAAGAGTTTGATTTCAAATGCCAGTTCCCACTAACTCCCTGTGAGACCCCGGGTGAAGGATTTCAATCCCCCGTGCCTCAGTTTCTCATCTGTAAAATGGGGAGAGTTTCTTCATGAGGTTTCCCCAGTTAACTATTATTGTGTAACCAACCACTAAAACTTAGTGCTATGAAAAATAACAATCTGTTCATTTGCTCATGAATGTGAGTTCTGAGCAGGGCTTGTGTGGGGGGTGGCACATCTCTGCTCCACAGGGTGTCAGGTGGGGTGGCTCCACTGGGGCCCGGAGATGGCGTCCTCACATGGTTGGCAAAGTTGGTGCTGGCCGTTGGCTGGGGGCTCAGCTGAGCTCGGGGTCAGAGGCCTCTTGTGGGCTGCTTGGGCTTCCTCACAACATGGTGGCTGGGTTTAAGTCTAACTATACTCAAGTGCCATATTTGGGGCAATACCGCACAATTATGCATTGTCTACCTGAAATTCGAATGTAATCAGGTGCCTTGTGTTTTTATTTGCTAAATCTGACCACCTAGGTCTCCTGCACAGGTAACGGGCGGGGACCAGCGGGCCTGCCAGGGGTCAGGCCGCCCCAACCTGGACCCTGAAACTTTGTGCTCCAATTGGCCCAAAAGCCTCCTTTCCGGTCCATGGGAGGAGCCACTCTGTACTGCCCACTTCTCCTCCCTCTGGCCTCAGTTTCCCTCAGTTTCCTCCACACTGTAAGACCCTGTGGTTTCTGCCCCGCCTCCCAGCCTCTCCCAGGATCAAACACCGGAGAGCAGGGGCCTCTCAGCACAGGACAGGCCCAGGAAGCCACTGGGCCTGGGGCGGCTCTGTTCTTTGGCCGAAGGACCTTGAGGAACCGGACAAAGCTCTTTTGTTTCTCCCAAAGCGCCCTGTAAACCTGTCACACCGCCTCCATGGTAATTGGTTCAGGCACAGGATCATTAACAGACGCTAAAAGCAGCCGATGACATTTTCACACGGTATCAAAGTGAAGTTCCCTTTGCAGGAGGGAGGCCTGGCCGGCGCCAACAGCTGCCCACTCATCACCTGGCCTCTGATCCAAGCCTCCAGATTAAAGGAGCCCAAAGGAACCTGCCTAGTAAACGCCACGCCCGGCCTGGGCTTAGAGCCGGACCAGAAAAGCAACAGCGAGCAGGGCACTGTGGGGCCCCGGGCGGAGGGATGAGGCCTGGGACTCGGTGATAGCGCTGAATCAGGGGCACATTTCCTCGTGTGCCATTGCCCGCGGTGGAACGCTCGGCCTTGGTCTCGGGAGCCACGCGGTGCGAGAGGTGAAGGGTCACTCACTGCCGCTGCGCCCCATGGTTCAGCAAACAGGTCGATAGTGTGTGTGTGTGTGGGGGGTGTCACATGATAACAGTTGGAGAATCAGAGTTCCTTGTACTATTTTTGCAAATTCTCTGTACATTGGACATTTTTCTTTTTCTTCTTTTTTTTTTTTAAAAAAATATATTTCTTTATTGATTTCAGAGAGGAAGGGAGAAGGAGAGAGATAGAAACATCAATGATGAGAGAGAATCACTGATTGGCTGCCTCC
>NW_006299834.1:1453004-1455998 GCF_000327345.1 Myotis davidii
ATATAATATATATATATATTTAAAAGTCTGAGGGAACATACACCCAGAATAAAATATCAGAAGTAGGAGCGTCTTAAAGACCCCACGTCCTCTCTTGGAGGAGGAGGCTGAGAACAGAGGCCGCGGCCTGTGGTCACACAGTGAACGGCAACTGAACCCACTCCACTTGGTCTGAGTCCCCAGAGCAGGAGGAAGCACTGCGTCAATGTCACCCTGGTCTCTCCTGCGCCCCACCCCACACCCCCCGAGGTCACCCTACTTTCCTACAGGTGAGCAGCCCTGTGGGGTCCGGGAAGAAATCTACCCCCCTCTCCAACTGAGAGACACCTGCCTCCCACGGTGCAGGGAGGTCACCCAGGGAGACCCGAGAAGAGGGGAAGGAATGCTAACCGTGTCCCTGGAAAGAACAAGTCCTGGGTCCCGGTGGGTCTCACCGGCGATGCCAGCAGGTCCAAACCCCGGGCAGAAACTGGGGAGTCGAGGCCCAGATCAGTAATTGAGCAAAATAAACACCCCCCGGCCAGTCCCTCACCAGCGCTGGGGCAGTTGGAAGAGGACGGGGCCTGGGGCCACGCGGGCTGGAGGGTGCGGCTGCAAGGGGTGTCCAGTGACCCTGGAGTCGTGACTGTCCAGAGCTCATAAGCAACAGTCCTGACCACGTGAGGCCACAAGCAGACAAAATCCACCCCCCGTTTTGGCTTCATTTTCAGCCTTTGTCCACCTCTGCACCAGGTGCGTGACCTCCTCAAGTTCATGTGTGGCCACGGAGAGGGTCACGCAGCCAAGCAGGAGCCAGGGTCAGGCCACAGGCCTGGCGGGCAGGGCAGGTTCAAGGGAGGCTTCCAGATAAAGCCAGGAGTGCAGTCCCCTTTGGGGCTTTGCTCAGGGAAATGTGCCCGTGGTGTAAACGCAGGCAGGATTTACTGCAGGGAGAGCAAAATGCCTCAATCATTTCTGTTGTGAACAACCTTAAATTTCCTGGACAGAAATAATCGTGAGGAAATTCACACAGATAAACAAGGGAAGAAATAGACAGTTAATATGATCTTAAGAGAGGCTCTCTGGCCGCTGTGGCTCAGTTGGTTGAAGCATTATCCCTTACCCTGAAAGGTTGTGGGTTTGATCCTGGGTTGAGTGTGAACAGGAGGTAACCCATTGATGTCTCTCCCTCCCTCTCTGAAATCACTAAGAACACATCTTGGGGTGAGGATTGACAAAAAAGAAAAGGAGAGGAAGTCATAGCATACATAACTTCAGGAGGAAAACAACTTCCTTTCTGAGTCCACAAACACATATTCAAGGCAGGAAAACGGATTCCGTTCTACGTCTGTGTTTGTGGGTTGTTTGCTGGACCGGCACTTATGACCTCAATCTGAATGGTGTTTGGGTTTTGTCTCTTTAATGCCAGTGAGGTGACGGGTCCTTCCAGGAAAAGCTCCATGTGGGTCTTCATGGCTGCGGAGGATGATCCAACGGGGAAGCCAGCTCAGTGAGCTCCGAGTGTCACCAGGAGAACCGCCATCAATCCAGGTGCAGTAAGGCATGTGAGGAAACTGAGAAGCCACGGGGGGATGGGAAGGGGGGGTGACCTGCTCCCAGGCCTCCCTGGAGAGGGCACCCGTGCGGGGCTGGCCTAGAAAGCACCTGGCACCGGGAGGTTCCTGGCCAGGTGTGCTGAAGTCAAGCTTTGCGATGTGATGACTTCCTCTGACATATTAAAATGTGATCATGGTGCCCTGACCGGTTTGGCTCAGTGGATAGAGTGTCGGCCTGCAGACTCAAGGGTCCGAGGTTCGATTCCGGTCAAGGGCATGTACCTTGGTTGCGGGCACATACCCAGTGGGGAGTGTGCAGGAGGCAGCTGATCGATGTTTCTCTCTCATCGATGTTTCTGACTCTCTATCCCTCTCCCTTCCCCTCTGTAAGAAATCAATAAAATATATTTGAAAAAAAATGTGATCATGAAAACGGAAACAACACCTAAGTGATCTCTCTCATTTACCCTTGTGTTCTGTGGGAGTCGAACCCTCTCCCTGCCCCCCCTCCAGGCTGTTCCCGTTCTTTCAAAGCCAGCAGTCATGCCCCACCTGCCTAAATCTTCCAGGGCCTCCTGCGTTCCCCCACACCCCAGCTCCCTCCATCCAGGGTCCCACACTGCGTCACTGTGACCTCCCATTACACCACTGTGCTCCCAGCTCTGGCCTCGCTGACCCTATCTGTCCACCCCGTTCCCACCTCCAGGCTCTGCCCAGCTCCCTCTGCCCGGCCAGCGTCACATTGCGGGACACATCACCCAGAAGGCTGGCTGGTCAGAGTAGCAGGGACTCCTACCTGGGTCATTCCAGGAGGGTGAGGCCAGAGAGTGCTTGTGGGGCCAGCGTGGGCCCCCACAGAGGAGGTGTCCACAGTCTGTTACATTCACCCCCTCGACAAGTGTTTATTGAGCAACTACTATAAGCAGGGGAGGGACTTCAAGGCAGAGTCCTGTCCGCAGGGAGCCCTGGTCCACTGGGGTGGAAGCGCACAGGTGACTTCAGCTCAGTACTAGGCACCGGAAACCGCAGGGCAGCCTCATGGTGGAGGAGGGGACCCTTTTTTTAAAAAAATATATTTTATTGATTTTTTACAGAGAGGAAGGAAGAGGGATAGAGAGTTAGAAACATCCACGAGAGAGAAACATCCATCAGCCGCCTCCTTCACACCCCCCACTGGGGATGTGCCTGCAACCAAGGTACATGCCGTTGACCAGAATCGAACCTGGGACCCTTCAGTCCGCAGGCCAACGCTCTATCCACTGAACCACACAGGCTACGGCAGGAGGGGACCTTTTATGTGACGCCCACACAGTAAGCAAGGGCAGCCCGGGACAGGCAGCTGGGGATCGTGTCCCAGAGAGAGGAGGGGGAGGCGAGTGTGGACAAAAGGGGCCACGCGCTAACCTGACAGCTCAGGGAAGGCCTGCATGGTGTTCTTGCAAAACCCGAGACCTAGAGG
>NW_006299834.1:1457220-1461052 GCF_000327345.1 Myotis davidii
CCGCCCGCCGTCATCCCCGCGGGGCGGAGGCTTTTATGCGCGAGTGAGAGCGAAGGTCTGTGACCTGGAAGGTTTGGAGCGACCGAGGGTGACAGCGCGTGACGTGTGACGGTGTGAGTGCGTGTGGCCGAGCAAGTGTGCACGTGTGCATGTGAGTGTGCACACGTGTGAGTGCACGTGGGTCTGAGTGCAGGTCTGTGACACGTGGTGGCTGTGAGTGTGAGTGCAGGTGTGTGGGTGAGGGTGTGAGGCTGAGTGAGATGAATGTGCGGCTGAGTGGAAGCGAGTGTGAGTGGGGGTGTGAGTGTATGAGTGAGGGTATGCGTGCGTGTGGGGTGTGAGTTTGTGTGTGTGTGCATGTGTGTGTGTGTGAGTGGGTGGGGTGTGTGTGTGTATGCATGTGTGGGTGTGTGAGTGTGTGTGGGGTGTGTGAGTGGGGATGTGAGTGTGTGTGAGTGTGTGGGGTGTGAGTGTGTGTGAGTGAGTGCACAGGTGTGTGTGATGTCGCTGGATGGAAGGGGCTTTATGCATCTTTAGCAGCCACCCCCTCCCTGAGCCGCCTCCTCCCTGCGGGCGGTGCTGTTAGCCATGTAGCAGATGAAGAAATCGGACTCAGACGTGGCCAGCGCTTGTGGCCGGGCCTGCATTTGTGGGGCTCCAAAGTCCAGGCGTGCTGTCCCTTTGGGGTTGTCCCAGAGCTACCCTCCCTCCCCCAGGCCCACCTCCTCTCGGGTTTCCCAAAAGCCCTGCACAGAGGGCAGCCCCCAGGCACCCTGCTGGCTTGGGGTTGGGGTGCCCTCCATCTCCACCCGGAGCTCTTGGACTTGGAGGCACCTGCCTCCTCCCTCAGGCGGGGAGGCTCCTCCAGGACCGGCCAGCACTCGGGGGTGTTCAGACCAAGAGGCAGCATCCCCTGCCTCAGTTTAACTCCTGACGATGTTCCCAGAAGTTGCCTTCCCGTCCTGTCCCCCACCCCGCGAGGTTCTCACCTTCTCCCAGCGTTGGCTGGTTGGTTGGTTGGTTGGTTGGTTGGGTTTGTCGCTGTGTCCCCAGCACGTGGCTGTTGCACACGTGGTTTGAACTGCCAGGGCCCCCTGGCAGCCCCCATGTGAGTGAGGGGCAGAGTCCTGTCTTGGGATCAGGAGACCTGATCCACCAGGAGTTGGTGGGAATTGCCCCTTCCTCGCAGGCCCTGCTGGGGACCCCCCCCCCAGAATACCCACAGCAGACCTAGCTGGGCCGCCCGGTGAGGGGCCGCCCGCAGTCTGAGGGAGGCCAGCCCGGGCTGGGGCGCCAGGCAGCTTATCTGGGATGTGCAGGCTCCAGGCTCCGAGGGAGGCCTCCTCCCCTCTGGGGGGCCCAGCCGAGGGGTTGGCACTTGAGTCTACCAGCCACCTGCGGGGAGCTTGGGGACTGGCTCCCCTGCCCTCAGCCTCTGTAATGGGCTCAGTGGGCCCAGCCCACGTGTCCCTGGCAGCCCCCTGCCTCAGCTGTGACCCTGAGAAACCGGGTGGTCCCCCTGCAGAAGGCAGGCAGCTCTGCCGTCCACCTGCCCCTCCTCCTGGGTTCCCTCTCCTGCACTTGCTGGCTAGGAGCCCCCGCCCCCTGCAGAACTTCCTTCGCTCCCTCCCACTTCCTGCAAGGGGACCAGGAGGGAGGTGGCCGCTCAATCCCAGGGGCACAGCTGGCAGTCGGGCAGCAGGCAGGTAAGCCTCAGCGCAGGGGGCTGGTCCGTGGGGAGGGCCGGGCACATCCCTCCGCCCACCCAGACCTGACCTGGGCAGAGTGGATGCCAGGGTCCCGGTGAGGGATGCCAGGGGGTGAGCAGTTGGGCATGGTGCCCTGTGGCGGGGAGCAAGGCAATCCCGCCCCTCAGCTACAGTGGGTGAGCTGGGGGTCCCTGGAGACATACTGGGACTCTGGCACCCCGTTTTCTTCACCCCCCCCATGTTATCAGAGGTGAGGAAAGGCAGGTGGGGGGTTCCCTCATGGGACAGCACAGACCATGGAGCAACAGGTCAAGGCCCTGGCGGCAGCTGTTTCTAGAACCCGGGGTGGCTGGGGCGCGGAGGTGTGTGTGTGTGTGTGTGTGTGTGTGTGTGTGTGAGAGTGTGCCTGTGTTTATGGGTACAAGCTGCACAGCCTGGCCCTAGGAGCTGGGGCGAGGCCTTGGCTCGCCATCTGCCTCCTGTTTACTCTGCCTGCTGCGTGCAGGGGTGGGAGGGGGCTCAGAGCCTGCTTCACCCCCGAGTGTGGGAACCGCGTCCCACGTTCTGCAGACACAGCCCTCGCCCTCCACTGCGCCTTTTCTCTGCCGTGTCTGTCTTCCCCGCCGACCTGAGCTCCTCAGGGCGGGGTCCCCTGGCCTGTGACCCCCAAGTCCTGCATAGGCCCTGCAGGTGTGCCCATTGGGGTTTGTGGCCTGAAGGACTGACCGGCAGTGCGGGCCTGCCCACAGCGGCCTCCCCAGATAGGAATTCAGATTCCTCGTCTGAAATGGGGGTTGTACAGCCCCGCTTCCCAACTCTGCGGAGTCCCCTTTGTTGCAAGTGGGGACTGGAAGCCCCCCCCCGCCGCGCGCCCCCCCGCAGCACTTATCAGCCGCCCAGTGCACCTTCTTCCCGCAGCGGCTCCAATGCAGCCTGACAGGTGAGGGCACAGCAGGAAGCCGGGGTCCCAGACCCATCGCTGGTGCACAGGGAGGGCTGTGGGCTGCACGATACACAGGATGGGCCGTGCACGCCCCACCCTCACCGGGGAGGGATCTGGCTTCTTGCCCTTGTTCCTGAAACTTCCAGACACAAAGAGTCAGAGAGAGACGGGGGTGGGACTTGTTTCTTCACAAGTTTACCCACAAATATTGATCAAGTGTCCCTGGTCGGAGCGCTGGGGATGCACAGGTGAGCCACACCCCCTGCCCTCCTGGGGCTGGGCTCCGGGCTCCGCTGTTTGGTGTTGACTGTGACCAGGGTGGGGAGCTGGCCGGCTGTTTGCCCCCAGGGCTGGCGTCCAGGATCTCGAAGGGCTGTGCCAGGGCCGAGGCTGTGTTCTGGACTTGCCTTCAGGGCTGTTGACATATGAGCCTCTCTCATAGCCCCACACTAACCACAGGCGAGCGTCTGTGGGCTTGGGGCTGGAGAGAGTCAGGGTGAGGGACAGAAAAACGGGAACCAAAGCCCAGACTCCTCCCTGGGCCTCCCTGAGCCTCAGTTTCCCCATTTGTCCAATGACAACACAGTTGGCTATCTCCCACTGGCGAGGGTGAGTCACCGAGGAAATGCAAGGAGGGTGCTTCTCAGGCTGAAGCCAGCTGCACCAGGGTCTTGTGTTGTTGAACTTGGCTGTGCGCTTAAACAGCTGTGCAGGGGGTTAGCTCTGGGAGAGCCAACAGAGCTGCAGTGGGCTCTCAGGCCATTTCGGTTCATTTCCAGGCTCCCAACAATGACGACTTCCTGCGAATGGAACTCCATCAACTTTCCCCTAAACAGCGTTCCCCAAGGATGTGGCTTTTCTGATTGACAAGGGAGGGGCTTACGGCAGGGGAATCATCTGAATAGTCCTCACCCCCAGGGAGTTCAGGGAGGCCAGGGCTGTGGAAGTCTGCTGAAGGCCTGATTAGCTAGGGAGTGCCGGTCAGGGAAGATTGGACATTTGAGCTGGGCTCTGAAGGGTGGATAGGAGTTTGCTGGTTGGCTGAGGGAAGAGGAGGGGAGTTCTGGGCAGAAGGGAGAATATGCAAAGGCCTAACCCGGTGGCCGGCAAACTCATTAGTCAACAGAGCCAAATACCAACAGCACAACGATTGACATTTCTTTTGAGCCACATTTTTTAA
>NW_006299834.1:1461107-1462512 GCF_000327345.1 Myotis davidii
AAAGCCGACGCTCTATCCACTGAGCCAAACCGGTTTCGGCAAGAGAGCCAAATTTTTTAAACTTAAACTATATAGGTAGGTACATTGTTATTAACTTAATGAGGGTACTCCTAAGGCTTAGGAAGAGCCACACTCAAGGGGCCAAAGAGCTGCATGTGGCTCGCGAGCCACAGTTTGCCGACCACTGGCCTAAGGCAAGAAGGGCTTGTGGCTGGTGGTGTGGTCATCAGTGGGGCCTTGAGTGTAGGCAGTGGGGAGCCATGGTGGGTGTTTGAGGAGGGGGTGGAGCGGCCTGTTGGTTTGGGCAGCTGGGGCCTCACCGTGGAGAGAGGATATCGGATTGTGGGGGGTCAGTGGGGATCTGGGCTCGGCTCTGTGACTGGGGCCCAGAGAGGGCACCTGCCCTGGGAGGCGGCTTGAGAGGAGCCATTCTTGGGGCTTGACAGGTCTGGGTTTGGATCCTGGCTCCACCCCGACTTGTCGCGTGACCACGGGCAAGTCACTTAATCTCTCTGAGAAGCAGGGACAACAGTGCCACTTGTCATGAGCGTGGGCCTCCGAGGCTGGCTTTGGTGTGACCTGGGGCAAGTTACTGGTCCTCTCTGGGCCTCAGTTTCCTGCCAGCACCTGTGGCTGAGGGCTGGAGGGAGGATTATCCCAGGGAACGCCGGTCCCGTACCTGAAGCAGTGACAGCCTCTCCTGTCTCATTTCCTCCCCAGGCGTGAAAGGGACCACCCTCATGCACTTGAGAAAGGTGGGGACTCTCCCCTGAAGTCCTGAGCTGGGCCTCGAACCCTGGTCTCTGGACCTGAGTCCAGGGCTGCCAGCCAGGCCTTAAATGAGACCCGGGAGGGGTGAAATGCCCATGTTCCCAGAACACTGTAGCTGCTAGTTAAATGGGCAGGTGGCCCTGGGCAGCGGGGGGTCTGGTCCCGCCTTGCAGGCCTTCCCTTTAGACCCTTCGGTCACAGGCCAGGGGCCCCATGGGGCAAGGCCTGCTGCCCCAGCCTGGAGGCCCTGCCTGTAACCCAGCGGCAGCCGGGCAGCTTGAAGCTGCTGCGCCGGTTTGGGAGGCAGGGCCGGGCCTGGTGTGGGATCTGAGAGCCGCTGCCCTTCCTTCGCTTGGGTCTTCCAACTCCCAGGGGTAGTGGCCCCATGAGGGTGGCAGGAAAAGCTCCTGTGTGTGTACCCACAGTTCTCAGGTTATAGACGGCTCCGTGACCTGTGCCACCCTCATCTCATTTCATCTCCCAGATCCCCTAGCAAACTCATTAGTCAGCAAAGCAAATATCAACAGTACAACGACTGAAATTTCTTTTGAGAGCCACATTTTGTAAACTTAAACTATATAGCCCTAACCGGTTTGGCTCAGTGGATAGAGCCTCGGCTTGAGGACTGAAGGGA
>NW_006299834.1:1462721-1463765 GCF_000327345.1 Myotis davidii
CAGGGCAATGGCTCTCCTCTTCCTTTTGTAGAAGAGAACGCCGAGGCTCAGAGAGCCTCCCAGGCTGATAGAGAGGCGGGTGGGGGGGAGTTTCCAGGAAGTGGGGAGCAGTAGGGCTTGGCCTTGAGAGGTGAAGGTCATCTCACCGAGCCCTCAGTAGGGCAGGGGCCACTTCTAGGTTGTGCTCTGCAGAATACAATACCTCGCCCTGGCCGGTGGTACTCAGTGGATAGAGCATCGGCCTGTGGACTGAAGGGTCCCAGGTTCGATTCCAGTCAAGGGCACATGCCCAGGTTGTGGGCTCTGTCCGCAGTAGGGGGTGTGCAGGAGGCAGCTGATCCATGATTTTCTCTCATCATTGATATTTTTCTCTCTCCCTGTTCCTTTCTCTCTGAAATCAGTAAAACTTTATTTTAAAAAATAATATGACACCTCAGGAGTCCCACAAAGGAAGCAGAGAGGCCCCCATGGAAGCACGGAACTTGGATCTAAGCTTCCTGGCAGCCAAGGCAAAAAGGGGAACCTGTAGTATTATGATAAGAACGCACAGTCATTTGCTGAGAGAACTGAAGTCAGGGAGGTTTCCTAGGGAGAGTGAGTGAACTAGCTGTGAAACAACTTTTTTTTAAAACTTTTATTTAGTGACTAGAGGCCCGGGGCACGAATCCGTGCACCAGTGGGGTTCCTTGGCCTGGCCTGTGGGATGAGCTGAAACCGACTCTCGGACATCCCCTGAGTGGTCCTGGATTGTGAGAGGGCGCAGGCCAGGCCAAGGGACCCCACCAGTGCAATCAGGGCCAGGGAGGGATGTGGGAGGTTGGCCAGCCGGGGAGGGACCGCTGGAAGCTCCAGGGTGTGTCTGGCCCATCTCGCTCAGTCCCCAGTTGGCTGGACCCCAGCAGCAAGCTGACCTACCAGTCGGAGCACCTGCCCCCTGGTGGTTAGTGTACGTCATAGCTAGCAGTTGAGCGGCATTAGCATATTACGCTTTGATTGGTTGAATGGACGACCGGACACTTAGCATATCAGGCTTTTATTTTTATT
>NW_006299834.1:1464002-1470247 GCF_000327345.1 Myotis davidii
GCTTTTGTTTTAAATTCTCAGTGAGATTTTTTTTTTTAAAAAAAATTGATTTGAGAGAGAGAGGAAGGGAGAGAGAGAGAGAGAGAGAGAGAGGCTTTGAGAGAAATATCGATTTGTTGTTGCACTTATTTATGCATTCATTGGTTGATTCTCATATGTGCCTGACTGGAATCTTGGTGTATTGGGACGATGCTCAGCGCAACTGAACTCGCGGCCAGGGCTGACACAGCTTTCTTAAGAGCCAGTGTTTTTTTTTTTTTTTTTTTAATATATTTTATGCCCTTGACCAGAATCGAACCTGGGACCTTCCAGTCCCCAGGCCGACGCTCTATCCACTGAGCCAAACCGGCTTCGGCAAGAGCCAGTGTTTTGTGTGAACTTTTGGGTCTCAGCCTCCCTGTTTGAACCACCACTGTGGGCTCCCCTACACCATGCCCCACTTTTTATTTTGAAATAATTTCAAGCTGACAGTAAAGTTGCAAGACTGTCTAAAGGGCACTTGTATACTCTTCCTGCAGATGTACCAAATGTTAACATTTGCCTTATTGTGTGTGTATATATTTTTTAACTACTTGAGTGTCATAGATATGATACTCCTTTGCCCCTAAATACTTTCTCCTAAGAAGAAGGACATTCTTTTGCCTACTACACGGTAGTGAGCAAATTATGGAAGTAACGTGGATACAACGCTATCGTGTGATCCATGGGCCCGAGTTCATATATCACCATTGTCTCAGGATTGCCCTTCATAACTGTTTTTTTCCCCTGGGCCATGATCTAATCCAAGACTGCACATTGCATTCAGTCGTTCTGTCTCTTGGCCTCAGTATTAGTGTCCTAGGGCGGCATGAAGATTGCCACAAACTGGGTGGCATGAAACAGCAGAAATGTATTCTCTCACAGTTCTGGGCCACAGCCTGAAATCGAGTGTGGGAGGGCCGCACTCTGGAGGTCGAGGGGAGCCCTTCCCGCCTCTTCCTGCTTCTCCTCATGGCTGTTGGCCATCCTCGGTTTCCTTGGCTTGTGGCCCCATCCCTTCACATGGCCGTCTCGGAGGCTCCTCTCTCTCATAAGGAAGGTTGTCACGGGACTTAGGGCCCCTGGGATGATCCAAGATGATCTCATCTCAAGATCCTCAGTTGAATTACATGGGCCAAGACCCTTTTCCCAGAGTCACATTCCAGGTTCCAGGTGGACGTCTCTTCTGGGGCCGCACTCAGCCTACCAGAGCCTCCTCTAAGCTGGACCAGCTTCTCAGACGTTCTTTGTTTGGGGCATTGACATTTTGAAGTTGTGGCCACTTATTCTGGAGAACGGCCCTCAGCGTTTCCTTGTGGTTGGGGACGGGGAGCCCCCAGGGCAGTGGTGGGCCCTTACGTGGCATCAGGAGGCTCCTGACATCCCGCCCCTTTCCTGTGGCCCAGATCGCGGAGGCTGCTCAGGACCCAGCTTCCGGATGGCCAGGGGGTCGCTGCGGCACAGCGGATGCTCCGTGGGCTCGGGCCTGCCGGGGACCTGGCCCGGGTTAGACACTTTCCATGGCTTATTTCCATCTTCACAGCCTGGGAGTGAGGCTTATGATCCCCATTTCACAGATGGGGAACTGAGCTCAGAGAGGCTGAGTGATCAGCCAGGGACGAAAACAGCCAGTACGGGCGGGAGGCCTGTTGTCTGTCTTTGCCAAGGCATCTGTCCTCTCCGGGTAAACTGAGCAATGAGCCATCCTGCCGTGGGTTTTGGATTTTCTGTTTTAAAAAAATCCAAAGCACCCCTTAGTGTCTTTGTGAGACTGAGATGTGGGGGGCAGGAGGAGGCTTCGGGCCACGCAAGGGAGTGAGTGTGGGCCCGAGGTTTAAGTGTGTGATTGGGGAAGCAGGTGGACTCGGGTCACGTGGCGAGTTGCTTCACCTCTCTGAGCTTTCTCCTCATTTGTAAATGGTGGTGATGACAGCACCGACCTCATGGAGTTGTCAGGAGCTTACCGCCTGTGCGGGGCCCAGCGTGGTGCTGGGCAGTGACCTCTTAGCTTCCAGAACCCTGCAGATGGCTGGCCCAGTTCGGCTCAGAGAGGGGAGGGACTTGCCCGGGTCACACAGCCACAAGGACCAGAGCTTCCAGTGCCCAGCTCAGTGCCTTAGCCGCCCCTCACACCTGAAGGCAGAGCCCCAGGGCTCACGGGTTTGTCTGCTTGTCTAGGTGGAGCTTAATCGGATCAGGGAAGGTGACTGAAGGAAGAAAGGGAGGGAGGGAGCAGGATTACTTGGGAACTTGACTCCGAGCTTCCTGGCAGCCAGAGTGAAAAGGGAGGCATGCTCCGTCATGTAGCTTTCTGCATCCTCCCTGTTCCTCGGGGCAAAGGGAGGTTTCCAGTGACTCATACTGCCCTGACGGGCTCCAGGAGTCTGGTTTTTGTAACTGCTCCCAGGCGGCACCAGAATGCACGCTGGGGTTCCCTGGGTGCAGAGGTGAGAGGGGGCTCAGAGGGAACCAGCTGGTGTTGGCGGGAAGGGCAGGTGACAGCCCCTCCCCGTGCCCGCACTGACCTCTGGGTCTGTCCCTGTCCTTTCAGTTGGGCCACGTGGTCCTCTCCCCAGTCTGGTTCCTCTACAACCTGCTCATGAAGCTGTTCCAGCGCTCCACCCCGGCTATCACCCTCGAGAGCCCGGACATCAAGTACCCGCTGCGGCTCATAGACAAGGAGGTGAGTGCGACCTGCGGGGTCACAGGGCGTGGGCCCCCAGGGGCACCTCTCCCCTTGTCAGCGTCACAGCATTTCCCTGGCGCCTGCTCTGTGCTCAGGACACGGCCCCCTCTGAAGCACAGGTCCTGTTATCTGCCCATTTAAGAGGTGGGGAAAGCAAGGTGATGTCAGTTTCTATGGTTACCAGTAAGTGGCAGAGGGATTTGAACCCAGGTTTCTGGCCACAGAGCACATTCTCTGAACCACACTCACTGTCCCACAGAAGGTCCGAGGGGGAGGGACCCCTCAGGACTTTCGAGTCCAGGCACCCATTTAACAGATGGGAAAACAGAGGGCGAGAGAGGAGTGGAGGGCATTTAGGTCACACTGTCAGCTAGAGGTGGAGCCAGGACTCAGGCTGTGGCCTCCGGGTGGTCCCAGGTGCTTCCACTCCCAGTGCCTCTTCCTTGAAGACAAGGGCTCTTCTCCACCTGCCCCTCCACCCCCCCTCCTCCCCGCCCTCCGAGAGGTTCGCTCTGGCCCTCCTTTGACGTTTCCCTTTTTAACTTCTGCTCCTGACTTAAAGCCGTCCCTCCCTCCTTTGCCCTGTGCCCCTTCCCCTTCCCGATCCAAGTCCCTCGCGGTGCTGTTTCTGGTCACGGGGAGACGGAGTCACGGAGCACGGACAGTCTCAGATCTCCCGGCACAGGGCCGGGCTCCCTGCGCTGGTGGGAGGTGTGGGTGATTGTGCCGAGTCCATAGGAGAGATTAAAACCTGAGAGAGGGGAGGCCACTCCTCCCAGCGAGACCACACTGTTCTTCCTGATGTTCCGTACACACTGTCTTCTTACTCAAATGAAATCATAAGGTTTTGAAATCCTTTCTTTTCTTAAACTTCATTTCTTAAAATTCATTTTCCTTGCTTTTTAATTCCAGTAATGTATGATTTATATGTGCTCACCATAAAAATTCTGTGTGTGAAATGTGAGTGATCCCCCTGACACCCCATATTCGGGCAGTGGGTACCACTCACCAGGCCGCATCCCAACCTTACACTGTGCAGTGGGTCTCATTCACCGGCCCCCCCCAACCCCACACTGTGCAGTGGGTCCCACTCACCAGTCCCCCCCAACCCCACACTGTGCAGTGGGCCCCACTCACCAGCCCCCCACCCTCACACTGTGCAGTGGGTCCCTCTCACCAGCCCTCCAACCCCACACTGTGCAGTGGGCCCCACTCACCAGCCCCCCACCCTCACACTGTGCAGTGGGTCCCTCTCACCAGCCCTCCAACCCCACACTGTGCAGTGGGCCCCACTCACCAGCCCCCCACCCTCACACTGTGCAGTGGGTCCCTCTCACCAGCCCTCCAACCCCACACTGTGCAGTGGGCCCCACTCACCAGCCCCCCACCCTCACACTGTGCAGTGGGTCCCTCTCACCAGCCCTCCAACCCCACACTGTGCAGTGGGCCCCACTCACCAGCCCCCCACCCTCACACTGTGCAGTGGGTCCCTCTCACCAGCCCTCCAACCCCACACTGTGCAGTGGGCCCCACTCACCAGCCCCCCACCCTCACACTGTGCAGTGGGTCCCTCTCACCAGCCCTCCAACCCCACACTGTGCAGTGGGCCCCACTCACCAGCCCCCCACCCTCACACTGTGCAGTGGGTCCCTCTCACCAGCCCTCCAACCCCACACTGTGCAGTGGGCCCCACTCACCAGCCCCCCACCCTCACACTGTGCAGTGGGTCCCTCTCACCAGCCCTCCAACCCCACACTGTGCAGTGGGCCCCACTCACCAGCCCCCCACCCTCACACTGTGCAGTGGGTCCCTCTCACCAGCCCTCCAACCCCACACTGTGCAGTGGGCCCCACTCACCAGCCCCCCACCCTCACACTGTGCAGTGGGTCCCTCTCACCAGCCCTCCAACCCCACACTGTGCAGTGGGCCCCACTCACCAGCCCCCCACCCTCACACTGTGCAGTGGGTCCCTCTCACCAGCCCTCCAACCCCACACTGTGCAGTGGGCCCCACTCACCAGCCCCCCACCCTCACACTGTGCAGTGGGTCCCTCTCACCAGCCCTCCAACCCCACACTGTGCAGTGGGCCCCACTCACCAGCCCCCCACCCTCACACTGTGCAGTGGGTCCCTCTCACCAGCCCTCCAACCCCACACTGTGCAGTGGGCCCCACTCACCAGCCCCCCACCCTCACACTGTGCAGTGGGTCCCTCTCACCAGCCCTCCAACCCCACACTGTGCAGTGGGCCCCACTCACCAGCCCCCCACCCTCACACTGTGCAGTGGGTCCCTCTCACCAGCCCTCCAACCCCACACTGTGCAGTGGGCCCCACTCACCAGCCCCCCACCCTCACACTGTGCAGTGGGTCCCTCTCACCAGCCCTCCAACCCCACACTGTGCAGTGGGTCCCACTCACCAGCCCCCCACCCCCACACTGCAGTGGGTCCCATTACTGTCAGCCTGAGCCTTCTCGGGCATCACGTCTGTATGCACCTGGTGGTGGAGGCCCAGGTGTGCATACCCGGAGTTTTAATAGCCTTTCTCACCGGCCATATGGCATGGACACTTTCCCATGTCTACCCCAAAGCTGATTCTTTCTTTTTA
Organism: Myotis davidii; assembly: GCF_000327345.1. Classification (NCBI taxonomy): domain Eukaryota; kingdom Metazoa; phylum Chordata; class Mammalia; order Chiroptera; family Vespertilionidae; genus Myotis; species Myotis davidii. The sequence goes on from NW_006299834.1 coordinate 1,469,312, forward strand.
AAAAATATATTTTTATTGACTTCATAGAGGAAGGGAGAGGGAGAGTAAGATAGAAACATCAATGATGAGAATCAGTGATCGGCTGCCTCCTGCACGCCCCACACTGGGGACTGAGCCTGCAGCCCGGGCCTGCGCCCTGACTGGGAATTGAACCGTGACCTCCTGGTTCATAGGTTGGTGCTCGACAACTGGGGCACACCGGCCGGACTGATTCCTCATTTTTGACGACTACCTAGTATATGGTCATAGGGATGTCACACCGTAGACCTCCAGTCCCCTTCGATGAGCAGCCGGCAGATGTCCGAGCAGTAGCCTGATGGCTTTGCACGGTCAGCAGGGGTCCTGCTTTTGACACTTCTGCTGTGCTCCCCACGGGCCCGGGAAGGGCCTGCTGCTGCCCTTCTCTCTGAACTGGACCTGACAGGTGACCCGAAGGTCCCCGAGGCGCTGGGTCTGCTCTCAGATCACCGCGGCCAGCAGCCTCCTGGTGCCGGCCCCGTGCTGAGCCGTCCCCAGATCTGGCCTGACCGCTGGGCCCTGAGCGAGGGTGCCAGTGCAGTCATTCTCGATGCCTCTCATTTCTGTTCTTCCTCCACAATTGTCTGGTGTGTGCGTTTCCGGCCGTGAGCCTCAGGACCAGCCGGTAATTCTGGAATCTGCTCCCAGGAGGCCTTGGGGCTCTGTTGCCCAGAGGGCAAAGGCTTCTGGGGAGGCAGCTGCAGGCCTGGGCTGCTGGGGTAGAGAGGCCCCAGCCACCAGCAGCCCCATGTCCTGAGCCGGGCTGGGAGCCATCTTTCCTGAGACCCAGGCCACCCGCCTCGCTCACACGCTCCAGTGATGCTCAGAGCTGCTCGTCCCCCTGAGGAGTCTGTGCCACCCGCCCGCTGAGAACGCCGCCTGTGGGTGGGCCTGACCAGTCTCCCGGCCGCCTGTGAA
>NW_006299834.1:1470287-1487628 GCF_000327345.1 Myotis davidii
ACACCACACCCTCCTCCTGGCTGCACCAGGCGCAGGGCTCAGCGGCCAGGGCCCAGGTTCGGTCCCAGCTCTGACCACAGCCTGCCTGGCCTCGTGTAAGACCACTTAGTGGGGCTTCTGAGGTTTTGATCACGGCTCCTTCCCCCTCACCAGCCTCTGCCCCACCTTGGAGGGGAAACGGCTGCCACCTCCCGCCATGGACAGGGGCAGCGAGGCTGCCACGTCTCCTGCCTGTGCAGCCCGCCGCAGCCATGGCCGCCCCGGGTCACGGGCAGTTTCTGGAGCCCATGTGGGGCCTCGTCTCAGCTCTATCCCTAGTTTCCAGCCAGTCCCTGGGTTCTTCCTGCCACCCCAGGACCCCGCTCAGGCTGATGGCACAGGTGGGCCCCTCCCTCCTGCCCCTGGAACTTTCTGGGCCATCGCAGCCTCCCTTTAGGACCCTGAGTTCCCCTCCCGCTCTGACAGGCTTGCTCGGCCCTGAGCAGTGACTGCCCTTCCCAGGGCCAGCGAGAACAGAGGCTCACCGCGTGTGCCCGACCCCTGTGCCCTCACACACGGTGCATGCGACATCGGCGTCACTCCCCTTGGGGACTTGGGGACACTGGCGAGGAGGGGGGCTCTGAGGTCTGGCGGCCCCTCTGCCCTGGGCGCCGCCCCACAGCTCGGCCTCTTTGCAGATCATCAACCATGACACCCGGCGGTTCCGCTTTGCCCTGCCGTCACCCCAGCATGTCCTGGGCCTCCCTGTTGGTGAGTGCGGCCCCCCCCAGCTCTGACGGAGGCGGGTGCGAGGGCAGAGGGGGGACTTTGCACTTCAGGGAGGGAGGGCTTCCAGGAGGAGGTGACAGCTGCCGTGGGCCTTAGAGTAAGTGTCAGAACGAGAGAGGACTTACCCCGGTGGCCCTGGCGGTGGCTTCAGCACAGCAGGGGCTGGTGGTGGGTAGCTGGGCAGCCCTGAGGTGGCAGTGGGAGCTGAGCAAGGGCCGGTTTGAATGCTGGGTGGGCACCGGGCGGTTGGTTGACCAGGCCCAGCAGGGATAGCCCCTGACCCAGGTCACCGCTGCCCATCCTGCAGGCCAGCACATCTACCTCTCGGCCCGGATCGATGGAAACCTGGTCATTCGGCCCTACACGCCCGTCTCCAGTGACGACGACAAGGGCTTCGTGGACCTGGTCATCAAGGTGAGGTCTGGGGGCAACACCACGCGGAGACGGGGGTGGGGGTGACCACATCGTAGCCGAGGCCTCCGGGGACCCTTGTCCCCTGAGCCTGGTCTCTGCGGGCCTGGTGCCTCACGCCGGTGCCTCTGCGCCTGGTTCTGAGTGCAGAGCAAATGTGCCCGACCAGCACCGGCCACGCGTGGGGTCTGGGCAGAGGGCAGGGCCGGGCGCGGGTCCTCACACAGGGACAGCTCATCTGCAGAAGAGGGACCAGGCGGGCCGAGCGCCGGCCCAGCTCGCTTTCCCCTGCACTGCGTTCAGGGGAACTCCGTGCCCAGCGGGTCCCTTTCTGGGCACCCTTCCCTAGGAAACATTGCACACACTCGTGGCCTGGGGAGCGCAGAGTGGGGCGACACAGGGCAGGGGTGGGTGAGAGCTGCTCCTGAGCGGGCGGCAGCGAGTGCGATCTGGCGGCGAGGAGGCAGCGATAGCTGAAGAGAAGTGCCTTCAGGTGCAGAGGCCCTGAGGCCAGGGGGGAGCACAAGGGCTAAGGCCCCAGAGGCAGTGGGTCAGGTCCGATGGGTCAGCGGGGCAGGCGGGGCCTGGGAGGTGCTGGTAAGGTCTGGGGCTTCATGCAGAAGCAGAGGGAAGGGGTGAGGGTTCGAGCATCTGTCCTCGTTGAATCCACTCCGGAGGTGTGGGAGGTTCAAGTAGAGGATAAAAACTCACGCTGACCAGGCCCCTCCTGGCTGGGGGGCCACGCTGGCCGCCATTGGCCCAGGATAGAGGTCACAGTCCTGGCCTGGCACACAGCGTGCCCTGACCGCCCTTCCCTCTCCCTGCACTCCCTGTCCCCCCACAACCCCCACACACCGCCCCTGTGCTGTAGCCGTCGGGCTCCTCCCCTCCCTGAGGCCCAGCCCTGGCAGGCGCCTGGCTGTTGCCCTCCCTCCCTCCCCAGCCGCCTTTCTGTCTGCCCGTCACTCTGGCTTGCCCTTCAAGGCCTGGGGAGCATGCCCCGAGCGGCAGGCAAGTGCGCCTGCCTCCGTCTCCATCTGAGGGCTGTGTTGCTTCCTTTTCCCAAAGCTGGAGCCCCGAGGGCGCCAGGCAGGAGTTGTTCTGAGGGTGAGGCTTTCACGGCAGCGGCGGGTGGGAGAGCTGCACAGCACGGAGGGTGTGGCCGCCACCTCCGCCGCCGCAGCTGACAGCCTCCTTGGAAAGTCACGCAGCTGACAGCCTCGTTGGAAGGTCACGCAGCTGACAGCCTCGTTGGAAGGTCACGGGAAGTTCTTGGAGGACCGTCAGTACGTCAGATGCAGCCACGGGGTGGGGTCGGCTGCCTGTGTCCACCAGGCTGCCGCTTTGCCTTCCAAGGACACGTCGGGGAAGGGCCGGCTCCTGGGGGTCCGGGCACAGCCGGTGCCTTTTGATGGGTGGGTGGGGCGCTCTGAGGGCCACCCCAGGCTGCAGAGGAGCCCCTCAGAGTCACGTCGCATGAGGCAACCCTGGGAACGGGAGTGAGGCCTGTGGGTGTGTCTTGCAGGTTTACTTCAAAGACACCCACCCCAAGTTCCCCAGCGGAGGGAAGATGTCCCAGTACCTGGAAGGCATGAAGATCGGGGACACCATCGAGTTCCGGGGCCCGAACGGGCTGCTGGTCTACCAGGGCAAAGGTGAGCGGGCTGGAGCCCCTGAGACCTGCAGGGCCTGACTGCTGCTTCTGGGTGACTCTTGTCGGACAAGCTGTCTCCTCTGCGGGGCCTCAGTTTCCCCAGCTGTACAGGGGATAAGTGAGCCAGCGCAGTAGTTACAGCTGCTGCCCTTGGAGGCCACATCCAGCCCACAGACCAGCCTCGTTTGGCTGAAAACAAGCGGGAGGTTGTGCCGGAAGCCTCCGGGCGCCAGCCGCTGTCGCTCCCCACGCCGTCTGCTCCTCATGCCGTCCATACGAGGGAGCCATGCTGGGCTCCTCTGGCATTCGAGTTGGTCCTGTGTCCCACTGCCCCTCTCTCCCCCTACCTGGCTGGTGTTGGATGGTGGGTGCCTGCGCCTCGGACCCCCAAGCGGGCGGGTTCTCCAGCCCATCCGACCCCCAGACACAGCGTGTTGGAGCGTGGGCCTCACCCCTTCTCCTCTCCCCAGGAAAGTTCGCCATCCGTCCGGACAAGAAGTCCAACCCAGTCATCAAGACGGTGAAGTCTGTGGGCATGATCGCGGGCGGGACAGGTGTGTGGTCCCGGAGCCCCTCGCGGAGTCCCCAGCCCGTGGATGCTGTGCGTGGGGTCAGGGTGTGGGGCGGGGCACAGATGTGAGCAGCTGTGAGCTGCCCGAGGTCCTGGCACCCCCCCCCCCGGCGCCCACGTGGCACCTGGCCTGTGTGCACAGCGGGGCCTCACGCAGCCTGGGGGCTGCTGTTTTGCAGGCATCACCCCGATGCTGCAGGTGATTCGCGCCATCATGAAGGACCCGGATGACCACACCGTGTGCCACCTGCTCTTTGCCAACCAGGTCAGTGGGCGTTCCCGACGTGCAGACCCCGCCCCTGCTGAGAGAGGCGCAGAGCCTGGGGGTCATGGTCTGTGAGGCGCTCCGGCAGCTAACGTGAGGGGTGCTCTGAGTGTGTGTGCCCGGCACCCTTTGCAGCAGCGGGTGGGGGTGGGGATGGGGCTTTTCAGCCCAGAGCCCCGTGTCTGGCCTGACACTTGGGGGTTGGAGAGGCATCAGGCAGCTGGAGCACCCCCACCTGAGACTTGCTCCTCCGAACCTCAGAGCTCCCTCCGTGAGCAGAGCTCAGAACCCCCCAGTGAAGTGGGCAGATGCTGGCCGTGCCTGGAGACGGGCCGTGTCACAGGAGAGGTGCCGAGTCCACCTGCACTAGGGCCCTGAGCTGGGGTGTCGGCAGGGTTTGGACCTGGTCTCTCACTCCTGAGTGCATGTCCTCCGCGCCCGCTGCCTGCCCACCCTGGCCGCTGTGTGGCCTTGGACAAGTCACTTTCCCTCTCTGTGCTTTCCCTCCGCTGGAATGAGCAAGGTCATCACAAGTCCTTCTGGTTCAGTGTTTCATGGCTGATGATATAGGTTTTATAGTGACGTCCCCTTAGGGGGAGGCTCGATAAGACATTCCTTCCCACAGTGTGGAGGCCGTGCCAGGTGCAGGCTGTGTCTGGTCCAGTCTCTGCACCATCCATCTGTGAGGAAACTGAGCCCGGGGGGGTGGAGACTGGCCTGAGGTCCTTGGACCCTGCAGTTACAGAAAACTGCCCTGTGGCCAACCAGAGTGGCCTTCACGGGTCTGGGGTGGTTGGGTGGAAAGAGCCAGAAATTCCAAGCTGCGGGTGGGGCAGGAGGGCCGGCAGCAGCTGCACTTGTCCGTGCTGGGTGGGTCTCTGGAGGCCTCCACCCTCTGTCCCCCCGCAGGGCATCCCGCCCGTTAGCCCGATAGCCAGGGCGGTGCGCTTGCCCTACCTCGACCTCGACGCTCTGGACTTGGAGACCAAGAGGGGGTGTGGCCCATGTGTTACAGGAAGTGGTGGAGCCAGGGTATTTTATGAAAAATAGCACATTTTATGAAAAATCACTGGGACCCAAGCCTATTTCATGGAAAATAGCCGTATTTTTGAGAACGTCATTTTGTTTTACATCTGGGAAGCCTTTGTAACGTCTGGCTCCAGGCCTGTTTCTGCTCTCAGTGCGGTGGCTCAGGTCCCGATGCCCCCAGCAGGTCCCCGGGCCTTCCTCAGGGAACGAGTGGAAAATGCCCATCAAGTCCTCGTATCAGATGAAAATCATCTGACCTCACAGCCCCCAGGAGGGTCCCCAGGACCCAGGGGCTCACAGGCCATGCGAGTGGGAATGGCCACGCTGCCCATCTGGGTCTTGCCGCTCCTCCGCTCTGTCCCGAGAGGGAGGACACGGGGCCCTGCGCCCAGCTCCACCTAAGGGAACACGCCTTTCAGAAGGACATTAGCCTGGCTGGTGGGTCAGTGGTTAGAGCGTCAGCCCACAGCCTGAGGGTAGAGTATTCGATTCCTGGTCAGGGCATGTGCCTCAGGTGCAGGCTCGATCCCCAGCTCCAGTCGGGGCACGTGCCGGAGCCGTCATTGTGGCTCCCGCGCATGGATCTTTCTCTCTTCCCACTCCTCCCTCCCCTCCACTCCCTCTAAAAAAATCAGTGGGAAAAATGTCCTCAGGGGAGGATTAAAACGAAAAGCGGGACATTAGGGAGAGTTAAGAGCAGGGGGGCTGAGATTCTAAAGGTGCCGGTTCCTTACAAAGTAATCCTCGTTTCCGGTGGGGACCTCCCCCTTTCCCAGGACAGAGCAGTGCAGAGTGGTCAGGGAGACGGGCACATGCGCAGCCAAGGGGGTTCTGAGAAGGGAGAGGAACAGGAGGAGCTTAGCACACGATGTGACAGCGCACTAGAAAGGCACCTGTGGGACCGCGGCTCTAGAGCCACACGCGAGACTGGGCTCACTGGTCCTCTTGCGTTTCTGGGTAACAACGACCGTCTAGGCCAGTGGTTCTCAACCTGTGGGTCGCGACCCGTTTGGCGGTCGAATGACCCTTTCACAGGGGTCGCCTAAGACCAGCCTGTGTATCAGATATTTACATGACAATTTGTAACAGTAGCAACATTACAGTTATGAAGTAGCAACGAAAATAATGTTATGGTTGGGTCACAACATGAGGAACTGTATTTAAAGGGCCAGAAGGTTGAGAACCACTGGTCTAGACTGTGCTGGAACATGCTAGAACATGTGGCCATTCACATTTAAATTAATCAAGATCAAAACCTAAAACTTGCTTTTCCAGTCTCACTAGCCATATTGCATGGGTTCCGTAGCCACATGTGGCCAGTGGTTACCGCATCGGCTGACACAGGCCTAGAACATTCCCATCACTGTAGGAGGTTCTTTTTTTTTTTTTTTTAATATATTTTATTGATTTTTTGCAGAGAGGAAGGGAGAGAGATAGAGAGTCAGAAACATCGACCAGCCGCCTCCTGCACATCCCCCACTGGGGATGTGCCCGCAACCCAGGTACATGCCCCTGACCGGAATCGAACCTGGGACCTTTCAGTCTGCAGGCCGATGCTCTATCCACTGAGCCAAACCGGTTTCGGCTGCAGGAGGTTCTGTAACGTCTGACCTGGAAACAGGTCCAGATGCCTATGAGACGTTGTATACGATGCAGGGACATCACAGCCTGAGGAGAGGTGGACATGGGTGTCGGGCCCTGGCCGGTGGGGCTCGGGCTGAGTGGCATCCTGTGACCTCTGGTTGGGTTCCTGGTCAGGGCACAAGCCCGGGTTGTGGGCTCGATCCTCAGTGGGGGGCGTGCAGGAGGCAGCCGATAGATGTTTCTCACGTTGATTTGTTTTTTCTCAAATCAATAAAAACATTTTTTTAATGGGTATTGGATGGCCTCGCTGGTTTGGCTCAGTGGATAGAGTGTCAACCTGTGGACTGAAGGGTCCCAGGTTCGATCCACAGTGTGGGGCGTGCAGATGCAGCTGATCAATGATTCTCTCTCATCATTGATGATTCCATCTCTCTCCCTCTCCCTTCTTCTCTGAAATCAATAAAAATATATTTTAAAAAATTAAGAAAAATAAAAAATGAAAATAAAAATGAAAAGCAAGTTTTAGATTTTGATCTTGATTAATTTAAATGTGAGTGGCCACATGTTCTAGCATGTTCGGCAGCACATGTACTAAAATTGGAACAATACAGAGAAGATTAGCATGGCCCCTGCACAAGGAGGACACGCAAAAGGGGGAAGTGTTCCATATTCTTCCGCAGAAAGTGTGATTCCGTGGGAGGCTGAGGAGGCGGGATGCTTTCTGAGGGCAGAGTGACCTTGGCTGTAAAGAATGTCTGTGGGTTGAAACCACGGAAGCTTTGTCACTGACCCGTGTTCCTGAACCTGAAGCTGCATTTGTGAGGTTAGGAGTAGGTTCTTGTTAAATAAACAGTTAACAAATACAAAAGAAGAAAGTGAATGTAGGGTTAGTTGTTATGCATTTGGGAAAAGCTAAGTAGATCCCTCCTTTACCTTCCGTAGAATGAAGCTTAAGTGAAAGATGTATACGTAAAAACACAACAATAACAAAACAACCGAGGGGAGCCTTTTCCCAAGAAGTACTGTTGAGTGAATGAATGGCTGAGGACGGCCAGACTAAGCCAGACGGAGAGACAGACTCAGCCACAAGGAAAGACTGGTGGAGTGAGTTCCCTGCTGAAAATTAAAAACGTATCAGTGTAGAACATATTAATGTAGAAAGATAAAGAACTAAGAAAAACCGTATCACCAATAGACTATCCTTAAAATTAAGAGTTCTGTAAAGTAATAAAAGCTATGACTAGACCAGTGACAAACTTATTTATTAATTATATCTATAAAAAGCGAAGCGACAGGCCAACCTGCCAGTAGGTATGATGCACACTGACCACCAGGGGGCAGGCGCTTAATGCAGGAGCTGCTGAGCTGCAGTGATGGGTGGTGGTTCTTGGGTGACGCACTCCTGAACCAGAGAGGAGGGAGCCCAATTTCTAGCTGGGCCGCGAGATTCCACCAGGCTGCAAGACCCCACCTACCGGACGGACCCGCTCACTCTGCAGATGCCCTTTGAGCCGTGGCCCTGGTGCCAGCTGGGGAGGGGCTGTGGGAGGTTGGCTCCAGCACATCTGGCCTGTCCCGCCCAGCCCCGCCCTGCCGGCCATCTTCTAAATCATTCCTTTCAATGTGCACTAATCCGTGTGCCGGGTCACTAGTAAAATATAAAGCATGAGATTTACCTTCTACCGGTCTGATTGGCAAAGATTGAACAGTTATTACCCAGTGTGGGCAATGGTGTGGGAGGATGGACACTCCCTGTCGTGCCCCTGCGGAGTCTGGGAAGGCTTCCCGGAGGAGAGGGCCATGAGCTGAACTCGGGCTGTGTGGGCTGCAGGCGTCCGATTTCCTGATTTATGGATGTGCCCCTGAGATGCCGGACCCTGAAGGCCTGTCCCAGGGATGCGCGTGGTGACCTTCATTCTTTCACTGAGCCACGCACTATTTTAAGCATCACAGTCACCCCGTAGGGGCCGTCACGACCAGGGGGCTGGCCGTTTCCTCCCGGTCTCCCCTCTGTCCAGGAGTTGAGCGCTCCCCCTGCAGTGCTGTTCCCCACTCTTCGCTCCCCCTGTGCCGCGCGCATCTCCCCACAGCGTTCCGACCCGCCTGTGGCCGCACCTGCCTGAGCGTCTCCACTGCAGCGGGACCGCCCTGTGCGAGAGGAGGGCCGTGTGTCTAGGAGTCTGGCGGGCTGTGCCACGTGCTCTCCTGGAGCTGAGCCAGCGTGTGCCCATGGGTGGGCGACGACGAGCCATTGGGCGATGAGTGTCTCCAGGGCAGTCCCTGCCGCCACCCTCCTGACCCCGGACTTGTCCCCCACAGACCGAGAAGGACATCCTGCTGCGGCCGGAGCTGGAGGAACTGAGGAACGAACACTCCGCGCGCTTCAAGCTCTGGTTCACGGTGGACAAAGCCCCCGAGGGTGAGTGGTGGAGCCGGGCAGGGCGGGCTGGGGGGCGCTGGGCTCCTCTGGCGCCTGCTCTCCTCTGCATGCTCTCCCAGTGGCCTGAGAGGGACGCTGGAAACCATCAGGGACAGGCTTGAACTCAGGCTCCTCCCCAGCACTGGCTGCACTGCCCCCTGCTGGACGACGGAGGCTGGCCTTCCCCTGGGGCTGGGACTCCCTGTGGGCAGGTCTCCAGGGGCCGAGCGGGGGGCTGATGGCTCCCCACTATGGTTTGTACCCTGCTAGGCCCATTTTTCTCTCCAGTCCTCAGCCTGGGGGTGGGCTAGACTGACAGACGGTCTCCCCTGCCTGCCCAGGTGTTTAAGCTGTTTGCAAGGTCACACAGCTGATTGTGGAGCAGCCAAAACCACGTAGGAGACGGAGTGAGGGCTGCCGCCCCACCTTGAACAGGGTTGCCCTCTGGGAGCTAAACGACTTCATCTCCTGCCTTAGGGAGATGCGGATGCAAACAATTATCTTCGTTGCTGTGGCAAAAGCAGCAGGTCAGGCTTCTTGGTAGATAATAGCGGTGATGTTTGCTTTGGGGTTAGAGGCAATAGGGAGTGGTGGGGAGTGGGGCGAATTGTAGAGCGTCTGCCCCTCAGCTGCATGTCAGTCAGCCGCGCAAGAATCCCGCCTGCAGACCAGGCCTCTCCACTCCTTAAGGGAGCTGGACCTGCATTTTCATGGGAAATTTCAAATGTTAGAAATAACATGTTCTAAGTAGCCACGTAGGCGCCAGCTTGTAATCTCCTTCGGTTCTGCCAGCCCCCCTTGCTTGGCCTTCAGCTTCTCACCCAGCCCCACAGTTCACTGGGACTCAACCACGTTGTGAGGAACACACCGCTCTCTGTTCCTCCCAGAAATGAGCAGATGGGCTCTGGGCTGGGCCCATCCCCGGGAGAGGATCCTCCCTCCTGGGCGACCAAATCGGGTCCTGGCCCTCCTGGCCGAGAGCCAGACCCGGGCTGGATGGACTGCGGACCTGATGGCTGTGACCCGAGGCCTCTGGCTGGACCGGCCATCCTGGGCCAGCTCACCTGGGTTACAGGTTCCCTCCCGGTTGGGGCCCCCGCTGTAGGTGCTCATGAAGCCAGCCTGGCCCCGGGGCTGATGTTCCAGTGGGAAGGAAGCAGGTTTATTAGTAACTCACAGAGCATGGTAGCAGGTGGCCAGTGAGACCCGGGAAGACGGTACCGTTGGTCGGGCAAGGCCTTGAGTGAAGGCCGGGGGGTGGGGAGGTGGGGGTGGGCGCACTGGTTCTGCGAGTCGGAGCTGCTCTTCCAGCAAAGAAAGGAACCTTTCTCTTGCACCCAGGTCTCAACCAAAAGGGGAGAGGAGGGGTAGGTAGCTCTGTTCTGGTGCAGGTTCTGGAGTGGTAGGGGAGGCTCACCAGCCACACGGGAACCGCCTTGCCTGTTGCCAATGGACGGCCGTCCACTGGAGGAGGGGCCACCACTGACCCCTGCTGGCGGCACACGGCAACGCCAAGACCAAAGGCCGCCTCCCCGGGACTGTTGAGCAGGACCAGGTCGGGGCCCAGGGAGGGCCGTGGGCTTTCTCCTCTCCTTTACATTTATGCTTAGCGTCCCTGACCCCGTTTCGAGAGCACTGAGGTGCGGCTGTAACGTTAGCAGAAGCTGGACTCGTAGAAGCTGAGGAAGAAGTGGCAGCTGAGCAGCACAGCCATCCTGAGCTCAGCGGGGGCACAGGAGGGGCCGCCCATGTGGCAGACGCAGCGGACACGCTCCCCCATAAGCCACCCCCGTGCACGTGTGAGGAAAAGCACAGTCTGTAGAAATGGAGGTGTGCCATAGGCCTGCACACTCCATCGTGAGCAAATACAGCTCCGTTCCGTGCGGTTTTTTACGAGGTCCTTTCAGATACGTTCCCAGCTATAACGATGTCACGTGTCTGTGCCTGACTCATTCCAGAAGGCTGTTAGGCAGCTTAAGAAGGCTCCCAGCATGAGTCAGAGGGTACAAACAGAGCGGGTGAGGAAGACAAGGGCAGGGCGTGACATAGAATCAGGAACGAGGTTTGTACAAAACCATGGACTGGGATGCACACTTGCTGCAGCTCCTGAGCTTCCCAGCAGCCAAAGGGAAAAGGGGATGTGGCAGTGCCCATACGATAGAGAATGCTCCATGGCTCAGCACCCCATTGCCAAGGCGAGTGGGACTGTGGCCCCTGGCACGGGACCCCATGGAGCGGTGCCGTGAGTGTCCGTCCAGCTAGGTCCTTGGTCTCCTGCGCCTGCCCTTGGCTTCCAGAGCTGTTTCCGTTGGTGTCCAGGGCTTTAGCGAGGCTTTTCCAGCCTGAAAACAGACCAGCCAGGTAATCGGGGCTCAGGGTGGAAGGACTCAGAGCAGAGCCGTCCCAGCCTCTGCCAGCCCTGGCGGGGCACTGGGCCCTCTAAGCCAGCGTCCCTCCGTCTCCTCCCCCTCCCATCTGCTGCCCTCCTCCCTCCCCCTGCTGCCTCTCCCACCATCCCCGCTGCCCTTGTGCCCCTTACCCCAGAGCCCAGCTAGAAGATCTGCCTGGGTGACCACCCCCCCATTGGCCAGAGCGCACGGCAGGCCTGGGCTGGGCACTCACGGTGGGATCAGGAGGTGGCCAGTGGGCTCCTTGGAGGGGAGGCAGCCGTTTGTCTGTGTCTCGGGCTGAGCTGCTCGGCACAGGGGTCATGTGAGAGCCTCAGTCCCCAAGGAGTGTGTGTCCCGCCCGAACCTGGGAGCCGTGAAGGAACGTGAGCTTCACACCGGGTCCCTCCTTACTCGTCTGAAAGAGGAGGCAATGGTTAGGCAGCACGTTTGAAAGATGGGCGACCCCCTCCCCCCTGGACCGCGTGGCCCCGTGCGGTAGGCAGGATGGCACTGTGAGGACACGTGGACACTGAGGCACAGCGGGGTCGATGCCCAGCAGATGGGAAGCCAGAGTCAGAGAGGGGGTGGCTCCCCTTCCTCTCTTCTGCCCCTGGCGGTGCCCAGCGGTCAGAGCCCCACCTTCCCATCGGACTTCTGCCAGCCTTCGGTCCCCATCGGTCCTGCACCCCTCTGAACAGCCCCTACAGCGGGCCGGCCCCTGAGGGTCCGGTTCGACTAGAGCCCTTGCCAGCCTAGGTGCCAGGTTCTCACCAAGGGCACCGTCAGTCACCCGGAGGAACGAAGGGAGGTTTCAGACCTCAGGCAAACCTGGGGACACACTGTGTGCGAGATGGGGTGCGGGCAGGGCCAAGACCGCTGTGTCTGGGTCTTGCTATTTCCAGGCTCATTCACTGCTGGTTTGGGACACATTCCTTCCTTCATTATTAATTGAGCAAGTACTATGTGCGGGCTGTCTGGGCACTGGGAACACAGCGCATGGGCTGGCACCCTGGTGGCGGCAAGTCAGATGGGCCGTGGATGAGGTGTTGGTAGAGACTGTCACCTTGACCAGCCTGGAGCTGGACACTGGCTTGGGGACAGACCCCTGGGACCTGGAGTCCACATCCTAGCCGAGCGGACGCCTCCGTGTGTGACCTTGGGCAACTCAATTCTGGGTCCTCTGGGCCTCAGTTTCCCCGTCTGTAAAATGGGATCCTTAGCCCTCTCGCTGTCCACACACTGGTGGTTCTGAGGGCCAAATGGAAATGAAAGGTTTTGTGAACCGGAGACCCAGAAGGGCTTGCGTTGTGCTGTGGGCAGGCCAGGCTCGGCGGGCATCAGCGCGAGGGTGGCGTGGATCAACCTCTTCCCTCTTAAGTGTTTGTCCGGAGAAGGGAGCATTCTCGGGCCAGACCTCATCTGCCATGGGAGGGGTGCTGGGCAGGGGGGCCGTGCTTGGACTCACCTAGTCTCTACCCCCCCACCCCACCCCCCGCAGTTTGGGACTACAGCGAGGGCTTCGTGAACGAGGAGATGATCCGGGACCACCTCCCGCCGCCGGAGGAGGAGCCGCTGGTACTGATGTGCGGGCCGCCGCCCATGATCCAGTACGCCTGCCTGCCCAACCTGGACCGCGTGGGCCACCCGAAGGAGCGCCTCTTCACCTTCTGATGGCCGGGCACTGCTGCGCGCATGCCCGCCCCCGCCCCCCCCGCCACCTTTACCCTCACCCCCCACATCCCTCACTGTGGCCCGAGCTCGGCCTGGCCTGCCCATGCCCGCCCGGCGGTCAACCTGCTGGGCTGGCCCCCAAGGCGCCCCTTCGGGATCAGGGTTCGGTTACTGTAGACGCCACGGCCGCCTTCAGGACAGGCTCCTGTCTGACCCTCTGGTTCTTACAGTGATGGCGCCTGGGCGCAGTCCCTCCCTCAGCCCCACTCCGCACACTACTGGGCCAAGGCCGCCAGCACCCAGCTCCACTGCCCTCCCAGAGCAGACCACAGGCGGAAATGACCGGAAATACACGGCAGTCAGAGCTGCGGGTGCCGGGGACTCCCCTGCCACCACCTGGGGACCCCCGCCAGCGCCCTCACTACCTGCCACGGGGCCAGGCCAGGCGTCAGCACCTGACACTACAGGGCAGGTACCACCCAAAGGTCCCCTTGGCAGGGACTGCTGGGGTGAGAGGCTGCCCCCCCAGGGCTGGGAGGAGGGGCCGGCTGAGGGCCCCCCCCCGGCACATGGCCCTCCCAGACCCTCCACATCTTCCCCATGCACCCAGACACTGGGCAGCTTTGGGAGTTCCAAGCCGTCGGCTCGGTGGTTAGAGCGACCACTTCAGGGTGCTGGGCCCCAGCCCTGACGGCAGAGGGAGGACAGAGCTACTGGTTATTTCTTCTTCTGCCCCGAACCCGCCCTCCTGCTGCCTGCGCCCCCGCCCTGCGTGGGGGAGACTTAGCAGAGCCTCTTGTCCGCGCCACATTCTCAGTGGCCGCGTCGTTGCCTTTAGACAGCAGTGGGCTAGCCTCTTGCCTATCAGCTTTTTCAGAGTCATTTATGAGCAGAAAAAAGTTGAAATAAAACTTCGCTAATGGTAACCCTCGTGTGGCTCCCTGAGCTGTGACCTGTGTCCCTGTGGGGGGCAGGAGGAGGCAGGCTGCGCGGGCCTGGCACCTAGTGCAGGAAAGTACACGGGAAAAGCCCGCCCCGAGGCCAGCGCTGGTGACCAGTGACGCCACACGCGCCCCCGAGTGGCCCTGCTTTTCCCCGATGCCGGGGGGTTGGGGGGCTCTCCCTGTCCTCACTCACCAGGACCCCCGCGGTCGGACAGTCGGCTGTTTCCAGTTGGTGGATTCTGAGTGACTGGCTGCTTCACCTCCTTCCAGGCTGTCTTCTAGGACAGATTCCTGGGGGCAGGGGCCGGGCTGGGGCTGGACCCCGGGAGGCCAGCGCTTAAACTCCCCGCGTGCCCATCCTGTTCATGTCAGATCCCCGAGGTGAGGCCTGGCGGGACCTCAGGTCTGTCCCGGGCTCTCCGCATGTCCCAGGGGCTTCCTGTTAGTTCTCTCCGCCCGACAGCCCCGAGGGAAGCAGGGCAAAGTCATCAGCCCCACTTCTGCTGCAGAGACGGCTCAGCAAGCAATGGCTTTGGGGTTGGAGGTGGGGCCTGGTGAGGCCGGTGTCCTGCCCTGTGGAAGGCTCCATGGGGAAAGGCGCTCACTGGTTTCCACACCCATCTCACCAGCCATTCCACGTGCTGGGGACTCTGGCTGCCCCACGCGTGCCTCCCTGCTCCTGGGCAGCTAGTGAGCAAGGCACCTGGCAAGGAAGCAGTGGTGGTAATTGCCAGGGAGGGAAGCCCTGCCAGGAGAGGACCTGCGGGGCTGTGGCGGGAAGTATCCGCCCTGCTGGGGTAGGTGTTTGAGGTGGTGGGAACAGCAAGGGAAGAGCCCTTGTGGTCAGAACAAGCTCGTGGAATAGACTTCCAGACAGATCAGAGGAGGCAGGTGGCTGAGGTGATACTGCAGATGAGGTTGGATCGGAATGACCAGCAAGTGCAAAGGCCCTGGGGCAGGGACCTGCTGAGAGGCGCAGGGAACATGGTAAAGGCCAGTGTGGCTGGAGTGGAGGGGGGAAGAGGAGGAGATGGGCTAGTTAACACGAAAAGAAGCGTCCCTTTTTCCTCTCTTCTGTCTCCAGTGGGCAGGAGAGGGACTGACCTGGGAACCCCAGGCCCCTATGGCCCTTCACACCCACTGTGTGCTGGGCTCTGCTGAGCACTGGAGACACAGTCAGTCTCCTCATTCCTGCCTCCATCTGGAGGGTGAGAAAACGGGCCTGAGGGTCAGGGTCTGAACGCACACCTGCCTGCGCCCGCTGGAAGCTGTCTCCTGGAGCAGGGAAGAAGGGCATGAATTGTGTCTGGTCTCCCCTCTCCTGGTCTCAGTTTCCCCACCTGTAAAATGGGTACATGAACTAGGTCAGTGATTCTTCACCCTCTCAGACCTGAGAAGTGAATTCACAGGTAATATCACTAGTCTGTACAGAATTTAAACACACACACAGTTCTAACTACGTTATAAAAGAGCAAGAAAGAAAAGGAATTTATAAAATGGGGTTCGGTCAGGGTTTGCCCAAATGCCAGGCCCCTGAACTGCCCGATTGCAGCCGGGCTCCTGGGCTCCCAGGCGGGCACAGTTCTTGGTCAATTTCCAAACAAAGCAGGACCCAGTTCCTCGGCTCCTGCACAGCTACCTTCCTGGCAAGTCCATGTTTTTCACTCCGGACAAAAGTCCCGCGTGTTCATACAAGAATTGGAGCGAAGCCTGGCTCAGTCGCAACCAGCCTCTCAGCTCCAGGAATGTCGCTGGGGTTGGGAGACTGTCCCAGCTCCACGTGACCGGATCTCTGTCCTCTGGACAACCAAACAGGACTCCACAAAGCTCGGAAATGCCCCTGGGGAGGCACCCCGCTGAGAATCCCAGAATAAATTGATTTCAGTTGTGCTGGCTTTTAAAAATCATTGAAGTGACTTTTATACCTTTCACTTAAGGCACCACAGGGCTTTAACTCCTGCACCCTCTGGCTGCTTCCTGGTTCTGCACCTGCCCACCACGGTCCAGCTGGCCCCGGCTGGGGCGGGACCTGGGCCTCCCTTCTGCACCCCTGGGAGGGAGAGGGATAGTGGCCACTGTTGGCAGCTGAGAAAAGGAAGGCCAGCCAGCACCCCATCACAGCCGCCCAGGTGGGACCTGGATTCCCCCTGTCTGGTGCCCAAGCCCAGAGCTCTTGCCCAATTTTTCCATGGAGCTTCTGGTGCCAGATTTGTAATGATTATTTCAGAGAAGGGAGAGAACCATTGATCAGCTGCCACCTGCATACCCCACACTGGGGATCGAGCTCTCAACATCGCATGTGCCCTGACCGAGAATTGAACTGTGACCTCCAGGTTCATAGGTCAGTTGACACTCAATCACTGAGCCACCTCAGTTGGGCCTGATGCCAGATTTTTAATTGTAGTGTGATGTTCTGTCCAGTGCACATAACTCATTAACCAAAGTCACAATTTATTTTTATTTTTATTTAAAGTGGACTTTTTCATACTTTTAAAATACATTTTTGAGTTCAGAGAGGAAGGGAGAGGGACATAGATAGAAACAACAATGATGAGAAAGAATCATTGCGCCCCCTACTGGGGATAGAGCCTGCCCCCGAGCATATATGTCCTTGACTGGAATCAAACCGGGACCTTTCAGTCCGCAGACCTACCCTCTATCTGGGCCAAACCGGCTAGGGCCAATGTCACAATTAAAAAAAAAAGAAAAGAGTACATAACTCCACTCGCAGTGTTGGACTAAGAAAATAATTAACAGCTCAAGCACTAAGCTATTTGCATCTGCAGGGCCAAGTGTGGCTCTGGGACTGAGCCAGGCGGCCCTCCACTTGTCACCCGTCACCCCGGTGAGCACTGCCTCTTAATACGTCACAAAGGGAGCGCCTACTGTATGCCGCCGTTCCGGGGTTGCCCAGCAGACAGACAACGGCTCCCCAGTTCCTCCTCTGCCTTCACACCAGCCTGTCCTTTAAGCGTGAGCCTGTCCTTTAAGCGTAGCATGGCCCCTGCAATCGCAGCACCCAGGCATCCCGCAAAGTAGGCGGGTCACCTCAGGGGCAACCTTTACCCGCTCAAAAATTCGTCTCACATTAGCA
The DNA here is from genome assembly GCF_000327345.1 of Myotis davidii. Classification (NCBI taxonomy): domain Eukaryota; kingdom Metazoa; phylum Chordata; class Mammalia; order Chiroptera; family Vespertilionidae; genus Myotis; species Myotis davidii. Next base: position 1,487,088 of record NW_006299834.1, read on the forward strand.
GTGAGGATTCGGGCGTCACCCCGAATCGTTATTTTCCTTACTCATAAGTTTAAGGCATAAAGGGGCTCTTCCGTTCCTCGCTACATGGTGATTCCGAATCTCATTAGTGCTACGGTGAGTGTAAAAGTTGACCGTTGAACTGAGATCCCCGTCCCTTTAAAGTTGATCTTAACACTAGTTAATATTTTATGTCGCTTTTCGTTTTATTTGTCCGGCGCGGGGAGAGAATAGAGATGATAATGACCTCACACTTCGTATGCAGATAAGCGGCTAGCGCCGCTAAGGCTCACGGGGAGCGCTCCGCCCCTTCCGATTCTTGCCTGCTTTGAACTGTCGCGAGAATTCGTCAAGGAAACGCCGGAAACCGCTCCTCAGTAGCGGCTGAAGGGGCGGTCTCGAGGAGTGAGGGAATCCGAGCTGCTCCGTGGTGCAAGATGGCGGACATCTCCCTGGACGAGCTTATCCGGAAACGGGGAGCTGCGGCAAAGGGGCGGTAAGCAGCCTTTCCTCCCTTCGGGGTTTAGGGCCCGTGGCTTAGCGC
>NW_006299834.1:1488155-1509511 GCF_000327345.1 Myotis davidii
TGTCGGGAGCGGGGACCCGGCCCGGGGTTTCCTGCCCACGTTGCCGTGGCTGGACTGTTTGTAAACAGCCAGGCCGCGAAGGTGTTCCGCGCCGTTGTTTTCTAATGCCTCCCGGTGCCTGAAGCTAGAAAATAGCCTCTTTCCCCTGCTGTCTAAAATGAGTCCCACCAAAAAATAAAAATAAATGAAGTGAGTCCCTCCGCCCCCGCCCCGGCTCGGCGGCCCGCACCTCACCGGCTTCTGGGCCACGACCCGCCCTCGGTATTCATTCCCTCAGCTCCTCTCCTGGGTCTTGTCCTCGAGGAACGGGCGTGGCGTTGGCGCTGGGTCCTCTGCTGCTTGTAGAAGCGTCCTGGTTTCACAGGTTTGCCGGGTGGTTGCTGAACGAGCCCCTCGGTGCTGGCGGCAGGGGCTCTGTGTGCGGGTCTGTGCTGTTCGCCTGTGGATGTGCAGAGCCTCGCGTGGGGCGGTGGGCGGGGCGGCAGGGACGCCGGTGGTGAATCCGTGGGAAGCCCCGCTGGGTCCGGGGCCTCCCTGGCCGGCTGACTGAGCTGGGCAGCTCCTCAGTGGTGATGGAGGTTCTGGTAGATCCTGAGAGGTGTGAATGTAAGACTATGGGAGCGTATGCTTTCAAGTTCGCACCGGGTAGTACGTGCTAGCAAGTGGCGCCCTGGGGCCCGGAGTCAGACTGCAGAGGTCAGCCCCCTGCCTCTCCCACTTGCCATTGGTCTATGCAGGTTGCGCACCATTTCCTTATCGATAAAGTGTGGGCGGTCCTGGCTTCATTGGCTATTGCCAGCACCGGTGGATTAATATCTAAAGTTCTTCAGACGTGTCCGATGAGGGCTGAGCGCCCCGTGGACGTTAGCAGTTTCCAGTAGGAGACGGTTGCTTGGGCGAGATGCAGGCAGAGAGTCAGGTGTGGAAGAAACGACTGCCTGCTGTGTTTGAGTTAAATCTGCTGGAAACTCCGTTTTTATTTATTGAATTAAAATCCACCATTTAATGCAATGCTCAGTAATAAAACACTTACAGAAACATGGATAAATCTTAAACACATCGTGCCAAGTGGAAGAGGCCAAACAGCTACATATTGTCTGAGTCTCTCCATGATGTTCTGGAGAAGCTAAAACAACAGGGACAGGAAATCGGCAGTTGCCAGGGACTTGAAGGGGAGAGGGGAGGAGATTGACTACACCTGGGCACCAGGGAACTGTTGGGGTTAATAAAAGTTTTATATTTTGATTGTGGCAAAGTACATATCTAAAAAGGGTGAATTTTACCACATGTAGATTATATCTCAAAATCTCATTTTTCAACAACAAAGCAGAGCACCCTACCACACCAAGAATAGTTCATGCACAGACAGCCTTCAGACCTCTCCCCCCCTTTAATGGAGAGATGTTGCAGAGCTTGTGAGCATATTGGGCATAACTCTGCCAGCGCCATGTCATAGGCAGTCATGTGAATGTTCAAACCCCATGTTCACAATCTGCCCCCAGATTAATGGCTCTCAGTTTCACTGTCCCGTCGTCTTCTTGGGCTCTTGTGCTTGAGTTGGGTGCTTGTATCTTCAGTGCCATGGGTGGGCTTGGGCTTGGGCTTGTGGAACCGGCTGACACGCAGCAGAGTGCCCCCTGCAGAACAAATGGGGTTCTGAAGTTTTGAATCTTAAGAGGGGAAAGGCTTTCTTAAAAAAGATACGTTCTTCAAACACAGCACCTTCCCCAGAGCTCCGTTCATTCTTTGCTGCAGCCTGTTGTTGTGCAAGATGAAGATCAACCCAAGCAGCTGCAGTCCTGGGCGGCTGACAGCACTGACGGACTGGTCTCGATTCTTATTTAATATATTTTTTTTATTGATTTCAGAAAAGAAGGGAGAGGGAGAGAGTTAGAAACATCAATGATGAGAGAGAATCATTCACTGGCTGCCTCCTGCACGGTCCACACTGGGGCTGAGGCGACTGAGCCAAACCAGCTGGGTGTCCATTTTTATTTTACTTGCCCAGCCAACAAAGAGAAAAGCTAGATCTGGGAGTCGTGTCAAGAAATGTAAAAGTTCTGAACAGTAAATATAGTCTATTCTACATGTTTACTAGGAGATTCCTTCCTGGGAACTTTGGTTTAACATTGCATGGATGTCCCAGGAACTTTTATCTTAATACTTTAGGAAGAACCTGTGATTGTCTCAGAAAATGTCTTTCCTCTTGATGGACATAGACAGCCTGTGGAGGTGTAAATAGCCTCTTTCCCCACAGGGCATGGAATGTACTTGTACTTAAGAACAGCCTTTCTGTTTCATGTTCATTGCACCTTGTAAGTCAAGAAAGGGGCCACTATTATTATTACCTGGACTCCAATTAATTTTCAGAGGTTTTCTTGATTAATTTGAAATTATAGAAAGGGAGGGGGTAGTTTTGAGTGCTCCTTCATCCAGGCCATGGTGAGGCACTGTTTTCCCCCACACATAGCACATCTCTAGTGACTTCAGTTGCTCAAGACCCATGGATGAGTTTCCTCAGGACAGCACTGGGCACCAGCTGGTCAGTTCTTCCTTTAGATGTGAGAGCATCGCGATTGAGTGAGTCAAGACATCTGGTTTGATTAGTGTAACCCTCGGGATAGCTGTCTGTCCACTGCGTCCATGTGTTAGATGAAGCTGGCAGGCCCCTTAGTGGGAAAGTTGGGCCTTGAGTGTGTGGGAGCTGAGCAGCCCTGGGCCACATGCCCTGACTGAGGGTCCTTGGAACCAGGGCGGGTGGGAGTTGGAGAGCTTTTCAGTTGAGGCCAGGGCCCTGGTCTGGGTCCTTAGTGCTTGTTTGTCTGTTGAAATAGGAGAGGGAAATGTATGCCTAAAACAGGAAAATTAGTTACTACATAACTTAGAGGGAAAGAATTAGTATTTAAAATGAAACCTCTGCACAAGACTCTCTTGGAAGGTAAGAGGGTAGTGTGTTATTTTTCTTTATGTCTCTACCTAAATTCAGTGCTCGCTTCGGCAACTCACATACTAAAATTGGAATGATGCAGAGAAGATTAGCATGGCCCCTGCACAAGGATGACACGCAAATTTGTGAAGTGTTGCATATTTTTAAAAAATAAGTAGCTAATTCAGAATTGACCCAGGGTAATGAAATGGAACTATGTTTTCTCCCTATAAAGATGACCTCAACACACATGTTCTCTAACCCAGAGATCCCCATGGGTTAAAATCCACTTTATAATAATCCGTGCCCCATCATTGGCCTGAATCCTTGGGGCAGCTGCCACTCTGCCCTCCACAGATAGAGCCAAGAGAGTGAGGCCTTCCTAGCCCCATACAAACCCTCTTTGGGCATCACACGTGTCCTGGCTCCGGTCAGGGTCTGGGAGAAAGAGTTCAGACTCCAGTGGGGCATTTGCCCTCTTAATCCACAGTACTCTTCCCAAGACCCTGGGGATGCCTGGCGAGTGGCTGACGCAGTGTGGCAGTGCGCTGTTGTGAGGGTGACAGGGGGGGCTATTAAGAGACTTGCTCGAAATGTCCCTCTCCCCTCTGCAAACATTTACTGAGGCCCGAAGTGCAGGATGTGTTTCAGGAACCTCTGATAGCCTGCATTTGGAGGTGAAGCTGCAGGCCGAAGTTGGGGCAGACCAGGGGCTCCACTGAGGGAGGTTGGGCTTTGTTAGGGAACCTCAACAGTTCTTGGGGCAGGAGGTAACATAATTGACTCTGTTTTAGAGACCTGCTTCTAGCTGGAATGTTTATTTGGAAAATTCCTGATGACTAATGCCTGCTTTATAACCACTACTGCTACCTGCTGGGATGAGTAGCTGTCTTTTCATGCAGGAAGAGGAGCAGTGATTATAAGAAGCCTTAACACTGAACCCCCTAAAGCCGTTCATGACAGGAGTTGGAAAGAACTGGTGTAGCCCCGGAACTGAAGGCATGGAATTGCAGGAAAGTGGCTTACTCCCCACAACTACATCACCTCCCTCCCCTAAATGTACTTTCTGCGCTGTCCAGCGGGTAAAACACTAGCACCAGGCTGGTGTTTCTGGTGGTCTTTCTGGCCTGACAGGCAGCATGGTGTGTGGGTCCCCAGCATGTGCACATCCTCGGTGCACGCTCACCCTCCAGTCGCTAGCGAGAGTGCTTTCTCCCTCGACGTGACTGAAGTCCTGAGATTTTCCTTAGCCGGTGACAGTACTACTCACCCTTCCTTAGCTCTTCAAAGTCTGGCCTTTATTTTCGACCCATGCTTAATTTGTTAGGACTTCACCTAGATACAGTGAAGTTCAAATCCAGCCTTCACCATTATAGCTCTGTGATTTGGGATTCTCAGTTTTCTCCTCCATAAAATGTGGATAATAGCCTAATTCTCAGAGTTGTGAGGGTTAAAGGAGGTATGTCAAAGTCTATGGACCTTTAGTAAGTGCTCAGGACTGTTAGTTGAGATCATCTTCTTTATAAAATCTTTTGTACACCCTGATAGCAGTTGCCCCTATGTGGCCATGGCAGACATTGCTTATCAACCATAGACTCCTGTGAATTCTCAGTAGAGCACTTAAGAGCCATTACTGATCATCAGAGAGGAAAATTGTTGAGAAATATGAATAAATTAAGGTTATAGAGCAGGGGTGGGCATACTTTTTGACTCGAGGGCCACAATGGGTTCTTAAACTGGACCGGAGGGCTGGAACAAAAGCATGGATGGAGTGTTTGTGTGAACTAATATAAATTCAAAGTAAACATCATTACATAAAAGGGTACGGTCTTTTTTTTTTTTTTTAGTTTATTCATTTCAAACGGGCCGGATGGCTGCGGGCCGTAGTTTGCCCACGACTGTTATAGAGGCTACTCTCAATAGCCCCTCCTAAGTCAGTTTACTAATCTGCCCCTTCTCCATTCTCTGTTCAGGTATATGAAATTTGTTTTCAAGAATCTTGTTCTCTCTGTAGCCACTGATCTGATTACTATTACTGTAGATCAAGCATGTTAAACTTGCAGCCCTCGGGCCTCTTTTATTTGGCCCCTGTTAGCCTTTGAGTTTGACATGCCTGCTGTAGATGCTTGCCTTTTCTAGAACTTCATAGAGATGGAGTCTTTCAGTATGAACTCTTAATGTCTGGCTTCTTTTACTCAGCACATTGTTTTTGAGCTTCATCTGTGTTACTTGGCATATCAATAGTTCATTCCTTTTTACTGCTGAGTAATATTTCATTGTATGAATATATCACAGTGTACATCCATTCACCTGGTGATTGGCATTTGGTGTGTTTTCAGATTTTAGTGATAGTGAATAGAAGCTACTCTGAAAAAAATGAAGAAGCTCATCGTTCCTTTAGTTATTCAAGATAATCACTTTCAGTTGGTTATCTTTTTGCCCCCTGTTTATGGGCATTGTTTTCTTTATTGAAAGTGTAATTGATGGCATGGCGGCTAGATTTGCCCAATCTCATGGTATTGTAAAATCACGGAGTATCACACAATAAGAGCATCTTCCCTCCTTTAGTTATAAATATCAGGAACCTTTGCTAATGAGGGTGCCCTGGTGATGGGAGGAGGTGGGATGTGGAGAAGGCAGACGAAGATAGGAAATCTTCAGGACAGGCTCGAGTTGGGATTAGGGTGTGTCTGACCCCCACTGATGGACATGCTCATCAGTGACATCTCCCACTGTCAGTGTTTTGCAGCCTGGTTCCATTTGTAATGCCCCTACCTGGCAGGCAAGATCGTTGTGGGTCCCACTTTTAGGGTCAAGCCTGGGTACTCTGTGTGCCCTGGCTACATGGGTAGGAGCTGGGAGGAGCAATTAGTAGCCAGGATCACAACAGGGTGTTGGACTGGTCGGTGGAGGCAGTCTTCTCTAGGAGAAGCACTTTCAGGGGCAGCCATCACTTCTCTCTCACCTCCCCTGGGGCTTGAGTAGGAAGGAGGGAAGCTTGGGCCTGTTATAATGGAAAGATTGTGGGCTCTGGAGTCAGGTGGACCTGGTGTCCAGTCCCAACCATGCTATTAGCGCTATGATTTAGTTCTTACAGAGGAGACGAGGTGATGGCAACTAACAGCCATTGTGAGCCTGGATGGTTAGTGATTGATAGGAGCCACCTAGGGGCCTTGACACTTCCCTGGATCAGGGTCAAAAAGCTGTTTGAGCCTTTGTCATTCCCCTGGTGCCAGGATGACACCGGTCAGGAGCTGCAGAGTGCCCCTGCGAAGCTCTTAGTCCATCCCAGGAGATGCAGGCTTGTAAACAAATCACTGTGATGCAGCATGGTAAGTGCCTTAATGGAAGCTTTGTCCAGCTGTGGAAGTGATAGGAGGGAAGTGAAGGAATGGGAGGTGGGGAGCTTACTGTCTCCTGCTGCCAGCACTGCACGAGCAAGAAGCCCCTAGCTGGGCCGTAGTGGACATTTCCATAGTCTGCCTAGAATGCCCTTGACTCACTTCTCTTTCCAGACACCCTGGCCTCTAAGCCTGCCCACCACCTGCAGGCATGCACTTGCTTGTGGTGTCCCCACAGACTTTGGACTTTCCTAGAACAGGAGTCTGGTGGTTATGTGGGTGTGTGTATGCCTCCACCCCCAAATCGGAGCCCCAGGAAACCTGCTCCTTGTTGTGCCCTTTTGGCGACTTGATTGCTGGGCCCAGGGCCTCTGGCTTCGGAGGGGTTCAGTGCCTGATGAGTGAAGGATTCATCTGGAGTGCTTTCTGCTAACTTCGGTTTTATCTGTCTGGACCTTACGTATTTATCAAAATATTTTTTCCTTATTTTATGAGTAGGCCTTCAGTAGTTGATCCTGGTATGAACTGATAGTCTGTTACTTTTCTGTGATGGGCATCATCAACAGATGTAGGGAGTTGAAATCATTAAATAAAACCAGTGGGGGCTAAAAATCTATCTTCTATAATAATAAAGCGTAATATGCTAATTAGACTAGACAGCTGAACAACCTTCCAGACGAAGCTGGGGCTGCGAGGGCCGAGCCCCTTGCACGAATTTCGTGCATCAGGCCTTTAGTGTATGTATGATACTTTCCCTCCACCTTTGACGTTCTAGCTGGGCTAATCAGAGTAACAGAGACAGATTAACAGAAAAAATAAAAATTAATACATGCACATGAGGAATTCACATAAGCATGAAGGTTTTTATGTAAAAAATTATTTTATTGATTTCACAGAGGAAGGCAGAGGGAGAGAGAGATAGAAACATTAACGATGAGAGAGAATCACTGATCAGCTGCCGCCCCCCTCTCCCCCCCAGGATCAAGCCTGCAACCTGGGCATGTGCCCTGACCAGGGATGGAGCCGAAACCTCCTGGTTCATAGGTTGATGCTCAACTACTGAGTCACGCCGGCTGGGCTTAATATGACAATTTTTATTTGCAGGCTCAGTGTCAGACCAGGAGTTGGAGGTATCCGATCTTATTTTGGGATCCAGCAGAGCTTCCTCAGCCAGCCAGCACGCACAGCCACCTTCCAGCAGAAGTTTGATGCCCGGCAGAAGATCGGCCTCTCGGATGCCCGGCTCAAGCTGGGAGTCAAGGATGCCCGAGAAAAGCTTCTGCAGAAAGATGCTCGTTTCCGGATCAAAGGGAAAGTGCAGGATGCCAGAGAGATGTTGAACTCCCGCAAGCAGCAGAGCTTGGCTCCCCAGAGGCCCCACCAGGTAGCTGATGCCCGGGAGAAGCTCAGCTTGAAGCGGAGTTCCCCTGCTTCCTTCATGAGCCCCCCCATCGGGACGGTGACTCCAGCGCTGAAGCTCACTAAAACCATCCAGGTAGGTATGGCTCTTGTCATAAATCCCAGGAAGCCGGCAACAACTATAGATTCTGGCAGAGCGCAGGGCTCCGGAATGTTTGGGGAACATAACATTCCTGGGCTTGTGCAGTAACCATATGCGGAAGGCAAGGTATTGCCCAGTTTTATATAAAAGCAGGGGCGGTCCAGTGAAATGAGGTGACTTTCCCAGGTGAGCTAGCAGTGGAGGGAAGAGAGGGGAAGGGACAAAACATTCATGGAGCATGTGCTACCTGGCAGGCACCCACCATATATGACCTCCCTACTTACTATATTGCTCACTGCAGCCCCAGGGTTGTTACCTCAGCTTTATCTAAGAACCTCGGTCCCGGAGATGTGAACTATGCCCAGAGTTACACAGCTCCCCATACAGTGTGCTGGCCACCTGCACAGCCAGCACCCCGAAGGGAACGGGGAGATCATTTCATCTCCACACGCTGTGGTAACAGGAACAGAGGCAGCAGGGAGCAGGCCTTGAGCCGGTTCATTGAGCCCCACGCGTGCCTTGCCAGGGGATCTCTGGGACGGCGAGACTTCCTGTCACTCTCCTGTTTTGGACGGAGGCACTCTGTAGGGCCTTTTACCAAAGACCAAACTGAGTGCCCTCATAGTTCAAGTTCAGTGACCGTAGAGAATATGTGAGCCCTGTGTGATGGATTGTGACCAGCGGGTGTTTCTAGGTCCCACAGCAGAAGGCCATGACACCGCCTCATGCCCATCCTGCTGGAATGAGGATTAACGTCGTCAACAATCACCAGGGGAGACAGGTAGAGTGTGTGCGTGTGTTCTGGACGTGTGTGTACAAATGTGTTTTGATTGGACCTGCTGGGTGGATTAACTGATGCTACTTTAAGGTTCACAATTTGAAGAATTAGGAGAGATTACATTTAACTGTACTTAATGAGTTTTAAGAAGAAATTTTAAAACTGAGGAGAGAGGCATAAGAGGCAGGAGCAAATTGAAAAAAAATTTTTTTTAATTAATATGTGCTTAATACAGAAAATTTACAAACCAGAGAAAGATTAGGAAGAAGAAGTTTCTACGCTCCTATTCTCCTAAGCCAACCATTGTAGAAATTCTGCCCTGGTTCCTTCCTGTTTTTTAAATGTCATTATTATTTAATTATTGCATAGTTGTAGTTGTGGTTATATTTTTAATCCATTTTTGTATCATTCTTTTTTCATTTTATAACAAGCATTTTTCTGTTTTCACATTTATAGTAAACAACATTTTAAGCCCTTGGTTCGCCATAAGCGTCTATAGACGCAAGCAGGATGGTTTCCATTTTGGATGCGTGTCAGTTAACTGGTTAAGAACCAATTGCATAATCCAGGGGTCCTCAAACTACGGCCTGCGGGCCACATGCAAATACAAATACTGTATTTGTTCCCGTTTTGTTTTTTTACTTCAAAATAAGATATGTGCAATGTGCATAGGAATTTGTTTATAGGTTTTTTTTAAACTATAGTCCGGCCCTCCAGCGGTCTGAGGGACAGTGAACTGGCCCCCTGTTTAAAAAGTTTGAGGACCCTGGCATAATCCATTGAGTTGATGTTCCAGTTGATTTAAACCATTTTACTGTACTTTTCACTGTTAGAAAGTCTCTGAACATCTTTGTGGGTAATGTTCTTTCTAGGGTTTGGGCCAGAGTGCCAGGGCGGGGCTTTCCTAGCCACAGGATATACGCAGACATCTGGGGGCTCTTCTAGGCATCGTCCACTGGTAGAAAGGATGTACCTGGAAGCTGCAGCACTTCCTCTGCCCTTGTGGGCGGGGAGCCACCTGTCAGGACTTGAGCCTCACTCAGCTCCTCAGGCACCCACACGCCCGCTTCTCCCTCCCCCTCCATTGCTGTTGGCAGCCCGTGTGCCACATTAGTTTATATTGATTTATTTTCAGAATTTATATGACCTGGATGAAGATGATGACATTGCAGCTCCCATTCCTAGTAAACAGATGAAATTGGCAACCTCCAGCAGCTTTCTCCACCACATGGTAGGGTGTTTCATGTTTTGCCGACACTGCTGTGTGTGTCTGATTAGTTGGATGGTAGAGGTGGTGGAGAATTGGCCTTTCGACTCAGATATATTTCTTCATTTGGGTCTTAAGATTTTCAGAACTGGAACTAGCCCAGCCCCTCATCAATACTGAGACCAGAGTGTCTAGTGACTTGTTCACGGTCCCACAGGTCATGAGGTGCAGAGCTACTGCTCCCCATTGACTCAGGTTTGAGACGCTTCATGAGAAACGTGATGACCCACAGGAGGAATCCATGTTCTTTCATTTGCCGCAGGACATTCTACATGCTCCCCTTTCCTCCGTTCTTAAATCTGACTCCCTTCGTTAGTGTGTTAGCAAAACAATCTGAACCTTACCCACCAGTGCAGTCTCACAAGAAAAGCTTGATAACTAGGATACTGGTCAGATATAGGCAGAACAGGAAAGAAAGCAGCATCGGGAGCATCAAGGACGTCTGCATGTTCCCTGACATTCCGGGAGCTGCTAGGGCCAGGCCTGTTTCTGGTGCCCCTGTAGAGCCAGAACAGGGGCCAGAAAACTGGGAGTCTGGGCCTTCTGGAGAGTGGGTTCTAGGCCCAGCCAGCCTGGAGCTGGTCAGTCATCGTGATAGAAGCATATGTGGGAATCCCAAGCTTTTGACCTTCTGACCAGCCCCAAATTGTTGGATTTTTATAAAGTATAAAGCATGTCAAACTCGGGGCCGGCGGGCCACATGCCTCGTTTAGGTAATCGAGGTCTAAACGGCATGAGTGAGCCTGTGGACCCTGGTCAGGGCTGCGTGTAAGCTTCTCACCAAGGGCTGCTAACCCTGGAAAGTGGCTTCTGTGAGCACGTGTGCAGGCTGCGTGTTTCTCTCCTCTTCTGCACCCTCCCTGTGGATGTCGCTGGCAGCCTTTTGGCTTCAGGCCACTAATGGAATTGGGAAGTGGTCGGGGGCTCCAGGGTGGGGGTTGTCGGTCCCTAACTGGGCATCCAAGTCGCTAGCCTCTCAGGTTCCTGTCTGCCTCTTTGTTTAGGCCGGGCTGAGCAGTTCCAAGCTTTCCATGTCCAAGGCCCCCCCTCTCACCAAAGTGGTTCAGAATGATGCGTACACAGCTCCTGCTCTCCCCTCCTCGGTTCGAACAAAAGCCTTGACCAACATGTCCCGGACACTAGTGAACAAGGAGGATTCCCCCAAAGAGCTGCCTCCTGCTGAGGTGAGGTGAAGGTGAAGGTGAAGGAGAGGAAGTGGAAGTGACCGCACCAGTTGAGAGTCGGCCTGTGCTGGGTGGGCAGTGTGCTGTGTGTACCCTGTTGCGTCCTCACAGCACCTCTCTGAGGTTCGCATCGCCACCCCCATTTTACAAACGAGCAAACCAAGACCCAGCAGCCCCTGAGCGCAAAGAGCTCGCAGACGAGTGGGGGAAACAGGGCCTGTGTCCGGTGATACAACAGCTGTGCTCGGAGAGCTGCTGGAGCACTGAGGAGAGCGCCGCCGAGTCCACTGGGCACAGCTGGGAAGGCTGAGCGGGTGGGTGTTGAAGTAGGAGGGGCATTTCAGGCAGAGGCACAGATGCCTGAGAGGCTCTGCTTATTGGAAGCAAGAGGCTCCATCCCTTAGCATGGGGTGGGGGGCATGATGGGCGCTGAGGTCTCTAATAGGAGGTGGGCCTCCAGGTCACTTGCCCAGAGTGAGTTCTGTTGCGCACAGCTGTTCTCTGCCTTCTGGTAACACTCTTGTCTGTGGCAGCCTGTCCTCAGCCCTCTGGAAGGGACCAAGATGACGGTGAATAACCTACACCCGAGGGTCACCGAGGAGGACATTGTTGTGAGTATTGTGCCCTGCCAGAATTTCCCGTCTCCAGCCACTGCTGTGTCGGTGGAATTGGTCACTCTACATAGAGCTCCAGAGTTTATTCCTAACAGATTCCTGTGTGACATATTAGCCACTGTTGTTATCGGATAAGCCTGCACATTCATCCTCATGCCAGAGTTCTCAGAGAAATTCCATAACTATTACCTCTATTGAGGAAGGAGGTGGGCACCGAGGCGGGAGGACTTTGGGCATGACTTGTTGAATGTCAGCTCAGGCCCATTTCTCATTGCCTGCACAGCTTGTCCCCTCTCCTGGTCCATGCTGAGGCCTGTGGATGTCCCCAGAACACCCCCTAGAATGGAGCTTCCCTGAAATCTTGGGCATATTCAGCCGTAGTGCGGCCACCAGTCAACCCAGAGCCCTCGCAATGTGTTGAATGGCAGGCAGGATGATGGCCTGAACCCCTCCCCTAACCCCAGTCCCTCTGCTTGGCAGGAGCTTTTTTGTGTGTGTGGAGCCCTGAAGCGGGCTCGGCTGGTCCACCCGGGGGTAGCAGAGGTGGTTTTTGTGAAGAAGGATGATGCCATCACCGCATACAAGAAATACAACAACCGGTGTCTGGACGGTGAGTCGGAGAAAGCTACTTCCCTCCCACTCCTCACTGCTACTGCCGGGCAGCAGGCCTGCAGCGCATCCTTCCCCTGCAGTGGGTGGGGGCATCCGGTGCACCAGGAGCAGGCAGGGAGGTGAGTCTCTGGGTGGTGCTGAGCTGCCAGCTCCTGTCCCACAGCCCTGGGTGTCGCCTGGCCTAGCACCTAAGCTAGCTAGCAGGGAACACCTGTTCCACGGGTGGTCCTCTTAAGCCATAGCTTCCCCTGCCAGCTGTGGGTCTGCTCGGTGCTAGGACACAGGCTCCTGAATGGCCTGGAGCCTCGTCTGACTGTTGGCACCCGGTGAGCTCTGCTTCTAGTGAGAACCCTGATTCCACTGAATGCAGATTCCCCATTCATCTCGGGGCAGCCTAGGGAGAGGAACGCTGTCTGCCACGGTCCTCCTGTCCAAAAGAGTTCTTTATATATTCTCTTTTTTTATTATTTATCTGTTTTCTCAATACATATATATTTTTTATCCTCACCGAGGGTATTTTCCATTGATTTTTAGAGAAAGTGGAAGAGAGAGGGAAAGACAGAGAGAAACATCGAAGTGAAAGAAAAATTGATTGGTTGCCTCCTGCACTCGCCCTGAAGCCTGCAACCAAGGCACGTGCCCTTGACCGGAATTGAACCCAGGACCCTTCGGGTTCTGCTCTGTCCACGAGCCAAACCAGCCAGGGCTCTTTATATATAATCTTACTAAAGGTCTCTTAGATAAATGGTTTGTTAATATTTCCTCCCAATATGTAGTTTGTCTTTTCACTCCTTTTTTAACATATGCATTTAAAGTGATATATTTATTTCTCAGCACTGCATTAACCACATTTCATAAGTATTGATATGTTGTGTCTTTTCATTCATCTCAAAATATTTTCTAAGTTACCTATGTTTTTCTTCTTGGACCCATTGGCTATTTAGGGTGGTTTTGTTTAATCTCCATGTATTTGTGAGTTTTCCAAACTTTCTCCTGGGTACGTGGGACAGTATGTGTTTAGCTGCTATTGGGGAGATGTCTGTTTCTTTGTTCATCTGCCTGGTTCTGTCCATTACTGAACGTGCAGAACTGAAACCTTCAGCTGTTGTTTGTTTACTTCTCCTTCCACTTCTGTCAGCTTTTGCTCCATGTGTTTGAGCCTTTTGTTAGTTTCATAAATGTTTATAATTGTTCTAATTGTTTTCTTTCTAGTGGAGTGACACTTTTATCAGTTATAAAACATCCCTCTTTATCTCTAGTAACATTTTTCATTTTAACGTCTATTTTAGCTGATACTCATATAGCCACTCCAGGTTTCTTTTTTTTTTTTTTTTTTATTGATTTTTTACAGAGAGGAAGGGAGAGGGATAGAGAGTTAGAAACATCGATGAGAGTGAAACATCGACCAGCTGCCTCCTGCACACCTCCCACTGGGGATGTGCCTGCAACCAAGGTACACCCTCTTGACCGGAATCGAACCCGGGACCCTTCAGTCCGCAGGCCGACGCTCTATCCACTGAGCCAAACCGGTTTGGTGCCACTCCAGGTTTCTTAGGGTTGCTGTTTGGGTGACATATATCTCCTTTTACTTTCAACCTTTTTGTATTTTTGAATCTAATCTCCAATAGATAGAATATATCAAATCTATTTCAGATTAATACTACATTCCACTGAGAGATAGAAACGTCACTTCTATATGGCATCATTTCCTCATTTTGTGCTGTTTTTTTAATGTTTACATTAAGAAATTTTTTTTCTTTATCTTATTCTTTTTTGTTCCCTGTCACGTTTTATGTACACTGGGAGTGTAGTACTCAGTACAGTTAATCTTTCATAGACAAAGTGGACGTCTGTACATATACTTTTGAATCCTTTTGCACTTAATTTCATAGCCTAACATTTTCCCTTACTAATCGCTCCACAAGCCAGGTTGGGTGGCTCCACACTGACTTCCACACTCTTCTCCGCTGTGAGGCAGGGTCTGTTGCCAGTTTGCTTCTCAGTGCTGTCATTGCCGAGGTTTCATGGACCTCACACACTGGGATTTTCTTAGTCCCTGGGTTTTGCTTCAGAATCCAGCAGCTCCACCCCCAGTATGAAGCTAGAGCTGCCAGCGGTGGGTGTTTGACCCCCGTGATGCAGGTGGCGGCCTTGTCCTTTTGTGTGGAGAGCTGTGGTCTCGTAGCAGAGCCTTTTCTCTTGGTTTTTCAGGGCAACCAATGAAGTGCAACCTTCACATGAATGGGAACGTCATCACCTCCGACCAGCCCATCCTGCTGTAAGTCCCAAAGGCAGCCTTGCTGGGGCGGGTGGGGCTCTCTCCTCGCTGACTCTGCCTGGTCACCTCTATCCTGACGGTACCTGGCCTGCACACAGCTCCATCCCACTTCCTGTGCTCTCTGGCAGTCGGGTGCTCAACTTTGTGCAAAGGCGCTTGTCTCGTCTTTTCCACAGGGGATTGGCCTAACGGGGTAGCATTACAACCTGCTCCCAGCCTATAATCTAGGCACACTTGAGGAGAAAGTGGAGAGCAGGCCAGATGTGTCCCTCTTTGCAAAACTGGGTGCATTGTCCAAGGGGACAGGGAGCTCCACCCCCTGTGATTGCCTCTGATGGAGACAGTGCTGGCTGCTGCCCTTGTTCTGTGTCACACGTCTGGGTGTACGTGCCGGGCGCGGGACTGCGGTGCCTCACGTGTAGGCTGTCCTCTTACAGACAAGGAGGCAGAGACCTGGGGAGGATGTTAGCCTTGCCAAGGCGGGTGGGCAGTGCGGGGCAGGCCTGAAGTAGACTTCAAAATTCAAAAAGACCAGAATGTGAACCCTGGATATTGAATTGTGTGATTTGGACTAGTTTCTTAAACTGTATTCCAGGACTAAGCTGTATTCTGAAAAGTGTGGGTCCTGTGTCCTAATAAGTGTGAGAACCATTGGGCTAAGCAGAGTTAAATTCATTTCTTCAAGACTTCTCAGAATATATAACATGCTGTGTGTGACCACCCTGAGGGATGTGCATTGTTCTCTAAACTTAACACCCCAGCTGACAGCAGGCTGCACCTCATCCGCCAGCAAGAAGGGGGGAGGTTTGCTGCAGAGGAAGTGAGATGCAGGCTACAGAGAGCACTACATTGGGGGCCTAGCTTGTAACGGATCAATAAACGGTGGCCCCTCTGCGTCTGAGGGAAACTGACAAGGATCTTGACTCTTCTCTGCTCACAGACGGCTGAGTGACAGCCCCTCGGTGAGAAAGGAGAGTGAGCTGCCTCGCAGGGCGAACTCTGCCGCCTCGTCCAACCCTCCAGCTGAGGTGGACCCCGACACCATCCTGAAGGCGCTCTTCAAGTCCTCGGGGGTCTCTGTGGCCACACAGCCCACAGAATTCAAAATCAAACTTTGAGCGGGGGAGCAAGGCAGCCAGAAGGGGGCAGAGGAGGGTGGCTCTGTTTCCCGAAGCAAAGCTTGTGACCAATGGGCCGTTGGACTGGAGGCCCCAGGCGGGGGTAAGAGCTCCTCACTGGACAGACCCGCCTTCCTGTGATGTGTTCTAGCCTGTGCTCTGTACGTTAACATTTCCTGTAGCGTTTCTTCTCCCTCCACCTTCTCTCCAAGGTAGGTTTGTGTTGTTCAATTGTCTCTCCCCCTAAACTCAGCTCCAAGTTCTTTCCTGGAAATGGTGTCCTGAATTCTCTGTGTGCTTTCTTGTGGCTCCATGGGATACAGAGGGGCTGTTTGGAGGATACTGTTTTTTCCAAGGGTGAGGGGCCTCCTCCCATTTTATTTTTTCAGTTTTTGAACAAAGTGGAGAAGGGAAGTTTCGCCGTCCTAATGGGAGCCGGGTCAGCTCCAGAGCTGTGCCACTCTCCGGCCTGGTCAGTGGAGGGACCTGGGTGGGCATCAGGCCACAGGCTCTTGTCCTCTCCCATAATTGTCTCCACACCAGTGTGGTCTGGAGGGCCCTGTTGGCAAGGGCAGGGTGAGGCTGCTGCTCTTCCAGGAAGTGTGCACCCCAGTTCTTGCCTGCAGGGCCCGTGCTGTTTCGGGCAGGTCGGAGTTAATCCTGAGGTCACAGGTCCCTTTCCCATGGGTTCGGCCCAGTGCTCCACCCCAGTTCCCTTGGCCTCTGGTTATTACTGCTGGGGGGGCTTGCTGGTCCCTCAAGTTTTCACTAGCCCAGAGCTCATCACACCCTGGTTCTAGTGTTAATGCCAGCTCTCCCCTAGTTCTGTGACACTGTGGGTTTGGAGGATTATTAAAAGGGGAGATATTGGCTTGCTCCTGGCTCTTTTTTTCTGGCCTCAGATGTCCACAGGACAATAGTCAGGATTCTGGGAGCACACATGCAGCTACCACCTTTGTAAGTGGCCCATCGGTCCATGAGCAGAGGGATCTTTTCCTGCCTTGGCAATGGGGGAGGGGAGTGGTGGTAAGAAGGCAGTAGAGAGAGCAAAGCAGCCCGTCCAGGCAAACACTAGGTTCCTCTCAGAATGGTTCCAGGGAGTTGGAGCAAAACTTTAGCACTCAGGGCAGCCCCTGAATGCCCAGTCAGCATGGCTCCAGAGTCACCATCAGTGCCCCGCCAGCTGGCTGGGGCTGTAAAGGCAGTCCAGGTGGCAGAGCTGGAGAGAGTTGGGGAGCAGGATTCTGGGAGCCCCACAGGATCAGTAGCAAGTGCTGTGAAAGGCACAGGCCAAGAAAGGAAAGGGGCTGAGACACTAAGCCTCTCGTGACCTGCTGGGGCCAGCACAGTGAAGACAAACCTTTGAACACGTTTCCTCAGAGTTAAGTCTGTCAAGCAGGAAGGCCTGGGGTTTGAACCCAGCTCCGTCCTCCAGCTCCGAGGTTGCGCAGGCCCAGCAAGTCCAAGGAATGTGCTTGGTGGTGCTCCCTTTATGGTTCCATAAAGAATGCAGTTCTTGTTCCCTTTTCCCCTTTTAACGGGTGCAGATGTAGTTCTCAGCAGCTGGAAGACATTCCTCCTACACTTTCCCAAACTCCTGGCCCAAGAGAGCATCCAAGGCGTAGGGCCTCGTTCTGGGGCCCGGAGCACAGTAGGCCACGCTCAGACTCTGCCCCGAGCAGAGGTGTAAACATCCTGCCTGCATGGTGTGGCCCTCCCCCCTTCTAGGCCCAGGCCAGGCCGCTCTGGTAGAGTGTTGTTGAGCTAGCTGCAGCCACCTGGTCACCTGGACCCGGTCCTGGACAGCCATGTGGTACATTGTGGGGTGAAGCCCGTTTGTCTCCCCTGGTCTACAGGATGGCATCGAAGAGAAGGTGGTGCGCCAATCCTCGTGTCCCTCTTAACTTCCCGCTCCCCTACGTTCCCCACCTGTGTCTCTTGTTCAAAAGAAGAGGAAGAGGCATTAAGGGACGGAAGAGACTCTGTTACTTACACATTTCTGAATAAATGTTTGTTATTCCTACCTCTGAGCTGTCATTTCTTAAGAGCTTTACTAAGTGGCCTTAATAACCAGAGGCAGGCATTTGCCTTGGCTTTCCTACTCCCAACTCCGGCCTTGGAGCAGAGTTCCTCACGGCACTCACCGAACCTATTCTCCACGGCTGAGAGGATGTGAGCAGGGTGTCTGTGGGAGCACCTGGCACAGTAACTACCTCCTGGACCTGAAGTGCCTCACCGGGTATGAAGCATGGTCAGCCTGACTGATGGAATGAATACACTACATTTTACTGACTTTACCATTCCTTTGTGGTGGTTAATCCTCACCCGAGGACACCCTTTATTTTTATTGATTTGATAGAGGAAGAGAGAGAGAGAAACATCAGTAAGAGAATCAGCTGCCTCCTGCACACCCCACGGGATCGAGCCTACAACACCGAGCATCCGTGACCTCCTAGTTCATAGGTCGACGCTCAACCGCTGAGCCACACCAGCTGGACTTCCATTGATTTTTAGAGTGAAGAGGAGAAGAGACAAGAGAGAAACAACTCTCACATTGATTGGTTGCCTCCCGCACACACCCCGACCAGGGCCAGAAATCAGTCCTGCAATTCAGGTATGTGCCCTTGACCAGAACTAAACCCAGGACCCTTCAGTCCACGGGCCAATGCTCTATCTGCTGAGCCAAATCAGCTAGGGCTGACAACCAGTTTTTTTTTTAATATATTTTATTGATTTTTTACAGAGAGGAAGGGAGAGAGAGAGAGAGTTAGAAACATTGATGAGAGAGAAATATCGATCAGCTGCCTCCTGCACATCTCCTATTGGGGATGTGCCCACAACCCAGGTACATGCCCTTGACCGGAATCGAACCTGGGACCCTTCAGTCCGCAGGCTGACGCTCTATCCACTGAACCAAACCGGTTTTGGCCTGACAACCATTCTTAAGTGTACATTTCATTGGTATTAAATACATGCACATTGTGCAACCAATAACTCCCCATTCTTCCTCCCCCAGCCCGTGGCAACCCACCACTATACTCCCCAGAAATGGCAAGAGATATAAAGCTGCAGATTTGAGAATCTCACAGGACCTCAAGAGAAACCCAAAGAAAGTCACACCAGGACCCTGCATAGTCGAGGATACTTAGGAAAACTAAAAATAATCCTGAAAGCAGCAAGACAAATGATGCCTGTAGGTAAAAAAATTGAGTGACACTTCTCATCAGAAACCATGAGGTCAGAGGAATGGTACATTTACCAAGTAGCAAAAGAAAGTTACTCTCAACAAAGAATTTATACCCAGCAAAAAATATCCTTCAGGAATTGGGGAGAATTTAGGCATTCTCAGATGAAGAAAAAGTAGGAGAATTTGTTGCCAGTAGACCTATCCTGAAAAGATGGTTGAAGTTCTCTAAATATAAAGAAAAAATTTTTAAAAAGGCAACTTAGAATATCACAAAAGAAGAAGGAACAACAGAAATAGCAAAACCTTGGTAAATACTTGCCTTCTCCAGTTTTCTAAATTATGGTTGATTGTTAAAGCAAATGTTATAACATCGATGTGGTTTTCAACATAGGAAATACTTAAAGCAATTGCTTTATAAATGGGAGAGAGCAAAGGGATCTAAATGGGAGATTTCCACAATTCTCTCAAACTGGTAAAATTTGGACAAAGTATATTGTAATGAATGTATAACGTAATTATTGGACTGACAACTAAAATGATAAGCAGTGCACCCAAAAACACCGTAGAGAAGTCAAAATGGAATTCTAAAAATAATTTTCAAGCAATCTACTGGAAGTCAGGAAAAACAAAACAGAAAACAAAAAAATAAAGTGAGATGTAAGCCCTAGCATACCACAAAGTACATTAAGTATAAATGGTCTAAATACATCTGTCAGTTGAAAGAAATTGGCAAAGTGGATGAAAAAACTTGACCTAACTATATGCTATCCACAAGAAACTCACTTCAAATATAACAGTATAGTAGGTTGAAAGTAAAAGGATGGGAAAATGGTAAATATGCAAACAGTACTCAAAAAAGAAGTGTCAAAGTAAATACAGTAGGTCCTCGGGTCATGTCAGAGATCTGTTACCACGGCACTTTTCGCTGTAAGTCGGAACCCACCTACATAAGCACCTACATCACTCACATGGAGCACATACACAGCAGTAATGAAGTGAAACAGTAAAAAAAAAAAAATAAAAGGTCATTCCTGACCTTTACTCATGGTAAATAAATAATAAAAAACATAAAGCACATATGTACATATGTTGAAATGATGGAATTTAATATAAATAAGTGGGAGATGGCCATGAAACGACATTTGTCGAGTCTGACGTAACCTGAGGACTGTCTGTATATTTGATATCAGGGACATGAGACTTCAGAGCAAAGAAAGTTACCAAGCACTTTGCTGTCCAACTGAATATAATTTAAAAAATTACCAGGTACAGCCCTAGCCGGTTTGGCTCAGTGGATAGAGCATCCACCTGTGGACTGAAGGGTCCCAGGTTTGATTCTGGTCAAGGGCACATGCCCAGGTTGTGGACTCCATCCCCAATAGGTGGCGTGCAGGAGGCAGCCGATAAATGAATCTCTTTCATTACTGATGTTTCCATCTCTCCCTTTCCCTTCCTCTCTGAAATCAATAGAAACATTTTTTAAAAAATCAGGTACAGAGGACATTACATAATGAAAAAAGGTTCATTGCACCAAGAAGACATAATCCTAAATATGTACTCACCAAACAACAGAGCTACAAAACATCATGCAAAACCTAGTAGAATGGAAGGAACAGAAAATCCACATTTTTACTTGGAGACTCCAACATCTCTTAACAACTGGTAGAACAATTAGAAGAAAATCAGCAGGGATGTAGAACTTAACACCATCAACCAACAGGATCCAATCAGAATACTCCCCAACAACAGGATACACACTCTTCAAATGCCCATGGAACATACAACAAATCTCAAGTGTGAAAGAACTGAAATCATAGTATGTTCTTTGGTCACCGCGGAATGAATCCTGGGTTAAAGATGTAAAAGTTTCCCTCTTAAGATCAGAGACAAAGATGTCTGCTTTTGTCACTTCTATTTAACATTGTACAAGAGGTTCTAGCCGGGACAATTAGGGTGAAAGGAAAAGCATCCAGATTGGAAAGAAAGAAGTAAAAGTATTTGTAGATGATATGGTCTGGTATACAGAAAATGCTAAGTAATCCTCTTAAGAGGTTACTAGAGCCAAATAAACAGCAAGGTTACTGGGTACAAAATCGGTTGGTGATAATTGCAATGAACAATATAAAAATCAAGTTAAGAAAACGATTCCACCCCCTGAACCTGTCCCCAAGGCCCCCTTTTCTCTGACTTCTTAGTAAGCCAAAGCAGCCTAGCCTAGGCTCATTTCCTTGTTTCACTGCCCCCAGCTTTAATAAACATCCTCTAAAATTAAAAAAAAATTCCACTTAGTATAGTGTCAAAAAGAGTAAAATACTTATACATAAATTTAGCAAAATAGCCCTAGCCGGTTTGGCCCGGTGTATAGAGCGTTGGCCTGAGGACTGAAGCGTCCTGGGTTCCATTCAGTCGAGGGCACATGTCTCGGGTTGCGGGCTTGATCCCCAGTAGGGGACATGCCGGAGGCAACCCATCCATGATTCTCATCATTGATGTTTCTATCTCTCTCCCTCTCCCTTCCTCTCTGAAATCAATAAAAAAATATTTTTAGAA
>NW_006299834.1:1509623-1511181 GCF_000327345.1 Myotis davidii
TATATATATAAATAGATCAATGGGATAGAATGGAAAGTCCAGAAATAATGCCTCATCTATCTGGTCATTCAATTGTTAACAAGAGTGCCAAGACAATTCAGTGCAGGAAAGAATCATCTTTTCAATAAATGGTTCAGCCCTGGCTGGTGTGATTTAGTTGGATGAATGTCACATTGAAAAGTTGCTGGTTTGATTCCCAGTCAGGGCACATACCCAGGTTATGGGTTCAATCCCTGGTTGGGGCGCATGCGGAAGGCAACAGATTGATGTTTCTCTTTCATATTGATATTTCTCTCCCTTCTCCAAAATCAATTTTAAAATTTTTTTTAAAAGATCATATTCCTTAAAATAAAATAAAATATGTCAAAGACAACTGGGTACAAAGAAGCTGAAATTAAAATTAGCCCTAGCCGGTTTGGCTCCGTGGATAGAGCATCGACCTACAAACTGAAAGGTCCCAGGTTCGATTCCCTTCAAGGCACATGTCTCGGGTTGCGGGCTTGATCCCCAGTAGGGGACATGCCGGAGGCAACCCATCCATGATTCTCATCATTGATGTTTCTATCTCTCTCCCTCTCCCTTCCTCTCTGAAATCAATAAAAAAATATTTTTAGAAAGGTTTTAGCAAAATAAATGCAAAACTTATATTTTGAAAACTGCAAGACATTGTTGAAAGAAACCAAGTAACCAAAACAGTCTTGAAGAGAGTTGGACTCACACTTCTGAGTTCAAACCTTAACCACAAAGGTGCAGTAATCAAGACAGTGTGGTATTAGGGTAAGGATAGAAATATAGATCAGCCCTGGCCAGGTGACTCAGTTGGTCCAAGTGTCATCCGGATCTGCCAAGGTTTCGGGTTTAATCCCGGTCAGGGCACATGCAGGAATCAGCCAATGAGTGCACGGATAGGTGGAACAACAAATCAATGTTTCTCTCCCTCTAAAAGGTCAATTTTAAAATTTCAAAAAAATATATAGATGCCGAAACCGGTTTGGCTCGGTGGATAGAGTTGGGGCGCATGCGGAAGGCAACAGATTGATGTTTCTCTTTCATATTGATATTTCTCTCCCTTCTCCAAAATCAATTTTAAAATTTTTTTTAAAAGTTCATATTCCTTAAAATAAAATAAAATATGTCAAAGACAACTGGGTATCCACAAAAAAAATCAAAATTAAAAACGGTACTTTTAAAAAAATATTTTTTTATTGATTTCAGAGAGGAAGGGAGAGGGAGAGAGAAAAACAATGATGAGAGAGATCACACCCCGGTTGAACGACCCGTCCACGCCCTCATTTACTCCCACATTTATGTGCTGACTTTATTCTGTGCAAGGAAGGAAGTGGCCCAAGAAAGGGTGGGAACCCCACGCGGCGCCGTTGTCATGGAAACACGTAGCTCCCAGCTCCCAACTACAACTCCCAGCGGCCCGCGCGGTTTCCGGCCGGCAAGATGGTGGCGCGCAGGAGGAAGCGTGCGGCGCGGGACGCCGAAGAGGGGTTTCCGAGTCCCCCTGGCTACTCAGGTGAGGGGCCGCGGGACAGGTGCGGGGCCGCGGGGG
>NW_006299834.1:1511348-1517641 GCF_000327345.1 Myotis davidii
GGGCCCCACACCTGCCCCCCTCGGGGAGCACGTCCACTCCCCGCTGCCTCTGCGGCTCCGAGTCCGGCCCCGGCAGCTCTCACCTGGGCGGGTCCGTGCCCAAACCCCTCCCTTTGGGCAGCCACCAGTGTCCTCTGCATCCAGAAGTCTGTTTTTCTCTTTGTTTTTAAAATATCTTTATTGATTTTTAGAGCGAGGGGCAGGGAGAGAGAGAAACGTCGATGTGCTGTTTCTCGCTCGCTCCCTACGGGGGATCGGCCTGCAGCCCGCCGCCCCGCACGCGCCCTCGACCCGGAGTCGGACCGCAACCTCCCGGTGCCGGTGCCGGGGAGGAAGCCCCACCAACTGAGCCCCACCGGCCGGGGCTAAAGTCAGGTGTAAATCAGATTTTGCCTCACTCTCCTACCGCACCCCCAAACCCTTCGGTGGCTACAGTTAGCGCCTAAAGTAAAACCCCAGCTGGCTACCATGGACCCCGTGGCCCCCCGTGTTCTGGCGGGTGCAGACCTTCATTAGGTCCAGCTTTCTGTTCCGCTGAGGCTGCAAGCTCTTCAATCTTCAGGGATTTTGCACTTGGTGTGGCCCCTTCTCAGAGCTCCGCCACCCGCGGTGCCCTGGCTGCGGCTCCTTCCCTTCCGCCAGGAAGCCTTCGGGATGGTTCCTGAGGCCTCGCCACCTTCACCCTGCGCTGCCTCCCGTTTCTTTCGTATCTGGCACAGCCTCCTGTTATGCTTGCTCCCTGTCTGCCGCTGCCCGGCAGCTGCTGAGTGCGGGGCTGCAGCTGCGCCCCTTGTGCTCTGAGGAAGGTGATGGGAGGAACAGAAGACAGCCCTAGTTGTTGTTTTTTAAATATATTTTATTGATTTTTCACAGAGAGGAAGGGAGAGGGGTAGGGAGTTAGAAACATCGATGAGAGAGAAACATCGATCAGCTGCCTCCTGCACACCTCCTACTGGGGATGTGCCCTCAACCAAGGCACATGCCCCTGACCGGAATCGAACCTGGGACCTTTCAGTCCGCAGGCTGATGCTCTATCCACTGAGCCAAACCTGATTTTATGAGAATTAAAATGTATGGGAATATGAGCGATTTCCCAAATAATCCTCCAAATGCAGACGTAGGACCATAAGAGAACTTGCAAAGGCACAGACCAGGCGGGTCTCACCTGGCAGCTAGGACTCCCCGAGGAAGTGACGTGAGAACTTGAGGGACAGGTGGAGAGGAGAGGGCTGCTCTTTCCGGGAAAGGGTACAGGCGTGAGGCCCGCGAGTTGGAGGAACAGAGAAGGCAGAGTGCCTGCCTGCTGGTGGCGGGAGGAGGGGGTGAGAAAAGGCCACGGGGGGAGGGGGGGATCAGCACCCGCTGGGCTCCAGCCACGGGGAGGGTTTCGGTGTTTACCTCAAACTTTCCTCGTTTCCCTCCCTCCTGTAATCATTGCCGCCTGGTTAGCGCGGGGCCCCTCGTGGGCAGATTCTTGGCTCAAATACTGTCATAGACTGAAGAGCACCCTGCACGGGTCTTGCCCAGAGGAAGGGCTCAGGGAGGGGTGGGGGGGTGGACAGACAGGTGAGACTAGAAGGGGCAGCCTGACCTGACGTTCATGCCATCTTTCCTGCCCCGTTTTCCTTCCAGCCGTTCCCATCAAGTTCTCTGAGGAGCAGAAGGCTTCCCATTGCCTGTACATGAGAGAGCACAGAGTTCGAGACGGCGCCAGGTCCTCCTGGCCCCCGAAGAGGACGCTCTTTGTCCTCAATGTGCCCCCTTACTGCACGGAGGTGAGCTGGTGCCCGGGAGGCGGCCGTGGGCGCGGGCGGGGCTCTGGGCAGAGCCGAGCTTCCACTGCCCCCACCAGGGCCCGAGCCCCCAGGGCGGGCATCCAGGGGCAGCCTCTCCCTGAGATGTGTTTTTGAATAGTTTTTACAGATTTCAGAGCGGAAGGGAGAGGGAGAGCGGGGGAGAGACATCAGTGATGAGAGAGAATCATTGGTCGGCTGCCTCCTGCACACCCCACACGGGGAGTCCGCAACCCGGGCGTGTGCCCTCACCGGGAAATGAGCTATGACCTCCTGGTTTATGGGTCGATGCTCAACCACTGAGCCACACCGGCCTGGCTAAAGGTGTGTTTTTAAAAATATTAATGTTGCCCTGGCCGGTTTGGCTCAGTGGATAGAGCGTCGGCCTGCGGACTGAAAGGTCCCCGGTTCGATTCTGGTCAAGGGCATGTACCTGGGTTGTGGGCACATCCCCAGTAGGGGGCGTGCAGGAGGCAGCTGATCGATGTTTCTCTCTCATCGATGTTTCTAACTCTCTATCCCTCTCCCTTCCTCTCTGTACCAAATCAATAAAATATATTTAAGAAAAATATTAATGTTGAGGAGGCCAAAGTTTGTTGTTTTTTTTAAAATATATTTTATTGATTTTTCACAGAGAGGAAGGGAGAGAGATAGAGAGTTAGAAACATCGATGAGAGAGAAACATCGATCAACTGCCTCCTGCACATCTCCCACTGGGGATGTGCCCGCAGCCCAGGTACATGCCCTTGACCGGAATCGAACCTGGGACCTTTCAGTCCGCAGGCCGACGCTCTATCCACTGAGCCAAACTGGTTTCGGCCCAAAGTTTTTTATTACCTAGAATTATTTCAATTGCATGCTGTTTTCCCCTGTCCATAGTAAAAGATAGGAAAACTGTAAGAAAATAAAATCTAGACCTGCCTATTTTTTTCTCTACAAAGTTGGTAAATTTAGTATTATATAACTTTACAGAAGAGAAACTACTTTTGTTTTTTCAAAAAAGAAATAATTCTAAACTATTACAGTTTTAAAAATATATATTTTTTTATTGATTTTAGAGATGAGGGAAGAGGGAGAGATAGAAACATCAGTGATGGGAGAGAATCATCTACCGGCTGCCTCATGCACACCCCACGCTGGGGATTGATCCTACAACCCCAGCATGTGCCCTGGGAATGAAACCATGACCTCCTGGTTCATAGGTCAATGCTCAACCACTGAGCCATGCTGGCCGGGCTGAATGCTTACAATTAAAGAGAGAAAAAACCATTAAGAGGAGAGGGTGCCATTTTTAGCCTTTGCTGAAGGCCTGGCCAGAAGTGTGCAGCCCACAGGAGTTCACAAACTGAGAAGCAGCATCGCCCGCACCCAGAGATCCCTCATCTCTCCCCCCCCCCAATCCCCTTTCCAGCAGGACAGGTTTCACTGTATTTATTTATTTTTTTATATTGATTTTCCACAGAGGAGGGGAGAGGGACAGAGAGTTAGAAACATCGATCAGCTGCCTCCTGCACACCCCCCACTGGGGACGTGCCCGCAACCAAGGCACATGCCCCTGATCGGAATCGAACCCGGGACCCTTGAGTCCGCAGGCCGACGCTCTATCCGCTGAGCCAAACCGGTCAGGGCAGGTTTCACTGTTTTTAAAAGGCAGATTCAGGTGGTAAAACTTACTTGGTTGGCTCATAAAATCAGAATACTATGAATAACACCAAAAGTGTCCCCACCTATTCTTGAAATAATTTTCTTTTTACATTTAAAATGTTTGTTTATAGATTTATTTAGAACAGGGGTTGGCAAACTTTTTGACTCGAGGGCCACAATGGGTTCTTAAACTGGACCGGAGGCCGGAACAAAAGCATGGATGGAGTGTTTGTGTGAACTAATATAAATTCAAAGTAAACATCATTACATAAAAGGGTACGGTCTTGTTTTTTTTTTTTAGTTTTATTCAATTCAAACGGGGCCCGCGGGCCGTAGTTTGCCCACGGCTGGGTTAGAAACTAATCCCTCTTTCAGTATCTTTACCCGGAGAAATTGACAGGAAAGACTGATCTTTCAGCAAGATGTACTTTCCAATGAGAAGTCCCTTCACTTCGGTGAGAAAGCCAGTGCGTTCTGGGCATGTGCCCCGCAGGATGCTGTCACAGCCAGAACTTACGCCTGAATTCCGTCTCCCACCTCCTCAGGCCCTGCCAGTGGAGGGGTGGCTTCTTACCCCCGTTTTTGACGTGTAAATTGACAAGGCTCTGTCCCGGGCCCTGGGAGGAGAGGATTTTAACCCGTGCTGAGGCCGTGGCTTGCCCAGCCCTCCCTGCGTGTCCCCGGTTGGGGCACAGAGGTGGGATCCCGGATCTCCAGGGGCGGAGGGAGGCTCCTGGAAGGGCCTGCAGCCCTCACACTGCCCCCTCCGCCTCGGCAGGAGTGCCTGGCCCGCCTCCTCTCCCCCTGTGGCCCTGTCCAGTCCGTGGAATTGCAGGGGAAGCCCGAGCTCACCGAGAGCCCCAAGGAGCCACGGTCGAAGTTTTTTCACCCCAAGCCTGTTGCGGTAAGCCTCCATTCCTGGGGTCTGCCAGCATGGGGCACGGGGGCTGGGGCAGGGACCCCGTGAGGGGACGGTGATGCTGGGTGGCAGTGGGACTTTCAGGGCCTGCCCTGTGGCTCCAGGCCAGACATGTGGTCCAGGAGGGCTGGCAGGTAAACCGCTCCACTCCTTACCCCAGACTCGCCACTACCTTTAGCTTCCTGTCGCCTCTCCCCAGTGTCCTGAAAGCTCCGGGTCCATGTCTTCCCCACCCCCACCCCGAGGGCCTCCCTGAGCCTCACTGTCATTCCCTGTGGCCTTGAGCTCACGCCTCCTGCTGCAGTGGAATTGGAACTAGTCTGCGCCCTGTGTGTCCGTCCATTCCTGGCCAGGGCTCAGCACGCTATTCCCCGAGTCCCTCCCATAACGGAAGAAAGGCCTGGTGGGAACGGGCACAGTGGGTAACCACGGGCACAGTGGGTAACCAGGGGCACAGTGGGTAACCAGGGGCACACCTGGGTAACTAGGGGTATAGGTGGGTAACCACGGGCTCAGGTGGGTAACTAGGGGCACAGTGGATAACTAGGGGCTCAGGCGGGTAACTGGAGGCTCAGGCGGGTAACTGGGGGCTCAGGCGGGTAACTGGGGACACAGTGGGTAATTAGGGGCTCAGGTGGGTAACTGGGGACACAGTGAGTAACTAGGGGCACAGGTTGGTAACTAGGGGCACAGTGGGTAACCAGGGGCACAGTGGGTAACCAGGGGCTCAGGCGGGTAACTAGGGGCTCAGGTGGGTAACTAGGGGCTCAGGCGGATAACTAGGGGCTCAGGCGGGTAACTGGCACACACCCATCTTGCCTGTGGATTAGGGACAACCTCCTGGTTATCTTCATGTTCAGGGACAGCCCTGCACATCTCCGCTGGTCCAGTGACAATCAGGCTGCGGGCAGGGGCAGCCCTCGTGCCGGGCGTGAGTGGCTGGGGGAACGGGAAGGCCCAGCGATGTGACATCTCTCCCTCCAGGGCTTCCAGGTGGCCTACGTGGTGTTCCAGAAGCCGAAAGGCGTGTCGGCAGCCTTAGCCCTGAAGGGCCCTTTGCTGGTCTCGACAGAGAGTCACCCCGTGAAGAGCGGCATTCACAGTCAGTGCTGGCGGGAGGCGGGGGGCGGGGGGGGTACCTCCTTCCCGGGCCCTGGGTGAGTGGGTGGGGGTCCTTGTGGGGGCAGCATCGCCATGTTCACTTGCCCTGAGAGCAGCGTGTGGGAGGCCTGAGCCTGGCACTGGGTGGCATAGGTGGGGCCCAGCCTGCCACCACTAGAACCTCCCTTACCGAACCCTGACCAGTCTCCATGCCTGTGGCCCGTGTGCGATAACCCAGCTGGCCCGGCGGGTCCTGGGGTGGCCCGCACGTCACCTGAGGAGGCCTGTGTCCCTCGCTCCCCCCCTCAGAGTGGATCAGTGACTACACAGACTCCGTGCTGGACCCGGAGGCCCTGCGAGTGGAAGTGGACACATTCATGGAGGCGTACGACAGGAAGATGGCCGAGGTGGGGCTGCGTGGGGGCTGCACATTGTCGTCGCTGTGGGGAAGGTGGTGCCGCGGGTGTGGGGTGGCTCCTGAGGGGGCGGGGGAGGCAGCTGACCTGGTCACCATGCAGTCTAAACACCCCTCTCCCTGCTGAGTCCCGGTCGCCTGAGCTGGTGGTGTCTAGTCACTAGGTCTGTGGAGGAGGACGGTCCGAGGCTGGAGGAGGCACCGTCGCTGCGGGGGGTGCCCAGGTTCTTCCCAGCAGGCTCCGAGGCTGCGGGCGGGCCCGGCCATCACAGGGTCCTGTCCTTGCAGGAGGAAGCGAAGGCCAAGGAGGAGGAAGGGGTCCCGGACGAGGAGGGCTGGGTGAAGGTGACGCGCCGCGGCCGGCGGCCCGTGCTGCCCCGGACGGAGGCAGCCAGCCTGCGGGTGCTGGAGAGGGAGAAGC
>NW_006299834.1:1517667-1523172 GCF_000327345.1 Myotis davidii
CCGGGAGACCAAGATGGAGCGTAAGGGCGCGCCCCCAGCCGTCGGCCAGCCCCACTGGTCTTGAGCCCCAGCTGCCCGGGCAAGGCCTGTGGCCAAAGCACGGAGCCCCAGCGGCAGGCGCTGGACCTGGGTTCTGGGCCAGGGTGTCCTTAGGCCCAGATTTCCCAACAGGCTTTGGGTTTGGGATCCCAGCCGGGCAGCACCTGTGTGCTGGTCCCACTGTTGCTCCCTAGAGGTCGCTGTGGGGTCCTCTGGGTTACTTAGGGCTGTAGAGGCACCTGGAATGTAGGACCTACTGCCAGACCACTGAGCAGTTGTGCTGGGGCCAGATTGCAGGAGGGGTAGGGGTGTGTGTGTGTGTGTGTGGCCTCAGGTGCTGGCTGTGGTGCAGAGGCTGCTGCGGAGAGGGTGTGTGGCCAGGCAGACTCATGGGGGCAATGGGGCGCAGCTCCCACGGGCATGCTGTCTGATCCTGGCCGTTCCCCCTTCCCCTCACGCCCCAGATCTAGCGCAGCTGCGCAAGAAGTTCGAGGAGGACAAGCAGAGGATTGAGCTGATGCGGGCCCAACGCAAATTCCGTCCCTACTGAGCCGCGCGGACGGGTGGTGGGGATGGCCAGCCAGGACACGAAGGCCTAGATGCTCTCCGACTGCCCAGGCCCGGAAGCTGCCACGTCAGACAGCACCAAGAGTCAGCCCACGGGCGGCGGGTAAAGGACAGTGCCACCCTCAGCCCTTGTCTCCAGCAGCCCCGAGCCCGGGGCTGGTGAGCCTGCCCAGCATGAGGACTTGGTTCTCAGGAGCCACCGGCCCAGGAAGGGGTTCCTGCTGCTCCTGTCTCCTCCCAGTCCGTGTGGATCTTCGCTAAAAGCTAAGTGTCCGCCATGTTCTCCCCTAACCCGCAGTGGCCAAGCCCCGCAGCTGTGAAAGCCTCAGAGGCAGTGAGAGAGAAAAGAACAATTTATTCATCCAGGCGGGCACAGGAAAGGCGCAAGAGCTGCTGGCTGCAAGCCGGGCGGCCTATCCAGTCTTCCTGCACTCCCGGCTCCCTCTGGTTTCCAGCCACAACACAGACCCCGAATCCAGACACAATCTCCCCTGTGAACTCAGGGGAGAGAGAAACCACACCCCACACCTCTGCTCTGCCAGCTCATGCTGCTCAAGACCAGTGAGGCCTGGCCTGGCTGGGGCCCCTGGAGCTGGGCGTCCGTGGTGTGTGGTGAGCACAGGTCTCAGTGGCCCCAGGCCCAGGGCTACCGCTGGGCTGGGATCCTGTTCCTGTCCTGTAAGAAGGAGCCAATGATACTGGCCACGTGATCAGGTTGGTTCATGTGGACGTAATGGTTGCCTGGAATTTCCACAAACTGGAACCGCTGGGGAAGGAGGGGACAGTGGTTAGTGGTGGCTCCAGGGGCCCCTCTGGTGGGGCTTTCCTGGGGTCTGCTGCCTCCCTGTGGCTGTTCATGGCGTCCCTGGATTCAGGCCTGGCTCTAAGTTCATGAGACAGGCCTCTGGGAGGGAAGTGTGCCAGCCCTGGGGGCCTGGGCATGTTGAGCGGTGAGCTTGGGGAAGTAGGCTGGGCGGAGCAAGTGGCGGTGCTGCTGCTCTATCCGACCCGCCCGGGAGGGAGCCGACAGACAGGACAGGACGGAGGGCACCGCCGATGGCCACACAGCCACACGGGCTTCCCGTTTCCGGGGCCAGGTGCTCCCCAGGGACAGTCAAGCACAAGTCCCAGCCCTCCTGCTTGGGGCCCTCCCTCACCTGCAGCCAGCACCCAGTGAGGGGACTGGCCATCTGTTCCCATTTGGGACCCTAGGAAGCTGGGATGGCTGCTGGCTGAGTTGGGCCTGGCCCCCTGGGTGTGAGGACAATAAAGTCGGGAGAGTCTGCCAATGAAGTCTGCTCTGTGCCGGTTTATGTTGCCCACAGCTGGGAGTGAGGCCTGGTAGCTCCGGGGTCACCTGGTAGACCTGGGGCTGAGCCAGACCAGGGATCTTAGTGGTTAGAGCACCGGCCTGTGGACTAAAGGGACCCAGGTTCGATTCTGGTCAAGGGCACATGCCTGGTTTACGGGCTTGATCCCCAGTAGGGGGGTGTGCAGGATGCAGCCAATCAATGATTCTCATCATTGATGCTTCTATCCCTCTCCCTTCCTCTCTGAAATCAATGAAAATATATTTTAAAAAAGAAGAGGTAGCATGGTGGAGCCCCGAAGGGCATGATGCCCCTCCATACCCAGCCACCCTGAGCCCCACACCCACCTCTCCTAGGGCCGATTTCAGCTGGTCAGTCATGAACAGTATGAGCCCCTTGTCAGCATCATATTCTCTCCTCACGTCAAAAAATCCGTCAGTTGCTCTGGAAAGCAAGAAACCAGGGTTCATCTCAGGCCCGCCTCCAGCAGTGCCCTGCACCCTGGCCTGAGCTACCCCACCTCGTCCACAGCTGGGTTCAGCCACTCGGTACCCGCCCACACCTGAAGTCCTGTTTGCCGTGGTCACAGCAGTGAATGGAGAGCCAGTGAACGGTTTGAGTCTGTACTTTTTCTTTCCTTTCTAAAAAAAGTATTTTTATTGATTTTTAGAGAGAGAGAAGCATCAATAAGCTGCCTCTTGCATGCTTGCTACTGCGGATCTAGCCTAGGCACGTGCTCTGACCGGGAATTGAACTGGCAAACATTGGTACATGGGTTGATGCTCAACCACTGAACTACACTGGCTGGAATTTTTTTTTTTTTAAATAGCTTTACTGAGATAATTTCACCCACTTCAAGTGTGTAATTCCTTGGTTTTAAATATATTCAGTTGTGCAACCACCAGTAGTCAATTTTGGAGCATTTTCATCACCTCAAAAAAATTCCAAACCTGTGTCCTCTCCCACACACAACTGCAGGCCTAGCTGACGTTCTGTGCAGCCCCTCCCTGGCTTGCAGGGGAGGGGATCCCATGGTGGACTCCGCGCTGGCTTCCTCCACGGAGCCGAACACTTCAGGGTCCGTCCGTGCTCTGGACGGAAACAGTCCGCGGCGGACGGACGTCGGGATTGCCCCACCTGGTGGTGGTTGTGAGGAGTGCTCTGGACCATCCTGCACTAGTGTGAACCTGACGGGCCTGCACCTGGGAGTGGGACTGCCCAGCCAGGGGGCCATGTGCTAACTGCTTGAGAGACGCAGACTGTTTGCCACTGTGGCTGCCCCGCTGGGCAGTCCCATCGCTCTGAGGACGGGCTCCGGCCACCGCCAGCCACACTGCGCTCAGGTGAGAGAAGCCACGCTGGCAGGTGTGCAGCAGTTTGGATGTGCGTGTCTCGAGTGCACCCTCTAGACCCTGTGCTCGGCACCAGAGACAGGAGTGTCCCTGGAGGTCACAGGTCCTGCCTTGGGCATGGACGGCGCAGGCCTGCAGTGCAGGGGGGTGGCATCTCGGCCACAGTAAAGGGTGTTCACTGCTGTGAGACCCTGAGGTGTTGGCCTGGGGGAGAAAGGCAGGCAGGAGCGGCAGCATAGAGTGGGGTGCCCTCCACAGTCGCCTGTTGAAAGGTGTGCTGCCCAACCAGCCGCCGAGGGCTTCCCCAGCGAGTGGCTCTGGGAGGCCTGCAGATCCCTGGTGCTCACGGTGGCTGCTGGGCTCACACTTACTTGATGAGCAGCACGTGGGCCTGCAGCTTCTTGATGGCGTGTGCGCACAGCTCCTTGCTGATGAAATCGAAGGCGTGCTCTGGCTGCAGAGGCAAGAGCCACAGTGAGTCATTTCTCATCCTCACCCGAGGATCTGTTTTCTTTTTTAAAATATATTTTTATTGATTTCGGAGAGGAAGGGAGAGAGAGGAACATCAATGATGAAAGGATCATTGATCAGCTGCCTCCCTCACGCCCCCGACTGGGGACTGTGAGCCAGCAACCCAGGCATGCGCCCTGACGGGGAATCAAACTGACCTTCTGGTTCGATTCCTGGCCGGGCTCAACCATTGATCCACACTGGTGGGCATTTAAAAAAAAATACTTATTGCCCTAGCTAGCCGGTTTGGCTCAGTGGGCAGAGCGTTGGCCTGGGGACAAGGGTCCCTGGTTTGATTCTGGTCAAGGGCACAAGCCCGGGTTGCTGGCTTGATCCTTCTCTGAAATCAATAAAAAAATTTTTTTAAAATATATTTTATTTATTTGAGAGAAACATCAGTGTGTGAGAGAAATATCAATGGGTTTCCTCCCATACACACCCCAACCAGGGATCAATTCTGTGACCTGGGTATGTGCCCTGACCAGGAATCTAACTAGTGACCCCTCAGTGCATGGGACGACGCTCCAACCAACTGACCCACACTGGCCAGGCACCGGGCACCGCTGTGGGTGAGACCTATCTCTTGGCCCTGGGGAGCCTGGTAGGGCACCTCACCCACCTACCCCAGGACGGAGCCCGGGGCCCAACCACACCCCCTTCCCAATGGGCCTCTCACTGCCACAGGCCAGAGGCCCTTTCCCCCTAAATCTTTCTGGGCTCGCGGCTGCCCATCCAGACGGTGTTTCTCAGACTCACAGCCAGGCGTGGCCGTGTGACGGAAAGCAGAGGGGTCTGGGTGACTTCTGGGCCTAGATTTCAGGTCTCAGGTGTGGCCCCTTCCCACTCCCTTTCCTGGTCCACAGGCTGCCCTGCCAGCCTGGCCCTGGGCTCTGCCAGCGCAGCCATCTGCCTGCTGGACAGTTGCCATGAGACAGTGCAGGATGATGCCCACAGCCCCTGCTGGCTTCTGACAGCCTGACCACCGTCTGACCATTATGATGGCTAGGCCTGTGCTGCCCCACAGTCGCCCCCAGCCACCGGGGACTGTGGTGCTGGAAGGGGAGCTGGGCCACACTGGGATGGGCTGCCGTGTAAACCGCACACTGGACTTTGAAGACTTGATAAGAAAAAAGTCAACGTTCTTAACGTTCTATATTGATTACATGCTCAAGTGACAACATCTTGGATACCCTGAGTTAAAAGTATTGAACATGACTTCACCTGTTTCTCTACTCTTTTTTTAAAATATATTTTATTGATTTTTTACAGAGAGGAAGGGAGAGGGATAGAGAGTCAGAAACATCGATCAGCTGCCTCCTGCACACTCCCCACTGGGGATTGCCCGCAACCCAGGTACATGCCCTTGACCGGAATCGAACCTGGGACCTTTTCAGTCCGCAGGCCGATGCTCTATTCACTGAGCCAAACCGGTTTCGGCTCTCTCTACTTTAATATGGCTACTGGGGAGGTGAACTTAGGGAGGCTCAGACTTCTGTCGCGCTGGGTGCTCTAGTCTGAGCCCTCTGAGGGCACCGGGTTTCCTGTGTCCACGCTCAGCGGGCAGCTGACGGGATCAGGGTGTACTCGGAGGGTTAATCCACGAAGGCTCCCGGAAGGACCGACTAAGCTACTGTGTTCTTGGCGGTGAAGACACGATTCCTATGAACATGCTGGCCACAGCCCACGGACTCTGCCTGCGCTGCCCGGACCCTCCCAGCCATTCCTGC
>NW_006299834.1:1523205-1523478 GCF_000327345.1 Myotis davidii
GCTCTTCAGAAGACAACCTCGGGTGCTTTCCCACCGACAGGTTCCCGTGTCCCCCACGGACGAGCGGAGTAGCCGGGCAGCGGCTGTTCTCCGGCCACAAAGGAATGCATCCTGACACAAGATACAGCACGGGGAACCTGGAGGACGTTCTCTAAGCGAAATAAGCGGACACACACGGCCACACCCAGCGTGACTCCACTTACAGGAGGTCCCTGGAGCTGTCAGATTCAGAGAACAGACGTCGCCAGGGGCTGGGGTGGGGGAGTCCGTGGT
>NW_006299834.1:1523504-1523748 GCF_000327345.1 Myotis davidii
TCCGACAGGTTCCCGTGTCCCCCACGGACGAACGGAGTAGCCGGGCAGCGGCTGTTCTCCGGCCACAAAGGAATGCATCCTGACACAAGATACAGCACGGGGAACCTGGAGGACGTTCTCTAAGCGAAATAAGCGGACACACACGGCCACACATGGCGTGACTCCACTTACAGAAGGTCCCTAGAGCTGTCAAATTCAGAGAACAGACGTGGTCGCCAGGGGCTGGGGTGGGGGAGTCCGTGGT
>NW_006299834.1:1523896-1532226 GCF_000327345.1 Myotis davidii
CCGCCCGCCCCCCCTTGGCCACAAGCCATGGGGCCACCCGGCCACCCCAGAGGGCAGCGCAGAAGGATGGACGTAGGAACAACGGCCCCTCTGGCCTCAGAGTCTCTGAGAACCTTAAATGACCCTGCGGGTCTTCAAACACCATAAGGTACCCAACACTGAGGCATCACATCGCCACTCGTCAGAGAAATCGAGCAAAAAGAAAGGTTGGAGGGTCGAAAGGCTGGTGAGTGCTCCTGGCTCCACCAGAGAAGAGGGCGGACATGCTAAACCCACACCTGGCAATGTCCCCTCAAGAAGTGGCTGCCGGGAGGGCCAGGTAGCTCAGCTGGGTAGAGGTTGTCCGGTTTCGCCAAGGCTGCGGGTTCGATCCCCGGTCAGGGCACAAACAAGGATCAACCAATGAATGCATAAGTGGAACAACAAATCAATGTTTGTCTCCCTTCCCCTCTCTCCAAAATTAATCTAAAAACAAAAAAATCAAATCAACTCATCAATGCATCTGTCCATTAATACCCACCGCGTTGGGGAACTTCCTTTGGTTTGGAAAAGCCACAAAACTTAACTCAGTGACAAAGTGCTAGGAGCATCTTTTGTCCTGGTATTTGGTCTCTGAGCCCAGGTCCTAACACAGCCCGGACCCCTTGGAATTTCCTGACAGGATGGGAGGGGTCCCCTGGAAGATGAAGCCGTGCTCCGGGGAGTGGGGAGGGCTGTGTGATAGCCTCCATACAGTCCTTGGAGCACAGGACCTGACCTGAGAGGCAGGCCGGGGAGCAGTGGTGCAGGGAGGAGGCAGCCTGCGAGCCCCACCTCTGCCCTGCGCCTGCCCCGCGCAGCTGCCATCTGGCTGGGCCTGTGCGGTGTCCTGTACAGTGACCCAGGGGTGAGCAGACGTTTTCCTGAGCTCTGAGCCATTCGAGGACATGATTGAACCCGAGGGTGTGGGAACGCCAGTACAGCCAGCTGGGCAGAGTACAGGTGGCAGCCTAGTGTGGGCATCTGCAAGCGAAGGGGCCCTGGGCCCTGCGGGTCCTGCTGCAGCCCTGGGTGGGGACAGGAGGCAGCGTGGCTGCTGGGAGCAGGGAGGACCAGGGGGCCGAGGAGCGTGGCCACCCCAGCCAGCAGGCCCCAGCGGAGGTTTTCTGACTAAGGAGGCCCAAGTTCAAAGGTCAGAGAATAAACCTCAGGAAGCCTTTCCATGCTCCCTCCCTCTTCCATGCGGGGCCAAGGTCACAGACTCCAGCCAGCAGTGCCAGTCCTGGCCGTGGGCCGTGCCAGCAGCTGCTGCTGGTGGGAAACAGAATGCTGCCAGGCCTTCCCATTTTTCAACAGAAACTGGGAATTCTATTTTTGCACAAAACCTTTCTGTTTTATATATGAACAACCTGTTCAAAATCCCCTCCAGGCCAAATGTTGGGGTTTAAACTACACAAGTGAAACCAATCCTGCCCGCAACCCCAGGGCCACGCAGCCTGTGGGGAGGGCTCGGGCCCGCGGTGGCAGGTGGCAGGGGCTGGGCACTGCAGTCATTAGGGAACCAGAGCTGGGTTCTCCCCTCAGGCCAGTCCCTCCAGCTGTTCCCAGACGCCTAGGCCCATCAGAGGCAGCTCACAAAGAAGAAGGCAGCCAAGGGCCCGCCCCCTCCACTCTGCTCACAGCCCCCTGGTTCTCCCAAGGCCTTGGCCGGCACCTTCCTTCTCCCAGGCCACCTCCCTCCTGGATTCCCTGTGACCACGCCCTCACCTGCACCACTTTGCTCTGCTCAAAAGTCACCTCGTCCAGGAGGCCAACCCAGCTCCTTCTACCTGAACGTCACACTGCAAGCTCCGCCCACCTCCTGCGCCTCCCGCCGCCCTGTTCTGCATCCTGCTAGCTCCGGCCTCCCCCAAGGGAGCATGCACACACCCAAGGGCCACCAGGAAGCTTGGACAGAGGCATCGCAGCGTCTGTCACAGCCCTGCCTGCACCTGACCTTGGGTTTCTGGCCTCCAGAACGGAGAGGTAAGCCCGGACTATGGGATTTGTAACGGCAGCCCTAGGAAGCGAACAGAGTTCAGAGGGGTCAGGTCCAGTGATGGAGGTGTCCCAGTCCCCTGCCCTGCTCCAGGATGGATAGGGGCTGTCAGGGTCTCTGAGGGGAGGGGGTGCAGGGGGGCAGCTCCCCCAATGTCACCGCCCTGTTCCCATGGCGTCTGGGAACCCGCCTGGTCTTCTTTTAGGCTAACCCAGGGCCCAAAGGGCCACGACCACTGCAGAGGGGCTGGTCCCCACACACTGATCCAGCCAACTGCCACCCCGCCTCCTCCTCTCCCACCCGCTAGTCATCGGGTTCAGCGTCTGTGCTCATCTCTGCACGTGGCCCTGGCCTGGCCTGATCGGCTTCCGTGCCTCCCGATTAGCCCGCTTCTGCTCCAGGGGCCGCCTGGGTGCGCATCTGTGTGGGCACGTGGGGAGCCTGGCCCAGGCCCTCTGCCCTCTGTCCATGAGGATCTGCAGGGAGGGGCAGGCGGAGGCTCAAATGGTAACTGACAACCCCCACAACAGGTCAGACTGGCGGCCGAGGTAAAACAGTGCCGGGTCCTGTCCATACCTTTGACCTCTGGCTTCTGCAATTCCTGGAAAGCGATGCAAGAGAGCAGGCCGCTGGCTTCTCTTGAGCAACTGGAAATTCTGACCAGATTAGGCCCGAGTTCCTGCCATAAGGACAGGCGGGGCCAGTTCCACAGCCCCCACCACTCCCTACCGCTCACTCCCAGCAGCTTGCCCAGCGCCCACAGGCTTTGGGTTCTGACCCCGCCTCCTGGGTACTTTATAAACTGGAGTCAGTCAGCCGGGCTGGGGGCGGGCACAGAGCTCTCTCCATAAAGTGCGGGGAGCGGGTCCATCCTTGCTGCTTGACACAGTCGCTGCAGGGAAGAAATATCTGCACAGCATATGTTTCTAGGGACCTGGCGTATATGGCATACTGTTCTTAATATGTTGGCTCCCCTTTTAGCGCTGTGTGTTTTAACCAAGGTCACCTCTCCGAGAAAGGTTGTTTCCCCAGGTAGGGATTTTCCCCTGAAGTTAGGGAGGGAATAAAACCTCTTAACCCCTTCCCCAGCAGAAAATCTCCATCTGTTCTTTTCTCATCCACACTTGTCTCTGGCCACCATTCTTCACTCTGTAGCCATGCTGATCTATTTAAAAATGCAAGTATGATCCTGTCCTTCCCACCTTAAGTGATTTCCAGTTGCTCTCAGTGAAGACCACAGGACTGAAAACACAGCAATAAAGGTGTCCTGCCGGGCTGATCAGCAACCCCTGAACGACGGACGAACAGGTGACAGCTTCGCTGTCGAGAGAGGGCTAAGGGACCACCTGGCTGATAGCAGCCAGGCAGCCTCGATTGCCTGCCTCACTAGCCTTTTATTGTAGCAGCAGCTTGAGATAAAGTTTATCTTTTAGACACAATCAGTGGGTGAGTAATCTTGGGAGGGCACAGGTGTTTACACTGTCCTCTAGGCAAGGGCATCCGGGGATTAAGCGTAAGGATTCCAGTAAACACCCGGGGATCTGTACATGCACAGACTTGTTTGGAAAGGTCAAGGGATAATTAGGGGCGCCGCCTTCGATACGCCCCTAAGTCAGAATACCCATAAACAGGGCAGGCGGCCTTCCGCACACTTCTCTTTTCTCAGAATGTCCTCCTCACAACTTTCCAGCTGAGTCTCCTGTGGTCCCCAACAGTTTCCTGAATGAATGTAACGGGAAGCGAAGCAGACAACGCGGGCCGGCGCTCCACCAGCTCCACTTCTCCCGTTCACAGCCACTCGGCCCCTCAGGACACCCTCAAAGCCCAGCCTCGGACACGGGCCCCCACCGCAAGGACCCGCACAGCGAGCGGCCTCCGGGGTGGGCAGCACCGTCTGACGGCACAAGTCACTTGGCCTTGCCGAGCCTCAGTTTCTCCTGCTCCGAACGGGCTGAGCAGAGGGCAGGGAGGATTAAATGGGACGCTACTTGCAAAGCACATAGGATCACGCCTGGCCCAAGGCAAGCTTGGTTATTATGGCTCCTCACCAAGAAGCGTGCTGACCAGCGGGCCGGGCGGTGAGCGCCTTACCTGCGGGCACCGGGGTGGCTCCCCGCTGCAGCAGCAGCTCCCCGCACTCCTCACCGACGTGGCTGTTATTCTTCAGGAACCTGGGGAGACGGAGGGCGCTGGGTGACATGGGTCAGGAGGGGCCGATGGGCAGGAGAGGGCAGGGAAAGGGAGGCCACTCCGCCAGGGCACAGGGGGGTGGAGGGGCTGTCACCTCCGTGGGGGCGGGGTGTTTCCACGGAGCCCTGCCCACCAGGCACGGACAGGTGCCGGAGTGACAGCCAGCGTGCTCACCCCGACCTGCGGTTACCCACAGCGCAGGGGGTCGGGACAGGCTTCAGAGGAAGTGCCACCTGGCTGAGGCCCAGAGGAGGGCAGTGAGCCAGGGCCCGGGACAGGCCTGGGGAGGGGCCAGAGGGAGCAAAG
Source organism: Myotis davidii (assembly GCF_000327345.1). Classification (NCBI taxonomy): domain Eukaryota; kingdom Metazoa; phylum Chordata; class Mammalia; order Chiroptera; family Vespertilionidae; genus Myotis; species Myotis davidii. The sequence goes on from NW_006299834.1 coordinate 1,528,410, forward strand.
GTGCTGACGGAGAGAGTGTGCCAGGGGAGCAGGGGCGTCGCTGCACAGGGGAGAGTGAGGCAGATGCAGCTGCAATGGTGCCAGGGAGCCTGAGGCCCAGGTGGGCACAGAGAGAAGCAGGCTTGGTGTGGACTTGCCACCGAAGCTCCTTCCTCCGGCCCTGTGACTGGCTCCTCCCATGTCCTCCCACCGTCTCCCCCATGGGTGCCCGCCTCGCCCCTGGCACCCACCTCTGCAGCATCTCCTCCGGGCTGAGCGCGCGCGAGGGCTCCTGGGCGGCCTGCTCCACCAGCAGCGTGTGCTCGATCACCTTCCGCTTGTAGGTCAGCAGGTTCTCCAGTTCCTAAAGATTCGTGGTTCTCTGGGCAGCGCCCCCCATGCAGACAAGGGCCCGCCCCTCCCCCAGCCCAGGCTCTGCCCTCAGCAGCCCCTGGCCATGCCTTCTGACCCAGTGCGGGCTAACTGGGATCGGGCCTGCTAGTTAGCCCTTGACCCAGAGCAGGCTGCCTGCCTGGCCGCAGCTGGCCTAGCCCAGCCTGTGGTGGGGACGGCCGGAGGCTCAGCTGGGATGGCAGCTGGAGGGGCAGCTTGGACGATGGAGGGGAACATGTCCGGCAACGTCAGGGACCGCCTGGTGGTTGGAGTGATGCTTCAACCAGAATTCACCTGGTTAACTAATGCTGTCACTCCGGATGGTGGCGTGGAGACTGGCGGGGGTGCAGCTCAGGGGTTTCCAGCTTGCCCCTGAGTGTACCCCTTTCCATCCTACTCACCCTGGGAAGAGGCTGGAGTGCGGGGCGGGGGGTGGGTGCACGCAGCACTCTGCTGAGAGCACAGGGGGGACCAAGCAGTCACCAGCCCCGGGCACTGTGTTTGTCACCTCAGCGGGTGAGGCAGCTGAAAGAGCCAGAGTGGCAGCCACCATCTCATCGGACCCTCACGATGACCCACGGGTGATGCACCGAGCTTACTGCGCACTGGCTAAGCCGGGACTGGGCAGGTGGCGACAAAAAAGACACCATGGTTCTTGCCCTTACGGAGTTTATGGTCACTTAGCAGACAAGAAGGCTGAAGCTGATGAAGGAGCCGAGTCCTCGGAGCAGAGCGACAGCGTCAGAGCTGCAGGGCGCCCCCGGGCTCCGCTCCGCGCCCCCGACCATGAGTGCCCCCGCCCCTCGGTGTACGGACCAACCGAGTCACACTGGCCAGGGCCCAACCTCATTTTTTTTTGTTTTTGTTAATCCTCACCTGAGTATCCTTTTTCCATTGATTTTTAAAGACAGTGGAAAGGAGGGAGGGAGAAGAAAAGAGAGTGGGGGAAGGGGAGAGGGAGAGGGAGAGACAAACACCAATGTGAGAGAGACAGAGGGAGGGAGAGAGGCGGACTCCTCTTGTATATCCTCTGCCACTCCCCCCACCTCCCTGCTACCCACCAGAGGAGACGGTGCCCAGGGCCCCACCTGGGACCTGGGTCTCCCCAGGGACAGCCCCATTCTTACATTAGAGTCCAGCACAAAAGGGGATGAGTCCAGCAAGATAAGCTTCTCCACCATCTCGGGGAACATACAGGAAAACTAGGGTGCGACACAAAAAGGGGAGAATGACGAGGAGAGGCGCTTGAAGGGAAAGGGATCAAACTTTTCCCTGGTGTTTCCTGAAACACCTCTCAGGCTGGGGCAAGGGTGCTGACCGAGAGGCCGGAACAAGACCCTCTATCCCTCAGGGCACCTTCCTCTCCCCTGTCCACACCAGGCACCCAGCTCCGAAGCCCGGGGGTGGCTGCGTTCGGGGCTCTGTCTGCCACAGCGATTACTGCTGGGAGCTACCAAGCTGCTGGCACAGCTAATGAAACGCTGACCCGAAACTCGTGGCCCCAAGAGGTGCTTCCTGTGCCAGGTAACTTCCTCCTCCTGCTCTCCCACCCCCACTTGGAGGAGCAACCACGGCGGCCAGAGGTGATCACTGCCAAGCCTTCTACTCACCATTCCACCCACAGTGCCACCTACGAGACAAAACAGCAGTGGCTGAGCTCCCCAGCCATCAAAACCCTACCAGACTTCCTCCCAGCTCCTCTCCCACCAGCGATGGGGCTCCTGCCAAACTTGGGGCTCCCTCCCTGGGGCCAGATGGCCCCTTCATCAGACCTGACCACTCAGGGGACCTTATTTCCCTCATCAAATTGGGAGACAACTGCCCGGCCAGTGTGGCTCAGTGGTTGGGTGTTGACCTATGAACTCGGAGGTCACGGTTCGATTCCCGGTCAGGGCACATGCCTGGTTTGTGGGCTTGATCCCCAGTGTGGGGCGTCCAGGAGGCAGCTGATTGATGTTTCTACTCTCTATCCCTCTCCCTTCCTCTCTGTAAAAAAAAATCAATAAAATATATTAAAAAAAATTGGGAGACAACTACCTACTGGGCCATAGGTGCCTCAAGGGAGTTACCTGAGCCCAGAAGCCTCAGTGTCCAAAGGTCAATGTCGAATGAACCCCTTCATTTCCCTTGAAGTTCCCAGAAGTGCAGGGGAAAGGGACCTGAGTACCATCCCCCCCTCGCAGCCCTTCTGTTCGATGGAGAAGCGATCCCACTTCAGGGCTGAAAGCACAGAGCCAGGGCTGGGGTCCAGCCTTCCCCACCTCTGTCCCCGCATCTGGGGCCCCCCTCAGGGGCGGACCCCGCAGGAAGGAGTGGGCCCTCCTGCCGGCCTCCTCCAGCTTCCCTGTCACCCAGGGATTGGGGCAGAGCTGGGGCCTGACGCAGGTCACCCCCAGGCCAGCCTTGCTTCCTGGCTACCACACTCACTCCCTCCGTGAGAGGGGTGCCCCGCTCCCCAACACTCTGCCTCTTACTCACCAGCCGAGACTCTCCGGATCTCACCCACGAAGTTCTGATAGTAATAGGGAAGGCCGGGGCTGTAGTGGGACGAGAGCCCGTGGCCCCCAAAATCCATGGCCACGTAGTAAAAGTCTGGGGCGGAGGGAAGGGGGAGGAGAGGTGTCGCACTGGCCTCTCCCCTCACTCCCCCGCAGCCCTGCCCCTTGCCCTGGCCTTCCTCCCGCCCAGCCCACCTCTTGGGAGGAGAGGGATGAGTCTGTCGAAGGAGTTGGCATTGTCCAGCCAGCCGTGCAGGCAGAGGATGGGGGAGCCCTTCTGGGAGCCCCAGGCTTTGGCGGCGATGTGGCCCCAGGGCACAGCCATCCTCAGCTCCGAGAACAGACCTGAAAGCCATCGGCTCAGTCCTGGAGCCTTGGTCTGGGCCCAGCCCCTCACCCCCACTGTGCAGGGCATCAGCCACACCTTTTCCTGTGCTGCCCCCACAGTGACGGGGAGAGTCCCTGAGGTGGGCCTGGGGATCCCCAGGGGAGGGGAAGAGAAACTGGGTCCACTGAGTGAGGAAAACCTGGAAGGGCTTCACCACAGAACTTTCCAGAATAGTCTGGGGCTTGGCTAGCTCTGGGCTCTGCCACTTGCTGGCCGTGCAACCGTGAGCAAAGTTATGAAAACCCAGCCTCGGCTCCTTTTCTGTAAACTGGAGTAAACAGTAATAATAATAATAATAATAATAATAATAATAGCCAACATTTTCCGAGTCTTTGCTGAGGGTGAGATGCAGTGGCCCATCTCCCACATCTTCACAGTAAGTTATGCATCCATCCGTTCAGCCACACAAGTATTAAGACTGGTTCTTAATGTTAAGAACCCCGCTCCGCAGACCGGGAAACTGAGGCACGGGGTGCAGCACCGGCCCGAGGTCACAGGGAGGGAGAGCTGGAGCCGGCTCAGCCCCGGACCCGCTCTGACCCCGCCCCACGCTGCCGCC
>NW_006299834.1:1532748-1534944 GCF_000327345.1 Myotis davidii
GTGCAGCGCCTGGCCTGGGGGCGCCGCGTGCGGTAGGAAAGTGCGCTCGTCGCGGGGAGGCTGTGAGCCTGGCGGCTGGAGAGCCCGGGATTGTGGCCCAACGGCCTCCAAAACTCCGGGCCGTGTCGCGGGAGCGGAGAAGGCTGTGCTTGGCACGTGGGTGATGGGACCCGTTCCCTGGGCTGTGCCCATGGCCGCCGGCCCCGCGGGGACCTGGAGCTGCAGCTGGGGAAGCAGCCGCAGGGATCTGGGCAACCCCTGGGCCCTCATCGGCCTGCATTTAGGGCTGAGTGTGGGGTGACTTTTGTTTAACGTCCACCGGGGCTGCACCGCGTTCCCGCCGCGGCCTGGGCCCAGCAGTCAGCGCCTGGCAAGAACCAGCCTTAGTACTGGTGTAGGGCTGAAGGCATCCCAGTAAAATGAGGGCATGGAGGGCTCCCCCACCCCCCACGAGGAAGGATTATAGACAATGAGGTTGGGCCTGAAAAGGATCTAGAGCAGTGGTCCCCAACCTCTTTTGGCCACGCCCCACCTAAGCATCTCTAAGTCCTGATGCCCCCCCTCCCTGTGACATGGAATTCCTATTATTCAGAAAATGACTCCTATGCACGTGGTCGGAGCCTGAAAGGCCATTAACTTGATCTAAACAAGCTTCCATAGAACATGGCATCCATGAGAGAGAAAAATAAAAGAACGAAAGGACAGTTGACATACTGAGGAAGAAATCACTAAGAATTTGTTTAAGAAAATAATATAGAGTGATATGAAAAAATAGCAAATAAAATTTCAAAACATAATAGAGCAGTGGCCGCCAACCTTTCGGACCTCATGGACCACCAGTGGTCTGCGGACCACCTGTTGGCGACCGCTGTAACAGAGAAATGAAATGCCGGGGTGCCAAGGGCTGCCCCCTTCCATTGGTTCAACCCTGCAGGACCACCCCAGCTCCCAGCTCCCTGCGGAACTGGCCAAGGTTCCCAGTTCACCTCCTGCCCCTCCGGCTTCTCTTCCTCCCTCCCGGGTTGGTCCCTCATCGCTGCCCAGTGAGCGGTGAGCAGGCGCATCTCAGGGACTCCTTTCCGGTTTCCCGGGGAACCCAACCGGAAACGGGAGGCTACGGTTCCAGGGGCTGGTGGCCTAACCACTGTGGTGCTCTGGCGGTGCCGGTGACTGCACCAGTGCGCACCCCGCCTTCCCTGGGGCCCGCACCAGGCCCGCTAAACCACTATTTGCTAATGAAACGCAGCAGTGACCACTGCGGCCCCGGGTGTGCAGGGCAGGTGTGAGCGACCGGGGAGGGAGGCTGTTTGGCCTTGGCACCACGTCTTTACGGGGGTTCTCCCCCACGCAGCCCCCCACGGCCCTGGGGACCGGATGTGAGGTGCTCCGTCCGGCTCGGCTGCACCCCTCCATCGGACGGAGCGTCACCAGCGCTGGGCTCCGTCCCCTCATCCTTCTCGCCATCACCTTGTCCGGGCCTGGGTCCCCCCCGCCGGCTGCGCGGTAACCACGCTCCTCCGCTGGGCTCCTGTTCTCCGTCCTCTTCCTATTGTATTGAATGTGTTGGGGTGACCCTGGTTAGTACAATATATAGGTTCCAGGCGCGCAGTTCCAGAACACGCCGTCTGTGTGTGTGCCGTGTGCCCACCACCCCAGAGGCGCCTGTTTCTCGTCTCAAGGAATTCCCGCAGGCGGCTCGGGCCCCTCTAGAGCCTGGGAAAGTCTCCTCAAAGCTCAGGGCCAGATGGCTTTACAGGGAAGTTTTACCAAACATGCAAAGAAGAACTAGAACTTATCTTTCTCAGACTATTCCAAAAAATTCAAGAGGAAGGAATACTTTCCAAGCTCATTCTTGAAGCCAGCATCACCCTAATACCAAAACCAGATAGAGACAACACAATGAAGCAAGGCGAGAGCGCGCAGGCGGCACGCGCCCCGGGAGGCAACAGACGCCGTGTGTGCGCGTCCTCACGTGTGTGTAGGCCGTGTGTGTGTGTGTGTGTGTGTGTATGTGTAGGCGTCCTCACTGCGCCCCAATCCCGGTCTCCCCTCTGAACCCCTGCGGCGGGCGGGGGGTGCGTCTCCATCCTGGTCGAGGCATGTGCGACTTGTTCTAGCGAAAGAGCTTCCAGACGTGAGCCCGGCGGGCGGCGTCTGTGGGAGGCTTTGGGGGGAGTTGGAGGAGGGCCCGCCCTC
>NW_006299834.1:1535199-1542722 GCF_000327345.1 Myotis davidii
AGGCTGCCATTGGGGGCCCTGGCTCCGCCACCAGAGCGTCTTCCCAGGCGCGCTGTCCTTTGCACGTCGGCTGCTCCTGGTTTGAATGAAAGAGAAAGGGGCAGGAAGCCCCCCACCACCTCCCGCTTCGGTCCCCCTTATGTGAGAAGCTGGAGAGACATGCACAGACACTTGGGTGGCGGTTTCCAAACATTTTTGGTTCAAGGACCATTTCAGGGTCAAAAATTCGGAAGAACATCTCTCCTCTCCACCTTGCAAAGTCTCAAGGCACTTCCTTGTCCGCAGGATCGGATTACAAAGCGTTAAATACAAAACTGCAAGAAGCTGCTTCCTGAACATCTAGAGGCGCAACCCTAGTCCCTGACCCCGCACCCCGCTTGCTCTCTCCGCTCGCCCGTGTGCAGTTGTCTTGTTTGCCTGCGGCTGTCTTTCCACTGGCCTGTCAGCACCACTGACTTCCCACCTTCGCCTGATTCCCGGCCACTGATCCTCTCTCCGCCTCAGTGTCCGCATCTCTTGGCCTGTGTGGAGCTGGCTCTCAGCAAGGGGGTGTTGGAGGCAGGAGCCCCCAGCAGCTCTGGCAGCGCCGCATTTGGTTTTCTGGCGTCGCTGCACCCCAGGGCCCACAGGAGCGGGTCAGTATTCTCCAGTCCGCGTGGAGTCTACACGGTGCTGCGTGTCTCACCTGGACTGACATTTGGTGCATATATTTTTTTGACCAGCCACCAAATCCTTCCCAGGAATGTTCTGGAATCAGGTGTGCAATGAGAAGTGGCAGCATCAGACCCGACCCTGACCGCTCTGGACCCAGCACCATGTCCTCATTGATGGTGGGGCACAGCATTCCTTCCCTCATTAGGGATTGTTAGGTATGTGGAGGCTGAGTGAGATAAACATGGCTACTGAGCACTTGCTGTGTCCAGCACGCTTCTGGGACCTTGTATTGAATCATTGAATCAATGAGGTAATGCCAATAGGGGGCCTGGCTCGGTGTCTGGCATAAAACAAATGGTAGATGAAAATAGCTTTAAACTTTTTTTTCAATATATTTTTATTGATTTCAGAGAGGAAGGGAGAGGAAGAGAGAGATAGAAACATCAATGATGAGAGAGAATCATTGATCGGCTGCCTCCTGCACACACCACACTGGGGATCGGGCCTGCAACCTGGGCATGTGCCCTGTCTGGGGATTGAACGGTGACCTCCTGGTTCATAGGTCAACGCTCAACCACTGAGCCAACCAGCCAGGCTGCTGTATACTTTTAAAATACAGAGCAGGGTAGGATGAAGGTAAAGAGGCCCAGCTGAGAGCTGAAAGCACCATCCGCCCAGTTCCAGCTTCTCCCACATTCATACATGATGGCTTGATTTTCTGTGAAGCCCTGATGAATATATTCATGATTTTCTCTCTCTGAATGCCATTAACATTTCCGTGTGAACCAGACATTAATTTTTTAATTTTACCTTTTCTCTCCTTTGGCAGCAGTTTCTCGTGGCTTTGATCATGCCTGACAGCTGCCCTTGGTATCTCTGGCCGGACCCTCTCCCCTGAGCACCCCCGTGCGCCCGGCTTGCACATCCATCTCGCTGTCCCCTCCACACATCTCGTCATGCCCGCAGGCCTGCTGCCTCTCAGGGACTGCACCCTTCCCCGGCCCCCACCACTCAGGCCCAGATCCTTACACTCATCCTTCTCCTCTCTCCCCCCAGCCACGGTCTGTCCTGAGATGCCATTGGCTCCGCATTAAAATAGATGCAGACTCCGTCCACTTCTGCCACTTCTATTTTTTTAAAAATATATTTTATTGATTTTTTACAGAGAGGAAGGGAGAGGGATAGAGAGTTAGAAACATCGATGAGAGAGAAACATCCATCAGCTGCCTCCTGCACAACTCCACTGGGGATGTGCCCGCAACCCAGGTACATGCCCTTGACCGGAATCGAACCTGGGACCCTTCAGTCCACAGGCCGACGCTCCATCCACTGAGCCACACTGGTTAGGGCCTGCCACTTCTATTGCTGCCAGCCGGCTGGAGCCGCCCGTGTCTCTCATCTAGAATACTGCCACCACACCTCCACCTGCTTCTCCTTTTCTTTTTCTTTTTTTATTATTTTATTTTTTTTCTTTCTTTTTTTTAATTTTTTTATTTTATTTTGTTTTATTATTTATTACAAAGGATATTACATATGTGACCATTTTTTCCCCCCGCCCAAGACAGTCCCCTAGCCCCCCCCATCCCCCAGTGTCTTATGTCCATTGGTTATGCTTATATGCATGCATACAAGTCCTTTGGTTGATCTCTTACCCCCCTACCTCCCGCCCCCGAACCCTCCCCGGCCTTCCCGCTGCAGTTTGACACTCTGTTTGAGGCCGCTCTGCCTCTGTATCTATTATTGTTTAAAAGTTTATAATGGTCTCAATTATCCATGAGTAATATTGATTGATTGATCTGACAGAGAAAGATTGATTTGTTTTTCCACTTACGGTATTTATACATTCATTGGTTGCTTCTGATTCTCGCCACCAGTCCCAGTGCCTCTATGAGCTCACCTGCTGACCTTGACCTTACTCTTTGCCCTCCAGCCACATCGACCTTTTAATTATTATTATTTTTGTAATCCTCACCCGAGGATATTTTTCCCATTGCTTTTTAGAGGGAGTAGGAAGGAGGGGGGAGGGAGAGAGAGAAACCTTGATATGAGAGAGACACATCGATTGATTGCCTTACACACCAACCCAGACTGGAGCTGGGTCCGTGCCCTTGACTGGGAATCGAACTTGCGACCCTCTGTGCCACACAACCCCTGAGTGACACTGGCCTTTCATTTTTTAAATATTTTCTTATTGATTTCAGAGAGGAAGGGAGAGAAAAAGAAACACCAATGATGAGAATCATTGACCAACTGCCTCCTGCACACCCCACACTGGGGATCGGGCCTGCAACCGGGCATGTGCCCTGACCGGAAATCGAATCGTGACCTGCTGGTTCATAAGTCGATGCTCAATCACTGAGCCACCCTGGCCGGGGCCACACCCCTCTTTTAAATGCACCCAGCATGTTCTGTCCTGTGCCCTTACACAGCAGCCCCTGGACCCCGTGGGCGCTGGTCCCTCCTCGCTGCCCACGTGACCCGCTCTACCACCTCCTCCACGTCTTTTCTAAATGCCACCTCCTCACCAGGTCTGCCCGGACCACCTGCCTTAAAACCCTCTCTGCCCCGGGCATGCGGATCCCCCTTCCTTTGTGTTCTCACAGTAACAGGCTGCTCTCCGGCCTGTTCTCGGTTCTTTGTCTCCCTCTGCCGGCACGGAAGCTCAGACGGGCAGGGGTCTGCTCGGGTTGGGGTTTTGTGCCCGCTGCACCCCAAGCACCGGCCCCTAGCAGGCCCTGCGTAAACTGAGTGAGCAAATGAATGACCGCTCGCAGCCCATCACCCCGGGCGCCGCCAGCCTGCCCCCCGCACTAGCTTCCTCCTCCCCGGCACTAGCTTCCTCCTGGGATCGGGCCTTGGTTTCTCAGAATTCTCCGCAGAATGCTTCTGTGTGGGGAGGAGGCAGGGACTTGGGTCTTGAAGAAGAAGGTGCTTTATGATTCTAAACGTTTCGGTTATTGGAATGAATGAATCCAGAGTTCTGAAAGGCTGCAGGAGGTGGCAGTCCTCCAGGATCGGGGCGGGGAGCAGGCGCATTTCTGATCCGGGTCCCACGCCCTTCAGACCGTCCACGGACGACGTGGGGTTGTGTGTGCTGTGCCCACGTGCGTGTTTGTGGAGACCGTTCCAGGGCCCTCACTGGAGTCTTGCAGGACCGGTGACCCACAAGAAGTTAGGAGCCCCGGGCTCGGGCAGCCCCAAGTGCTTCTGCAGGCCTCCTGCCGCCTCGCGCCCCGTGGGCGTCACCGTGGGCCCTTTCTGCCTCCGGTTCCCCACTGTGAGGTGGTGCCGGATGGGGTGCAGGGGTGTGTGTTCAGGCTCCGGAGCTGGATGGCCCAGGTTTGAACCCTGGTCCATCGCGTGTCTGCTGTGTGACTCTGGGCGAATGACTTCACCTCTCTGAGCCTTGGTTCCTTCACCATAGAGTGGGGATGAGTTGTGCTGAACAAGTTTTCTTTTTTTCTTTATCTTCACAGTTTTTGTGATGAACAAGTTAACTCACCTAAAGGCTGAGCTGTCGCATGGCGCGTGGTAAGTGTGAATACGCCACTGGGATATGATATTGCGGCAAAATATCCTGCAGGAAAGATTTGTCTTGCAACTTGAAAGGTAATTGACTGTTGCTTTACAGCATGAGTGTGACGGGCCTATTCAGAACGGGCAGGCCTCAGTTCTGGAAACTTTAACCTTGATCTCCCTTTACCGCGGTTGTAACCCTCAGAGTTTAGACTTCAGGGCCTTTCTGACTCATGAGATTTGGTTCCTGGAAGGCTTTTAGACTTCGGGCAGATGTGCCCAGCGGGAGTGGCTCAGTTGGTTGAGCGTTGTCCTGTGCACCGAAAGGTTGCCGGTTCGGTCCCCGGTCAGAGCATGTATGGGAGGCAACGAGTTGATGTTTCTCTCTCACATCAATGTTTCTCTCCCCCTCCCTTTCTCTCCCTCTCCCTGTCCTTGGGTGAGGATTTTAAAAAATTAGGTAGAAGTATGTGTAATATATGAAGTACAGGCAGCCCTCGGGTTACGTCAGACTCGAGGTACGTTTCGTGGGTACGTCGCCATCTCCCATTTATTTATATAAAAAAAAAAGTTCCGTCATTTTGACGTGTGTACACATGTGTTTTATGTTTTTATCATTTATTTGCCACAAGTAAAGGTCAGGAATTGTTATCTTTCTTTTAAATTCGTGTCCTGTTTCCCTTCATTACCGCTGTGTGTGTGCTCCATGTGGGTGACGTAGGTGCTGATGTAGGTGGGTTCCGACTCACGGCGAAAATCGCGTTACCTCGCGCCGTGGGAACGGATCTCCGACGTCACCTGAGGACGTACTGTACAACAACAAAACACGTCCTCAGTGGAGTGGACAGTGTACTCTATACCCTCGTCAGCGATCTTTAGATCTCCAGAATATTTACTTGGGCATGTCATTCACCAAGAAAAACCTTTGGAACTTCCCTTAAAGAGAACTCAGAGGTAGTCAGAGCCACACACAGAGCAATTCATTTGTAGCCACATTTGAGGTTTGTTCTGTTCTGGGTCCTAAATGGTAGGACTTATTTTTATCAATATCCTTACTGATCAGGCTGGTTGCAATCACGTTTGCGTATTCCCAGAAATTCAAGTCACCTCTGAAAGCTGAAAGCGTGCCGGTGCTGAGGACAGTAAAGAGTGTGTGTGGCCTAAGTGCATACATTAACCAAAACCCCTCACTTTAAAATGAGCACACATTTCCGGGGTCTAAATGGTGCTCCAATAATTATTTAAAGAAAAGGTAAAGACCTGAAAAGAGGCCCCCTGTGCTCTGAACGCAGCCCCCCAAATCCGGTCCGCGGCGTTGCTGCTGAGTTAGCGCGTGCTAGGAGAGGGTCCGCCGTGTGCGGGGTCGCGTGGCCCACTCGCCGTCACTGTGGGTGTGCGGCGGTGGCGGAGCCCCTGTGTGTGCCCACTCCACTGTGAGCCTGGCCATGCCACCCCCAACCCCTGACTCCCTCCCAAACCCCAGGTCCCCAGATCCGAGATACCAAGGCCTCGTGCTAAGGCCACTTCCTCCTGGACCTGCCGTTAGCGCCCTGGGCCTCCAGAGTTCCCATCAGCCTCCAGAGTTCCTTCCAAAGGGGCTACTTCTGGCTTAAGAACTGACCTCCGACTGACTGGGTGATGACGTTTCTGGGAAAGGCTGTGGAAGCCACTCAGAACAGCTCTCTCCGCGGCCTGGGGGCCTGGGTGAGTCCCGTGCCAGGCGGTGGGCACTGCAGGCGATCGCGGCTTGGACGTGGGGGCTGGTGCTGGGAGTCCCTTGAAAGCTGGGAAGACCTGAAGCGTAGGGGCCCACCCCCGAGCCCGGCGAAGCTGGTTGTGCTTGAACGGGCGCAGCATGACTTAAACACCAGTCAGCTCTTCCCCTCGCCGTCCGGTCCACCCCAGGGACGAGATAATGCCCACATCCCACCCGGCTGGCCTGGTTGAGCGTCAATCTATGAACCAGGAGGTTGATTCCTGGTCAGGGCACAGGCCAGGGTTGCGGGCTCTATCCCCAGTGGGGGGCGTGCAGGAGGCAGCGATCCATGATTCCCTCTCATCATCTATCTCTCCCTTCTTCTCTGAATCAAAAAAATATTTAAAAAAATTAACACCCACATCCCTTGGGCGGTGGCCCCCGTGGCGGAAGTAGTGGCACATCTTCCAGGACCTGAGCCGATTGGAGGCGGGACTCTTGCTGTTACCAGCACAACCAGGAGCTGGCACCGCACAAGACCCGCTGGTGGTCCTGCCAAGACGTGGGCTGGCGGCCTGGCCAGGCAGGTGGGGGGTGGAGAGGCGGGGGCAGGCTTCCAGGCTTCCTTTTATCGTGCACTTGCTGTGGCCTTGAGGAAGTCCCATGAACTTCCGGGTCCCAACTGCCTCCTTTCCCAGTGGAGATGGCCAGTGCCCTGGGGTCCAAGGCCATCTGCTAGCAGGAGGCAGCGGTGTGTCCACCGGGGCCGATGGAGAGCCATCGGCTGCGTTCGCGTCCTCCTCCCCGGCCTCCTGTGCGGGCGGCCGCAGCCAGCTCTCCGGGCGGGCGGGCGGCTGGAACCATTTTGCCGAGGGAGCCTGTGTGTATACTAATTAGTTGGTATGGAGATCAAACTCGGATTCTACCCAGATTTCCTAAGATAAGCACTTTACGGAGAGAGTTGGCCTGCAAGGCGGTACCTGGAGGATTTAAGCTGCACGCACTCGGGTGGGAAAATGCACTGTAGGAAGACGTATTGATCAAGAAAACGCTGTAGCTGGAATCAAAGGCTGGGAAAGGGCGATGGGTGAGGAGGAAGGGGAACCGTATGCAGACCCACAGCCAAGAGGAGTGTGTCTGAGAGGGTGGCTCCGGGCGAGGGCAGCTCAAGGGGAGCGGGCGGGTGGCCCCGAGAGGCTTAGGGAGGGAGGGCATGGGGAACTGGAGCCGTCCCAGGCTGCACACTGCCCCCCGCACACTCAGGTCTGCCTGGAACCTGTGAATGTGACCTTGTTTGAAAATAGGGTCTCGGGTGTAATCAAGTTAAGGTGGGGTTCCCCTGGGTTGGGGTGAGCCGAGTCCAGTGACTGGTGTCCTTATGAGAAGAGGGAGATTTGGACACAGAGGGACGGTGACTCCCTGTGCGAAGACAGAGGCAGTTGGAGTGATGTTGCCACAGCCGGGGAACACCGAGGATTGCTGGTGTCTGTCAGCTCAGGCTGCAGTGATAAATGCCATGGACTGAGGCTCCTGAACAGACATTGATTTCTGCACTATCTGAGTTTCCCCTCCCTCTCTACCCTCACCTGGGACCACTTCCCTCTTGCTCATACACTGAATCCACTCTGGTCTATCTTCTGCTTTTGAAAGGCCACGC
>NW_006299834.1:1542748-1544365 GCF_000327345.1 Myotis davidii
CCAGGGCCACGTGCTCCCCCCCCTGCCTGTAAAGCTCTTCTGGCTCGTCACATGGTTGGCTCTTTCCTGTCCTTCAGGTGTTGCCTTCCATGCCAGCTCTTCCTCTCCGAAGTAGCATCCCACTGTGGTAGGCTCAGTAATGCCACCTTCAAGGATGTCCGCATCCCAGTCCCTGGACCCCTGAATGTATTATGTTGTACGCAAGGGGGACTTAAGGCTGCAGATGGCATGAACTTGCTAATCATTAAAATAACGGCTTTGTCGTGGATTATCGGGTGGGCGGGCCCCGTATAATCATAAAGGTCGTACACGGGGATGACAAAGGCAGAGAATGCAGAACCGGAGGGCTAGCGCTGTGAGGAGGACTTGGCTGACCATTGCAAGGGGCGGAGGGGGGCCCGGGGCCAGGCGTGTGGGCGACCTCCAGCAGCTGGGAGGCAAGGACCTAATCTCCCCCCGAGCCCCGGGGAAGGACCACCGCTCTGCCAACTCCTTGGTGTTAGCCCAGTGAGGCCCGTTTTGGGCTTCTCACCCCCAGGACTGTCAGATAACACATCTGTATTGTTTAAAGCCACTAATTTGTAGTCCTTTGTTACGGAAACAATAGGAAATTAATCCGGATCTTAACTTCAGTGCCAACCCCTTCCAGAAGCCTTCTCCGACCACCTGTCTCAAGCAGCACCCGCCCTCCTCCGGGTCTGCTCTTGGCCCCTGCAGGTGTGGGCATTGTTTCAGGCCCTAGGGGTACAGCAGTGGGCGAGACACAGAAGCCCTGCCCTCACCAGGCCTACATGGGGCGGACGGTGGGGACACAATCCTTACTAATGAAAGCCTAAGTGGCTACGCACACAGTGGGCGCACGCAGGTGGGCGGGCTGGGCTTGACGCTGGGCACGGAGGCTGCCTGGGAGGCAGGTCCCCGGGCTCCGCGAGGCGAGGTCTGCCTGGGGGTCCCGCCTCCTCCTGGCCCTGTGCGGCGCGGAGGTGGGACCCCAGCTCCAGCCTACCTCTTTAGGGCAATCCGTCAAGGAGCCCTCTCTGGGGGATCAATCATGGGGCTCCCGCACTGTGACAGGGCACAGGCCAGGCTGGGGGACCCCCCCCCCCAGTGCAGGAATTTCGTGCACCGGGCCTCTAGTAAACAAATGAAATGAAATAAAGGTGAGGGCAGGGAGACTCAGCTACATGTCTCTTTAAACACACACACACACACACACTTGGTCCCATAAAACAAATAAGGAACATCACCAGTGTGGCAGGGGTGAGGGCGGAGGAGGGGCGGCTGGGGCCAGGGGAGCGTGCTGGGGAGGCGCCCGGTCAGGGGATGCATCGCCGAAGGTGACATGCGGGCACAGGCCCGTAGCGGGTGAGAGAGGCGGCCGCGATCTGGGGAGAGAGCGGCGGGAGGAGGAGAAGACATAACAGCAGGTGCAGAGGCCAGTGCGGCCGCCTCATTCATCATCCAGACCAGGGCCCTGCGAGAGGAAAGCGGAACAATTAATAACCTGCCGGCCCGACAGGCACGCGCCTCACACTGGTCGCCTCGCAGCGGCAGGGTCCCCAGAGCGAGGACAGGTGGCTGGAGGGCAGCTGGTGGCGAGGGGGAGAGGAAGGCGGG
>NW_006299834.1:1544415-1544740 GCF_000327345.1 Myotis davidii
GATGGCAGCGGGTGGCGAGGGGGAGAGGAAGGCGGGGGCCCGACCTTGCAGGGCTGTGAGACCTCGGCTGTGACTCGGGGGAGGTGAAAGCCATGCGGGGGGGTGCGCAGAACAATAGGGTCTGGTGTATGTGGGAAAGGGGTGCTCTAGTTGTCCCGATGGGAACTGAATGAAAGGCCAGTGAGGGCCCCCGGGACCCCCGGATCCCGCGGGAGATGGAGGAGATTTGCCTTCAGACGGGAAGTGGGGTGAGGGCGGGCAGCTGAGGTTCATCTCCTTCCTGGGCTTTCCCGGGCCTTCAGCGGCGGATTTGCTCATGTGCTTA
>NW_006299834.1:1545195-1546865 GCF_000327345.1 Myotis davidii
TCTGTAGCTGGAAGACCCACACGGCGGGGCCTGGTCTGTTGCATGGCACCCTGCCTGGCACCAACCTGGGCTCAGTGTATCTTGAGTGAGAGTGGAGGGGGCGGACGCTGCTACTTTAATTTTCATTGTGCCAGTAAGACATCTGCAACAAAAGACATGAAGTCAATGGGCCGCCCAGTCATTGCTGGCTCAGGGGTGAAGCTGGGCAGACCCAGGTGATGGGGACCGCCCTGCGCCCACGGCCCGGCCTCTGGGCTTGGAAGGTGGTGCCACAGTGACGTCATGGCCTCGGAAGTGCCCGGCTGAGGGAGCAGAGGCACCAGCGATCCGGAATGGACTTCTCAGATAAAGCTCCCAGGCCAGACCCCCGAGAACCAGGGCGGCTCCTCATCCCCGCGGTCAGACAGGCAGGAGGGCCGGCCGGTGTGGCTCAGCGGCTGAGCGTTGACCTATGAACCTGGAGGTCACGGTTCGATTCCCGGTCAGGGCACATGCTGGGTTGCGGGCTTTTGAGCCCCAGTGTGGGGCATGCAGGAGGCAGCCCATCAATGATTCTCTCTCATCATTGATATTTCTCTCTCTCTCCCCCTCTCCCTTCCTCTCTGAAATCAATAAAAGAAAAAAAAGAGAGAGACAGGCAGAGACTGAGGGCGGCTCTTCCACAGCACCCCTTCCTCCCCACTGCAGGAGGGCGTCTTGCCAAGTTACTTGACCTAATAATTTAGGAAGAAAACGTGCATTTAAAAAATATATTTTTATTGATTTTATCCTCACCCAAGGATATTTTTTTCCATTGATTTTTCGAGAGAGTGGAAGGGAGGGGGGGAGGGGGAGAGAGACAGAGAGAAACATGGATGTGAGAGAGACACATTGATTGCTTCCCACACGCACCCCGACTGGGGCCAGGAATCAAACCCGAGGCCCTCTGTGTGCAAGCTGACACTCTAACCACTGAGCAACACTGGCCAGGGCCTCTTTTCTTGCTTTTCTGTCCTCTATCAGAACTCACCCAGTGGCTGCCTGGGGAGACAGTGTGAGCCGGGCAGGGGAGGTGGGAGGACCGAGCTTCGGCGGCTGTCTGAGGAGACGCGTGGCCTCTCTCCCAGTCCGGGTTGTGCACGCCCACACTTTTGTCAAACGCGAGCTCAGTTCTGTGTGAGGCACCGCACTTCAATGCGTGCGGCCTCTGGCTTCGCTCTGTGAAGCTGCTTGAGATCTGACCGTGGAAGCAGATAATTTCCGCTCGGCAAGGTCACCTTTTAAACGTGCTGAATGGACCACTGCACCCTTCAGAGGGAAGAACGGGCGTATTGGACCCATCCATACTAATAAGGGGTAGTATGCTCATTAGACCGGGCCGACCGGACATCTTCCCAATGTCTGACTTCCTTCTGGACAAAGCCATGGTGGTGGGGCTGAGGCAGAGGCAGTTAGGGGGCGATCAGGCCGGCAGGGGAGCAAGCATTTAGGGGTGATCAGGCCTACAGGGGAGCAAGCAGTTAGGGGCGAGATCAGGCCAGCAGGGGAGCAAGCAGTTAGGGGGCAATCAGGACAGCAGGGGTGGGCAGTTGGGGGTGATCAGGCCAGCAGGGGAGGGCAGTTGGGGGCAATCAGGACAGCAGGGGTGGGCAGTTGGGGGGGATCAGGCCAGCAGGGGCGGGCAGGTGGGG
>NW_006299834.1:1548137-1551099 GCF_000327345.1 Myotis davidii
CAGGGCAGAGGCACCAGGGCGGGCAGAGGGACCAGGGCGGGCAGAGGGACCAGGGTGTACAGGGACAGGCGCAGCCCAGGGCCATGGGATTCTGGGGGTCAGCTTGCTGGTAAACCACAACCCGATTTGGAATTTGGCCCAGGAGCCTGATTTTTTAAAAAGCACAGCTTCTCCATGTCTGGGGGGCAGATGAGCTCCCCAAACCGGGCCCTGGGGCCACTGCAGCAGAACCCCACGTGGCGGGACTCCCCAGGCAGGTGGCTCTTACTAGAGGGAATAGCCGGGCACAGCTCAGCCGGGCACAGCACAGCATTATCATGAGACACTGGATATACTAAAGGGCAATGGCCAGACCATAGATCAAAATAGGACTCTGACCCATGCACGACCCGCAGCAGCTGCCCAGGAGCCGCCCCCTCACCCGCAGCGAACAGCCCGGAGGCCAGCCTGCTGCCAGTCAGACCTCAGGAAGGCACATTCCTGTCCCTGGTGCCGGCCCCAGGAGCTAACCCACTTCTACTACATGGAGCCAAAATGACCAGGTCTAAGTTAATAACCTACAACTTCCCTCGTTTTTGTCCCCACCCCCCTCCAACTTAGGGCCAACCAGAGAAAGCCAGAGAGGTACCTTAGCCAACCACACAACGGCGGCTTTTATTGAGCCCACCTCCAGCTTCCGGGCCCAGAGGCTCCCATCAGGGCACACCCATCGCCTTCCCTTTCCCACTCTGCCTGCCTTTGAGTCTTTGCCAAAACCAAGTGACACCGGCCCCCTCCTCTGCTATAGCAAGTTCGGAACAGAGATTTGTTCCCACCAAGTCCCCTGCCAGACACACTGTGGCCCAGCCAGTCCGGGGTTGGAGCAGCTGCCACCCTGCCTGCCCTAGACTCCGCTGGGAGCTCAGGGAGACAGCCCCACCCATAACACGACCCAGTCACCCGCCTGGGCTGAGGGAGCTGGGGCTGGGGTGGGGAGAGGGGCTGAGAACCGTCTAGTCCCAGGAGGCAGTGGGAGACAGGACTGCGTGTAGGTTGGGGTTCCAGCCCCCAGACGTCCATTATCCCATCAGACTTCACTTACAAAGTACAGATTTAAAGGTAAAATTGGTAAGGATTTCCAGGCAGTGACCACAGAGCAAGAAACCCTAAATGCGGGGCCCTTCTGAGCGTGGCCCTGCGCGTGCCCGGCTGCAGGACCGGGCAGCTGGCCCCCCGACGCCTCCCCGGCCCCTGTCTCAGCACAAGGCAGCCTCCATCCTGCGTCAGATCTGCAGGCGGGAGCAGGGCCAGAAACAGAACTGAACATGGTCTGTAACTGGTTGCGTCTTGCTCACAAGTCCCCACTCCTGCTAAGGGCACAAAAATAAAAAAATTAAAACACACGAGCTTGCTAATCAAAGCTAAGTCAGCCTCCTTAGGCTCCCTCCCTCCTTCCTCGTTAACTCAGAGGCACCCCGGGAACAGCCACGCACAGTCAGGCCCCGTGGGGGGTCCCCTGCCTCCTGCCTCCAGCACTGTGGCTGAGGTGGTTCGCGTGGCCAGTCCTGGTGCCCACCGAGCGGCCAGCGTCTGGCCTGGGCCGCCCCGGGTCCTGGTGCCAGGCTCCTCCCGGCTCTTCCCACTGCTGCTCTGCCCCCAGGAGGGAGCAGGGCCCTTGGTCTGCTCTCCTGTCTCGCTGTCCCTGATGGGAACGTCCCCAAGTCACATCCTCTGACCTTGAACCTGCTTCCGATCCGAGTCCTCCAGACTCGATTATCATTTCTCAGCGCAGAGCCTTTGAAGCTCAGGAAATCCCTTTGTTCTCGGAACCAAGCCCTTTTCAAGGCGAGTGTCTCCTGTGCCTTCGGTCGGTCTTGACTGGGAGGTAAAAGGGCCTTTTTTCTCTGGTTACAGTCCTGCTCTGAAAAGCCCGTCCTCCCGGAGGCAAACAGAAGTCTGGTGGAAAGAAAGAAGGGAACGTTATTAATGCATTAAAAATGCATTCCTCGTTTACCTCCAGCCTAGCACGTGCCACACAGGCACTGAGACCGTCTGCTGATCTGTCTTCCCAAGTGGAGTGCAGTCACTTAAAGACGGGGGACAGATCACCCTTTCCATGTCAAGTCCCTAAATACGGTGCCCGGACTTCATAGGACGTCAGAAGCAGATGGGTGATCCTTGTCATGTAAAACACTTGTTCTCTACTGATGGACAGGTGGGTGGGTGGATAGGTGTGTGGTGGGTGGATAGGTGGACAGGTGTGTGGTGGGTGGATAGGTGGACAGGTGGGTGGGTGGGTGGTGGACAGGTGTGGGTGGGTCGGTGGATAGATGAGTTGCTGGATGGAAGGATACAGATACAGGTGAATGGATGGATATGTAGATGGATGGATAGATAAAAAAAATCTTCAAAAAATGTACCCAGCAAATTTCTACTTATATCTCTTTGGCCAAAACTGTGCCACATGCCACCCTGAGATGCAGGGGAGCTGGGAGTATCGTATTGTAGTTCTGGCCATTTTAAGTGGGGCATCTGTTACCCTGAAGGAAGTGATGGCTCCCCCGGCAAGGGGAGGGCTGAGTGGGTAAGGGGCATGCCCCTGGCAGTCACAGCCGGAGGGGTTGCATTTTAGCAGGACTTTGCAGGAGGCACAAGAGGGCGGGGCATTTTGAGCTGAAGAAACAGCCTGAGCAAAGGTGCGGAGGCAGGAGAGCCCGGTTCTGCACACACACTCCCCGCCACCCTCCCCAGGAGTTCCCAGAAGTCTCTGGTGTACCTAATCCCATCTTGGCATTTGCTTCTTGCATGATCCAAGCTAGCACAAATAGTGGATTTATCGGCTTCTCCTCGTAATTCTGACAATTCTTTTTTTTTTAATATATTTTTTATTGATTTCAGAGAAGAAGGGAGAGGAAGAGAGAGATAGAAACATCAATGATGAGAGGGAATCATTGATTGGCTGCCTCCTGCATGTCCTTTACTG
>NW_006299834.1:1552969-1558240 GCF_000327345.1 Myotis davidii
ATAATAAAAATAAAAATTATACTGTAAAATGAAAATAGAAAAGCAATATGTTGGGGGAGTTATTTCCAGAAAAGAGGGCTCTCAGTGTGCTTTTCTTTCCTTCTTGTTGTAGAATTTACAGTCAGCCAGGCTTCCTGTGGTTCTGGATGCTGTCCGTATTGTGTTTCTGAGGTATTATTCAATTGTTGTGGGTGGCAGCAATTTCCTGGTGTTTATCTATGCCGCCATCTTAGTTTCTCCAATTCTGACAATTCTTGACATGTTATTGATTGCATAAAAGTTTAGGCTCTTGCCCGACCTGTGTGGCTCAGTGGTTGAGCGTCAACCTATGAACCAGGAGGTCACAGTTCCATTCCTGGTCTGGGTACATGCCCGGGTTGTGGGCTTGATGCCCAGTAGGTGGTGTGCAGGAGGCAGCTGATCCATGATTCTCTCTCATCATTGATGTTTCTCTTTCTCTCTCCCTCTCCCTTCCTCTCTGAAATCAGTAAAAATACATTTAAAAGAAAAAAGTAAAAAAAGTTCAGGCTCTTATTATCTTCTCAATGTTCCTGTTATTGTATGAACAGTCTTGTTTGTTGCTACCGGTACATTGTGTTAGAAGCATCTGTTTTCCTGAACAATATCTAGTGTGGTTTTATTTAACTTTAAAACTTATCACTTTGAAGTCTTCTTTTGCAATTTGTGTTTGTTTTTGAGAGTTATTCATGTAGGGACACATAGTTACTGTTTGTTTATTTTTACTGCTCTGTAGTGGTCTGTCGTATGAATAAAAATGCAATCTCTTTATCTCCTCTGCCTCTGAATAGCTTGTTCCATCTTTTCTCTGTTACCCAGCGTGCTGATGTGAACATTCTTATATGTAACCGCCAGCTCATACCTGAAAGTTTCCTTGCAGTGTTTGCCCAGAAGTAAAACTTGTGGGTCATAGTTTATCACTAGATAATGTCACAGTGCTCTCTGCCATGGCCGTCTACCCTCTGTGTCTCTCAATCGCTCTTGAAGTTTTTCATATATTTATGACTGTACTTTGCATTCTGGGTATTTTTTTTTAAATCTTCCAGTTCATTAATTCTCTCTTTATCTGTGTTCAATCTGCCATTAAACCTGTCCTGAGTTTTAAGTTATATTATTTATACTGTTCATTTCTAGAAGTTCTATTTGGAGCTTTTTATTCTGTTTATTTTTTAAATGTTTATTATGGAAAAATTTCAGATGTATTTAAAGTTAGAGATGAGAGAATAAGAAACTCCTTGTACTTATTATTACTCACCTTTAGCCAGTATCGACCCTCAGCCAGTTTCGTTTTATGCAGACTGCTTCCCACCCTGAGATTATATTTACTGTTTTTCTTTCTCTTTTTTCTCCTTTTATTTCTTGAAAGATTGGTTTATGAGGTGAATCTCAGGTGCCATAGCATTTCATCGGTGAATATTGTCCGCACCTGCCTTTCCTTGTTTTTATAATGTATTGTTCTTGTCTCCAGAGTTCGCATCTTTCATTTCGGTCTGGAATCATTGTGAACCTTCTCATTTAGAGTCTCTGGGCTCTAACCCTCCTGTCTGTCGCTTCTGCCAGGGTGTTCGACATGACCGCGTGGTCCTGGCCAGGCCGCTCAGTTGGTTGGAGTGTTGTCCCCCTGCACCAAGGTTGCAGGCTCCATCTCTGGCCAGGGCACATACAGAAGCAACCAGTGAGTGTATAAATAATGGAACAACAAATGGATGTTTCTCTCTCCCTCCCTAAATCAGTAAATAATAATAATTTTTTAAAAAAAGACCCCTTTCTTCACATCTACTGGAATTCGATATTGTGAGCTCATCTTTGGATGAGCTTGGCTTTTCCTTTGGAGTTTCCTGCTACCTGAATGTGAAGTGTCCCTCTAATGCCATTTGCATCTGCTGTTACCAGGTGGTTTCTGGTTATCACCGGCCTGGGACCAATATTTTTCTCTTGACGTAGAGCTCCCAGACCAGGCACGCGATCTAAATGTGGAGCTCACAGTGCAGACCTGCAGTTTGCATTTTTCAGAGGAGCCTTTTTTAAGCCCCTACTGCGCTTGCCTGTGCTGATAGCCAAGCTTCCGGGTCACCCCCTGTGCCAGGGGATAGGTCTCCCGCCCACCCTTTCGCCTATAGATCAGCTCTTAGGGCAGCGTGGCTTTGCCTTGGCGAGGAGTCAGTGCCAGCTCTCCACCTCCACTCTCCGCCTCCACGGCTGCAGATCTTATCTCCTGTCTCCACATCTCATCTCAATGCGGAGGCCAAAGCCACGGCCACTGGGTGACCTCTGATGTGCTCCCACCCCTCTCCTGCACTTGCCCTGAGGCAGCGATGGGGTCAGATCACGTGATTCCCATCCTGGCTTTTCATTCTTTGTTCTGGCCCCTGGTTCTGGGGGTATCCCTCTCTGGCTTGTTAACTCAGCCAAGCACTCACAGCTGACAAATGTGTTTAGTTTGTCATGCATTTCTACAGTTTTGGAGGGAGAGCTTTTCCACATTATCCTAGTCCAGAGTTTGTCATAACTGAGTCTCCTTGATTGTGAAAGCTGGTTTAATGTGTTTTTGTTTCTTACAATTAAAAAAATAAATCTAGCCCTGGCCGGTTTGGCTCAGTGGATAGAGTGTCAGCCTGCAGACTGAAGAGTCCCAGGTTTGATTCCGGTCGAGGGTACAGGCTTGATCTGGTTGCAGGCTTGATCCCCAGTTAGGGGTGTGTGTGTGCAGGTGGCAGCCAATCAATGATTCTCTCTCATCATTGATGTTTCTCTCCCTCTCTCCCTCTCCCTTCCTCTCTCAAATTAATAAACAAAAAACCCCAACTGGTCCAGTTACCAAAGCATCCGCTCCAAGCAGACCCCCTGCCCAGACCCGCCGCCGAGGTCTGCCCATTCTCGCCGGTCCTTGCCTCGCCGAGGACTTTGAGTTTGATGGGCCACCTGCACCCCACAGAGCAGGCCGCTCACACTCCAGTTCATGGGGACTACTCTCCAGTCACCCTCCGGAGCCTCTGAGACGGAGCCCTGGCCCTTCTTTGGTGCTGACCAGCTGTGGTGTGGGCTGCATGAGACATGGGTAGTGGTCCGTGCTGTTCCCGTTTTGCAGAAACTTCAGAATTCTGGATTTTGCTGTGATGTGGCCGCTCTGTCCGTTTTTATTTGTAAGTCGGCTGCGCTTCCGTAAACACTGACATGAAATAGCCAGCCAGCAGAAAGTGGCCCGCGTGCTCCTGACCCAGTTCTTTCCTGTTGGGAAAGAATCTAAGCAATGGAGTCAGTTCCACTCTGTCATTGCCACAGATCTTTAGCCCGGGCACGGTCGCTGCTGGATGAGGGCCCAAGCCAGGCCCCTATCAAAACCCTTCTCACACCCGGCCAGTGTGGCTCAGTGGTTGAGCATTGACCTACGATCCAGGAGGTCACGGTTCGATTTTCGGTCAAGGACACATGCCCGGGTTGTGGGCTTGATCCTCAGTAGGGGGCATGCAGGAGGCAGCGGATCAATGATTCTCATCATTGGTGTTTCTCTCTCTCTCTCCCTCTTCCTTCCTCTTCGAAATAAATGTTAAAAAAAATTAAAACACAAAGAAAATAAAAAACCCTGCTCAGACGGTTTCTTTTGGAGATTGAGGAAATGTTCTAAAATTAGACTATGATGATAGCAGGGAACTCTGCAACTATGCCAAAGGCGCTGAGTTGCACGCTGGATGCAGGTGAACTTTATGGGATATAAATTAAATCTCAAGGCTATTTGAAAAAAATGCATGAAATTATATGGGGGAAACCTGCTGGGGTACCCACGCCCGCTGGGACCCGGTCCTCCGTGTGACCTTAACCTTCGGCCAGCGTTTCCTCCCATGGACCACCCCTGACCTTGCACAGACCATGTCCTCCTGCTGGACGGCCCTGCCGCCGACCCGTTACCCTACGGGCTGGGCTCCAGCTTGGCCTCCTCCGGGAGTTTCTCCGACCTTCTGCGTGTCCCGCCGTGTCCTGGTCACATGGAACCGATGGCCCCAGTTTTTCCGTGTCTTAGTCATTCTGCTCTCTCGGCCCCGTCTTGGTGCCCAGCACCTTGAAAGATGCTCGATGTTCCAACGAGACCCAGCGGGCATCATGGGTCTCCCCATGGAGTTTGTGCCCTCTACGCCCTCTGCCGTGTGTGGGCGCTCGCCCGCGAGCACGTCAGTGGGGTTTGCGTGGCTGGAACCCCTCCTGTGCTTCTCCCCAGCATTTTCTTTCTTTCTTTTTAATATATTTTATTGATTTCTTACAGAGAGGAAGGGAGAGAGATAGAGAGTTAGAAACATCGATGAGAGAGAAACATCGATCAGCTGCCTCCAGCACATTCCTTACTGGGGATGTGCCTGCAACCAAGGTACATGCCCTTGACCGGAATCGAACCTGGGACCCTCAAGTCTGCAAGCGGACGCTCTATCAATTGAGCCAAACCGGTTAGGGCCCCAGCGTTTTCTTAACCTCTGACTTCGCAATCACCAGCTAGCCATTTCGCAAGACCCACCTTCCTGTTTTTCTGAATGCTTCTCTGCAAAGGTGGTTTTCCGGCGAGGGTGGGGGGCTACCAGGGGCCCAGAAGGATGGAGGGCAGACGCTGCCATGGCAGCAGGGGACAGGCCGATTAAGATTCCGCTAAGAGAGCGAACGATTTCTCCTATCAGCTCTTTCAACTGACAGCTTTATCAGGAAATGAGCTGGCCAGGGCGCCTGGCCAGGCGGGTGCGGGGAGGTCTGCAGGCATCTTCGTCCCCAGCGGGACAGACAGACGGCTGAGGGCAGAGACCGCAGCTGCCCAGTCAGGGAAGCGCCGGGGCATCCGGAGGCCTGGCCCTGGGAGGGGACCCCCATTCTCCCACCTGCCCCTCCTCTGCACCGGCCCTACCGCTCAGGCTTCCTCTCAGAGCTCGGCCGCTCCCTGCGCCGCTCCCTGTGCGCTCCTGTCCTCTGTCCTTATCACAGAAGGACGCGCGGTGTCTCTTTATGGGAGCGGCGGGGCCTGGGAGAGAGGCGCAGCACGGGGAAGGGGGACCTGGGCTGGGGATCTCCCACCATAAATGAGTAAAGGGGTGGGGGTGGGGCGCTGGGATCATCCCCAGCGTCATCGGACCGACAGGTTCCGTCTGAGAGCCACCAGGGGCCTCGGTCTGTCAACCAGCGGACGGAGCAGGCAGGCGTTGGCAGAGCGCAGACCGGTCATCGGAGAGGCGGCCGGAGCGGGAAGATGGGCACAGGCCCTGTCGGCCGGCCGGGCGG
>NW_006299834.1:1558723-1560807 GCF_000327345.1 Myotis davidii
GGAGCTGTGACCTCCTGTTCGTAGGTCAGTCAGTGCTCAACCACTGAGCCACACCGGCCAGGCAGGGCTGCGGTTTCCTGAATCACTCCCAGATGCTGTGAACCGGGATTCCCGATCAGGTCTCACGTCTAAAATCTTTCCACTTTTATTTTTTTTTGTAATGTTCCCATTATAGTGGGCATAATAAGGCAGTAAACTTAAGGCCTTTAAGACCCAAGCATTGATTCTGGATACAATCAGTAAGTTCAAGTACGTTCACGGATGCCGTGTCCCTAAGGGTTATTGGAAGACGCGTTTCAAGTTGCAATGCTGATTTTTGAGGTTAACAGCGAGGAAATTCTCGCTGCTGCTTACAAATGCATCCCAAAGCATTCATGGCTGAACACGGAAGACATGTTTCTCACCCATAGAACAGACCAACATGTGTTTGGGTTGGTTCGCGGTTTCCTCCACATGCTTCCCATCTTTTGGCTCCACTGCCCCCAAACACTTCGGCCGTCAGTGCAAAGGGAGAGAGGGGAGAAAGGATGTTTGCTTTTTAATGACAGTGGCGTGGAAGTGACATACGGTACTTCCCTGCCCCCCATCAGCAAGAGCTAGTATCGGCCTCGCCAGAGCCACGGCCAGCTTGGAAACGGAGTCCCTGGCTGGACAGCCACCTCCGGCAGCGCCTCGGTGCCGCTGAGGGAGGAGGGTGGCTTCTGGCAGGCAGCCTCTTTGTCTCCTCCAAACACCCCTTGGGCCACCTTCAAAAATAGCCCTCCACGTAGAACCGAAAATGCAAATGCCTAGGACTTTGCGGGATGCAGGTGCAGTGAAGGTGAAAGGGAACTATAGAGCAGGAAGTGCTTACACTTGAAAAGTCTCCAATCAATAACTTAAATTCCTACCTCAAAGGAACCGGAAAAAGAACAAAACAAACCCAGAGCCAGCAGAAGGGAAGAAATGATGAAGAGTAGACACCAGTGAAACTGAAAACAGGGAAACAATAGATGAAAGTCAATGAAACAAAAAGCGATTCTTTGAAAAAATAAAAAATAAAAGTCCACCTCTAGAAAGACTGACCTCTGGAAAGACTGAAAAAGAGAAAATACAGATCACGAATATCAGGACTGAAACAAGGGTGTCACTACGGATCCTGTAGCTGTTCAAAGGATACTCAAGGAGTCCTACGCACTTTATACTCAAATCACTAACGTAGATGAAACGGACCAGTCCCTTGAAACCACAGACTACCAAAACCCAACCAAGATGAAATACATAATCTGAAAACTACTATAACCATTAAGGAAATTGAATTCATAATAATAAAAAAAAAATCTTCCATTAAAAAAAAATCTCTAGGTCCAGGCAAGTTCAATAGAGGAGTCTACCAAACATTTAATGACAAATTAACACCAATATTGTACAATCTCTTTCTGAAAATAACAGAGGAGAGAATACTTCTCAGCTCATGTTATGAGGCCAGTATTACCCTGGCATCAAAACCAGACAAAGACAGCACAAGAAAAAGAAAACTATAGGCCAATATTTCTCATGAGTTTAGATAAGTCCTCAACCAAATTCAACAATCCTATATAATAAAAGCCTAATATGCTAAGTGTCCGTTTGACCAGTCGGCCATTTAACCAATCAAAGCGTAATTGCTAATGATATGCTAAGGCTGCTCAACTGCTCGCTATGATGTGCACTGACCACCGGGGGCAGATGCTCCAATCGGTAGGTTAGCTGGCTGCTGGGGTCTGGCCGATCAGGACTGAGCAAGATGGGCCGGACATACCCTGGAGCCCTCCTGCAGTCCCTCCTTAGCTGGCCAACCTCCTGCATCCCTCCCCGGACCCAATCATGCACTGGTGGGGGCCCTTGGCCTGGCCTGCACCCTCTCGCAATCTGGGACCCCTCAGGGGATGTCGGAGAGCTGGTTTCGACCAGGTCCTGCAGGCCAGGCCCCTGGGAATTCATGCATCAGATCTCTAGTCTTATCTAATAAAGAGGGAATATGCAAATTGACCATCACACCGTAATGGTCAAGATGGATACGCCCACAGTAGAGGCAGGGATTCCATAACACAAGATGGCTGTAC
>NW_006299834.1:1560997-1561528 GCF_000327345.1 Myotis davidii
TAATAAAGCTATTGTAATGGTACCACCTACATGCCTTTTTCCATACGAGCAACTGTAAACCTCCTTTTCCCCACCCTGTGTACCGTAACCAAGTACTCATAGCATGCATTCTACGTATATAAGCTGTCTCAACGTTAAAGAAATCAATTAATATACCCACTATATCAACAGGCTAAAGACTATATCATACAGTCATATCAACTAACACAGCAAAGGCAGTTTAGAAAACCCAACTCCCATTCATGATTTTAAAACCTCAAAAATTCCTATATAATTTTATTAACCAATGTCACCCCAATATCTATACTAATAAAAGGGTAATATGCTAATTAGAGTGGACATCTTCGGGACGTCCTTCTGGACAAAGCCGCAGCGGCTGCTGATGGCTGAGGCTCAGGTTGACAGTGGCAGCAGCAGTGGGGTAATGGGCGTGGCGCCTTCCCCTATCCGCCAGGTTGCCTCCCGCACAGGGAGGCCAGACTGCGGCTTAGGCCAGGGGCCCAGGCAGAGGCGGTTGGGGTGATCAGGCCG
>NW_006299834.1:1561983-1562787 GCF_000327345.1 Myotis davidii
TAATAAAGCTATTGTAATGGTACCACCTACATGCCTTTTTCCATACGAGCAACTGTAAACCTCCTTTTCCCCACCCTGTGTACCGTAACCAAGTACTCATAGCATGCATTCTACGTATATAAGCTGTCTCAACGTTAAAGAAATCAATTAATATACCCACTATATCAACAAACAGGCTAATATATCATACAGTCATATCAACTAACACAGCAAAGGCAGTTTAGAAAACCCAACTCCCATTCATGATTTTAAAACCTCAAAAATTCTCAACGCACTGGGAATAGAAGGGGAATTTATTCAACTTCATCAAAGCATCTCCCAAAAACCTATAGGCAGTAGTGCCACACATTTTGAATTGTTGTGTTTTCCTTTTCAGTTAGTTAAAAATCCTTTCAAATTTCCCTTTTGACTTCCTTTTTGGCAAGTGGGTTATTTAGAAGTGTGTCATTTAGTTTCCAAATATTCGGGCATTTTCAGAGATCTTTCCAGTATAAGTTTGTGATTTAATTTCGTTGTGATGAGAGGGCATACTTTGTGTGATTTAACTCTTTTAAATACACTGAGCACAGACCACAGTGTGGTGATGACCAGAGGGATATGGGGTGGGGGAGGCAGAAGAGGTTAAAGGGGGGGGGTAAGTGGTGATGGAAGGAGATGTGACTGGGTGATAAGCACACAATACAGTGTACAGATGATGAATTATAGGTTTGTACACCTGAAACCTATATAATTTTATTAACCAATGTCACCCCAATATCTATACTAATAAAAGGGTAATATGCTAATTAGAGTGGACATCTTCGG
>NW_006299834.1:1567316-1568399 GCF_000327345.1 Myotis davidii
ACATAATAAAAACATCCTATCTAATAAAAGCCTAATATGCTAAGTGTCGGGTCATCCGGTCATCTGTTCAACCAATCAAAGCGTAAATTGCTAATGATATGCTAAGGCTGCTCAACTGCTCGCTATGATGTGCACTGACCACCGGGGGCAGATGCTCCAATCGGTAGGTTAGCTGGCTGCTGGGGTCTGGCCGATCAGGACTGAGCAAGATGGGCCGGACATACCCTGGAGCCCTCCTGCAGTCCCTTCCCGGCTGGCCAACCTCCCACGTCTCTCCCTGGCCCCAATCATGCGGTCCCTCGTCCTGGCCTGCGCCCTCTTGCAATCCGGGACCCCTTGGGAGATGTTGGAGAGCCAGTTTCAGCCTGATCCTGCAGGCCAGGCCAAGGGACTACACTAGGGCACAAATTCGTGCACCAGGCCTCTAGTATATATATAAAAAGAATTATACAGGGGTGGGCAAAAGTAGGTTCACAGTTCTGAGTTGCATTCTTTTGAGTTAATAAAGCTATTGTAATGGTACCACCTACATGCCTTTTTCCATACGAGCAACTGTAAACCTCCTTTTCCCCACCCTGTGTACCGAAACCAAGTACTCATAGCATGCATTCTACGTATATAAGCTGTCTCAACGTTAAAGAAATCAATTAATATACCCACTATATCAACAGGCTAAAGACTATATCATACAGTCATATCAACTAACACAGCAAAGGCAGTTTAGAAAACCCAACTCCCATTCATGATTTTAAAACCTCAAAAATTCCTATATAATTTTATTAACCAATGTCACCCCAATATCTATACTAATAAAAGGGTAATATGCTAATTAGAGTGGACATCTTCGGGACGTCCTTCCGAACAAAGCCACAGTGGCTGTGAGGGCTGAGGGCAGGCAGCCATGGCAGTGGCTGTGAAAGGCAAGGGCAGGCAGCCATGGCAGCAACTGCAAGGCCCAGGGCTCGGGCACTGTGGGCTCAGGCAGCGTGAGCCCTGGTCGCTGTGAGGCCCGGCGCTCAGGCCTCGCAACCACGGCAGCCGGTAGTGGCAGCAGCAGCGGGGTGAGGGGGGGGGTGCCCTCTG
>NW_006299834.1:1568561-1572048 GCF_000327345.1 Myotis davidii
TGTGAGAGGGATGTCCAACTGCCAGTTTAGGCCTGGTGGGATTGGACCTAAACTGGCAGTCGGACATCCCCCGAGGGGTCCCGGATTGGAGAGGGTGCAGGCTGGACCGAGGAACCCCCCTCCCTTGCACAAATTTTGTGCACCGGGCCTCTAGTATTTAATAAAAAGCAAGTGAGTAGGAGAGAGAGGGAGAGGGAGAGGAAGTGGGGACAGGGACAGGGGCAGCCTATTCTTTCACAGCCTCATCTCCGAAGCAGCACCCATCACTTCCGCTATGTAATTCCACTTGGATGACACCCTGGAGAAGGCGAAGGAGAGCAGGCCCAGGGTGGCCAGGGGCTGGGGCCGGGGCTGACCACAAAGGGCCAGAGGGATGTTCTTTGTAGTAACTGTGGGAGTGGCTCCGCGCCTGGGCGTTCGTCAGACCCCAGAGGGCTGTATAACGCAGAGGTAAACATGTTACTGAATGTACATTTTAAAATAAAAAATGTCGAGTTAGAGAAGAAAAACGCTCACTGTTTCCAAATAAAAGCAGAAGGAGGCTGTGGCACATCCACCTTCAGGGGCTTGGACCCGATCCGATCCTATGGCCTTGGCGTGTGTGTCAGGGACATAAGGAGCCGGCCCTGGGTGAGCACCGTGCTGAGTGGTGGGAGGAGCCGGGCACAGGCTGAGCCCTCGGTCCCCCTTGAACCCTGACACAGTGAGGGGGGCAGGACTATCACCCCCGCTCCGCGGCCTCAGAGACGTGAATTACATTCAAGGCGAAAGGAAGAGGATGGAGCCGGAGTCGGAACCCGGTCTGTGGGTCCAAAGGGTGTCATGCTCTTCCCTGTTCCCCACTCTTCACAAGGTGGTGTGGCTTCACCGTGAAGGCGGCTTCTTCCTCCGACAGCTGCTCGTTGTGAAGGGGTTGCTCCGAACCTGGCTCCAGGGGTATTAGCCAGAGGGAAAGGGGGGTGGGGAGGCAGAAGGGGGTGAAGTGGGGGTGAATGGGCTCCTCAGGAGGGTCCCGCTCTTGCAGCTGACCCTTGCTTGCTTGCTTCGTCCAGTGTCTTAGTTCCAAGGTTGACACAGAAAGAACCGCAAGCAGGCGGCTTAAGACACAGCGGCTGTCCCCTCTCAGCCCAGAGGTCAGCGGCCCCACAGCGGCCGCCAGCGGCCTTGCCCCACGGGAATCTGGGAAGGACCCTTCCTGGCCTGTGCAGCCTCTGGCCCTGCGGGCTTGGCTGGTAACTGCATGGCTCCGCTCCGCCTCCGTCTCCACACGGCCTTCCTGCCTGGGGCCCCGTGCGCCCCCTTCTAACAGGACACCAGCCAGTGGATCTAGGGCCCGCCCTAAACCCGGGGTGATGTCAGATGAAAGAACTAACTATGTCCGCAGAGGCCCCATTCCCACGCCAGGCCACATCCCCTTTCATCCACGGGGCGAGGCCCTGCAGCCTCCTGTGTCCTCTGCTGTCACCCCAGACCTCAGCACCCCCAGCCCCGGGGCAGGCTCTCCCCGTCTCCTCTGTCGGTCTGGGGGAGGGGCTGGGAGGTGAGCTAGAGTTGCCACAGCAGTGGAAAATCACAAACTCGCTTTTCCTAGTAAACCCCCTACTTCTCCCTCTTCCTTCCCCAGCAACTTCCCCTGTGGTGTCCCCGAGGAGACAAGCTGACAGGGCGAAGTGGGTGGAGGTGACCGTGGGTTAGAGGAGCCCCTACAACGGACCCTGGGTGCTAGGGAGCTCTTGCTAATTGGGCCTGCCTAGCATCCCCCCAGTCCCCACCGCTCACCCCCAAATGCTGCTTTTCCTGGGGGGACTCGCGTCCTCCAGGGCATGCTGTCCCCTGCTCCTCCCTCTGCCTCTTCCAGCTCCCTGCGCTCTGCCTCCCTCCCTGGGCCTGGGCCTTCCCCAGGCAGGTAGGTCTTTGCTCTCCAGCCTGGGCCCCTCCCTACTTAGCTGACCGGCCAGGCAGCCAGGCGCAGGCTGGAGCTGCCCCCGTGGGCCTGGCTCCGGCCCCAAGCAAGACGCACTGGAGTGAAAAGGGCGAGGATGCGGGAGGAACAAACAAGCCCAGGTGCCCCGCTGAGGTTCTCTGCTTCGTACGTGTGCGTGTGTGCGTGCGTGCGTGCATGCGTGCGTGCATGTGCGCATGTGTGTGCGCGTATGTGTGCGCGCGTGCATGCGTGTGTGCGCATGTGCATGTGTGTGCACGTGCGTGTGCGTGTGCGTGTGCGTGTGCGTGTGTGTGTAGCTAGAAGGGTGGGAAGGTGCAGGTGAGCGTGAGGGTGTGGGCACCCTTGGGAGCAGGGAGGGGGTGATTAGCGTTTCCTTTATGGACCTTTGATGATCGCACTTGCTGAGCTCTGATTGCTCTCTGCCCCCAGCACCCCTGCTGGGTCTGACTTCACCCTGCTCGGTCCTGCCGCCTTCCTCACCCCAGGAGTTTCACGCTTCCATCCGAGCCCTGGTCCAGGGCCCACTCCCGCCACCTGCTGCCCTGCCCGCCAGGGCCCTCAGCTCCCTGTAGACCCCCACCCAGTGCCCCTGGCCTTTCCTCTCACTTGATGGACCTGGGCCCCCCTGGCCAGGAACCTGTGACCTTGGTCTCAGATCCCCAGCCCCCTTCTCTGAAAGCGTGGGGGTGGGGGTGGGGGGGAGTGTGCTGCCAGCCCCACAGGCTCTGCGCTCCAGGGGAAATGGTGGAAACAATGCCCTGTAACCTGGGATTTGCTACCAAAGGCGGAAGCTTGCTTATTCCCAAAGGCGGGGGATGTGGAGACTGAGCCAGCGCCAATCCCTCGCTTTACCCGGGAAGGCTGGGCAGAGGGGCTGTGGGCCCACCCACTCCCTGCCATCCAGCCCCTCCCCTCCTGCCCTGCCCTCCCCATGGACCTCCAGGGGGCACCAGATCTCCACCCAGCGTGGAAAGGCTCCCTCTGTCTTGCACCCTGGCTCTGGCAAGGGGAGGGGGCGGGGCGAGGGGGCTGGCAGGGGGAGCGCCGGAATGAGGGGTGGCTGAGAGCAGGGCCCGATGTCACGTTTGGGACCACACCGATCTATTGCCAGAGTGCAGCACGCACAGTCTTGTGAGACTCAGAACATCCCCAAACCGCCACATTGGCAGAAAATGGATGGGAAAATGGATGAAAAGCCGATCAAACAGACGTTTGATGCCGGATGAAGAGGAGCGGGTCCTGCGTGATGAGTTGGCGGCAAAGTGCGGGCTGGAGCTCTGACAGCTGGAGGCGGAGTCTCCCGTCATCCATCAAGCCTGGCAGGGAAAATGAAATGAGGCCTCCCTGTGCCTCCTCCTGGAGCCTGGAGCCTGGCTGCTGATGTGGCACAGGCCGGTGAGCAGAGGCACCAGGGCAGGCAGAGGGACCAGGGTGTACAGGGACAGGCGCAGCCCAGGGCCATGGGATTCTGGGGGTCAGCTTGCTGGTAAACCACAACCCGATTTGGAATTTGGCCCAGGAGCCTGATTTTTTAACAAGCAC
>NW_006299834.1:1572457-1575273 GCF_000327345.1 Myotis davidii
GCACAGCACAGCCGGGCACAGCTCAGCCGGGCACAGCACAGCCGGGCCCAGCTCACAGGCACTTTCCGCTCCTGCTGGCCTTGCCCTCGCCCAGGAGGAAGCTGAGGGCCCACAGGTCGGAAGTGGCAGGGCTGGGCCTCGAACCCAGATCTCCGGCCTCCATGTCCAGACTTGGGGTCCTCTAAGGCACAGGCCACCCCCACCGGCACCTCCCCGGCAATGGCCGCCCGCTTGTGCCCGTCAGTGCCATTCAGTAAAAACCAGCCTGGTGTTGCCACCGAGTCGCACTGTCACTGCGGTGTCCCCGGGTCGCCGCTTCTGTACAGTTTGCCAACGTGGGACATTTTAACCTCAGTTCCGTCTCCCCGCGCGGAGGCCCACTCCATCCATCACGGGCGTCTGTTCCGAGAGGCCGCGCGGGAGGAGGATGAGTGTAGCAAGCGCGGGGAAAGGATGTCAATGTCTTGCTGGTTTCACCGAAACGGCAGCATTCACACAGCTCCCGGCGGGCCCTGCAGCGAGGGGACGAGGCCACAGCAAGCGTCGGCCCGTGAGGAGCATTTAAACGGGCCCCTGCAGGAGGAAGCGCCACCTGCCCCGCATCCCTGCTGCTCACCTGGGAAGGGCGCGGGGTCCAGTCTGTCCTTTCCCTGTCGCGTGTGGGCGGCAGCGCCCTCGTGGGACAGGCGACGAGAGTGTAGAGAGGCCATGACCGGTGCCGGGCGGTGGCCGTGGATGTCCGGTCACTCTCCTGAGCTGATGTTGCGGGTTTGTCCGTCTTAGAGTCTGTAGCTGGTGGTTTCTACTCCCGTCCGCAGGGAGGTGAATGCTCGCGGCCATGCCTCAGTCAGCCTTCGTGAGGCGGGTTATTTCCAGTGAGAGGCCTCGCACCCCCGTCCTCTGGGCTGGCCCCGGGCGGTGTACGGAGAAGGGGGGCTCGGGGGCTGACTCGCCTCTCAGTTTGGGTTCAAGCTGGGAACTGTCCCCACGGGGGCTGTGAGATTGGGCGTGTGAAGGGCCTGCAGGCCTCCCGGGTCCCTCCTCCGTCTCCCCTGATGCCTGTGCCCCCGGGAGGGCTCAGTTCCTCCCCAGGCCAAGCTCCGTGCACGAGCGTTACCCCCGCCTGAGCTCCGGCTCCCTTCTGAGCGCCTTGTTCTAAATGGAAGTGGCCAGTGGCCAGTCTCGGCCAGTGATGCCAGGGGCGGGGTCAGGGTGGGGCAGTGGGACGGGGAGCGGGGCTCCAGGACAGTCCCTCTCCCTACAGACCCTCCTGATGGGCCGCTGCGGGGAGGGCAGGGCTCGGGCTTTGCCACGTGGGATCCCAGCTCAGAGGAAGTGGGGGATCCAGACGGAGGTAGGGGACTCTCCCAGCAGAGGCGGCTCTGTCCAGAATGGGGGAGGGGATCTCCGGTCCTAACAGGACCGCTGTGCCTCTCCAGGGTCGAGGGCCTTTTGGGGAGAAGGGATGTCGCTGCAGTGAATGCAGAGCCTCGAACCTTCCACACCAGCTGCTTCGGAGAAAGTCTCTGGCTCAGACACCGAGTCATCAGCGACGCCAGGCCCAGGCCGGCGGGAGCTGCCTGACTCCGCGCCCTAACCCTTCGCCTGTGCGTGCGGTGAAGCCAGGACCACACCGACGGCAACACCAGGATTCTCAGCAGGAGAACAAATGTGGCTACTCACCTGGCTGCTGACACAGGAGAGAAGGTGGCTTCATCAGAGGGTGAGGGGGGCCTCACCCTCTCCTGCCTCAGCTGCTCGGCCTGGACCCGACCCCCTGCCCCTCCTCCTGCCCGCCCTCGTCTGTTTCTGGAAGCTTCTCCCCGCGGCTTTGGGGTGCCCTGGCCTGGGCTTCCACGGCAGGAAGCCTGCTCTGGGCCGGGCCCCTTCCTGCTGGGCTCCGCTGGGTTGTGACTTCGATCTGTGGGTGCCAAGCTCTGTCCTCGGAGGGGCCCCAGGCAGGGCCTGGCCCCGAGCACCCCGGGGAGCTGTGCTGAGTGAGGAGCAAGTGACCCACAGCTCCTTGCGGGTCTTTGGGGGACTTCGGGACGCCGTAGAAGAGGGAGGTGTGGGCCTGGTTCTTTGCTGTCCGAGACCCGAAGGCCTTCTGACTGCGACCCCGGCTTCCCCTGGGGTGGAGGGGCTGGCCCAGCCCCGGGGCAGTGGGCAGAGGACTGCTGGGCAGAGAGCAGAGGGGCGGGAGGGGCGGCAGGAGAGCTTCCCTGAGGAGGCCACGCTGCTGGGAGGGTCCCCAGGAGAACCTCCTGCCACCGCCCAGCCCCCAGCACCCACCTCTGGAGCCCTGACAGCAACCAGCTCCAAGCCAGACTCCTCTCGGGCTGGGGCTCCCTCTCCTGCCCCTCCTCGCAGCCCCCTCCCCACCCTACCCCCTGATCGGTGCTTGTCTCTCAGGACACAGTTGTACAAGGGCCTAACCCTAACGCGGCCCTGGCACGGTGAACATGGGCCGCCCCTCCCAGCCTTCCCTCGGGGCCTGTGCCTGCCCCTCTCCCCTTGGGGACCCTTGCTGTTCTCTGCAAAGCCCCCGCCCCGCCCCTCGGAAAGAGGCCTCAGAGGGACCCCCAGGAACGGTTTACGGCAGAATAGCTCTCAACCAGCATCTCTTCTTTGCCAAAGGCTTTCATCTCGGGTGGGGGAGGGGGCTCCAGCTGTTCATCCGCAGGAATCCGTGCCCAAGGCTGCGTTCTCTCTTCCACGTGGTAGATGGGGAACGGCCCCCTTGGGCTTAGGGGATGACCTGCACCCCGACCGGCCTGGCTCTAGGGTCCAGGAGACCTCTAGGGTCCAGGAGACCT
>NW_006299834.1:1575556-1577527 GCF_000327345.1 Myotis davidii
CCCTGCCCCCTCCAGCGCTCAGCATGTTGCCTGCAGCCCTGGCCTGGCCTCGCTGGGCAGCCTGAGACCCCTGGAGGGAGAAGCAGCGACAAGGAGAGGGAGGCATTGCAGGTGAGGGCGTTCCCACTGGCCACCAGGTGGCGCCATTGGCACAGGACAACCAGGGGAGGGAAGGGGGGCACCATTCTTACAGGACCTTCCAGACTTCGGTGCCTGCCCCCCCTCCCCCGCCCCCCAGGATCTCCAGTGTCTGGCCTCCTGGTTGGTGCTTGTCTCTCAGGACACAGTTGTACAAGGGCCTAACCCTAACGCGGCCCTGGCGCATGGGATCCATGTTGCGGGCGAAAGGATGCCCCATGGGTGTTTTCCAATCGTCAGGGGTTGTTCTTGGTGAGGCAGGGGCTGGGGAGGGTGCAATGGGCCTTCTGCTTCTCCCCAAACCAGTTAGCAACGAAAGCTAACCCTGGGGTGTGGCCAATTGGGGAACCTGGGCGCTGGTCCCCACCAGCACCCCAAGCACCCCCTCACTCTACGCTGTCACTAGGCCGTACGTAGGAGGAAGGTTGTAAGACCAGCCCCGCTGGGGGATCGCGTGGACTGCAGGGATCATGCTGATTAAAAGCGCAGTCGCGGGAGCCCACGTCCTTGTCCCACTGCTGACTCGCTGTGTGGCGTTGGGCCGGTGGCTTACACTCTCTGAACTTCAGTGTCTTCATCTGTAAAGTCCGGGCAGTAACACCTGCCCCCTGAGGTTTCTGCCCGTTGCTACTGGTGCAGGAGGGGGCCCGGAGGCAAACCCAGGTGTGGCCAGGAGGAGGGACTGCCCTCCACCAGCCCTCTCCAGGGCAGGGGGCTTGAGGGAGAGCGTGGAGGTGGGGCCCGGGCAGGGGGACCCCGGGACCGGAGGATGGGATGCTGTGGGTCTCAGGCACGAGGGTCACGGTGAGGGGCCCCTCCAGCTGGTGGGCTCCTCCTGGCGCAGTGTGTGAGGAGGAAGGAAGGGACTTCCATGGCCGGAGGGAGGAGAGCGGTCCCCTTCCCGGGCACTTCTGCTTCCTGTGCATCTGCTGCCCACAGTGCATTCTGGGAGGAAATCCAGGGAAGGTGGGCAGTTCCTGGGTGACGGAGCCCAATTGCAGCCAGGCCGAGCCTCACGTTCGCCTGCTCACCTCCGCTCACCGGCTCCCCCCCTCCCCCCCTCCCCCCCTCACCCAAAATCCTGGGGGGCGTCTGTTTTCCTCTCTAGACAGGGAGCACCTTGAGGGCAAAACTATGACATGTTTTGCACGTCCACTGCCTGGCACACAGTAGGTACTTAATAAGTGGATGTGGGAGCTAAACTGAAAACAGAGGCCAGCGATTGGTCCTGTTTGGGAAGCTTTAGTCTTCATGTGGACAGGGCCCCTCAGGACCTCAGGGATATCTGTGCTCCCCCGTTTCCTCCTCCTTCAGGGCTGCCACCTCCTCCACGAAGCCCCCCTCTTTCTCTGTATACACTGCTCTGCCACTGAGACGGGCTGGGGCAGTGGTTAGGAGCACAGAGGCTGGGGCCATCTGAGTCACTTGCCCTGGACACATTTCTTAGCCGAGTGACCCCGGGCAAACCTTATTTTACCTCCCTGGGCCCCCGAGTCCTCCTCTGTGATGTGCCCGCGTGAGGACGGATGGATTTGTTGGTGGAAACGGCCTGGTGTCAGGAGCGGCTCGGAGCTGATGTTGCTCAGTTGTGCTGGGTCACTGCTCCTGCCCCGGACACGGGGCCTCGGCCTGGGGCCTGCCATTCCTTCCTCCTCCGCTGAGGCCAGTGCAGGTGCAAACAGATGCTCAGCTAAATGTGAAGGGTGGACAGATGGACGGACAAGCAGACAGGTGCCTGGGCAAAAGCAAGCTCTGAAGTGCGCTGTGCCCCAGGGACCTCACCTGCAGACTCTGCTGTAGCTGGGGGGGTGGGGGGGGGGTTCCCTCTGCCCA
>NW_006299834.1:1577566-1586051 GCF_000327345.1 Myotis davidii
TCTGCCCTTCTCATCAGCAGCTTCCTCCCAGGGGGTGGGGAGGGACTCCCGCTTGGGTGAGAGGAGGTGGAAAGTTTGGATGAAAATGAGGTTCTGTGGTTCCTGTCACTCTGGGTCCTGGGCCCACTGGCTGCTGCCAGGCCCCTTCCCGCCTCTCCCCGGCGGCTTGGTGGCTCTCTGTGGCTCAGACACTCAACCGTGACCCAAGACCCCACCCGCCTCCTTTCCAGTCACATCCGTGCCCTGCAGCCTGGGGACCTGCCGGGGAGGCCTGCCAGCCACTGAAGCCCGCGGGAGTCCACTCTGTGCCAGGCTTGGTGTTGGGCACAGCCAGCCTCGGGGGAGGCCCTTTATCCCCTGACGCCACTCACCATCCGTGCACGCACCCGTTCGTGTTTACTGAGCACGTACTAGGTGCCGGCTCTGCGCTCCGCACTGGGGGGCAGAGGTGAGGAAGCCGAACAGGAGGCACCAGGCAGGTGGCAACGCTCAAGGCTCCAGGGCTGCAGAGAGCACGGTTCCCGCGTAAGGGGGTGGGGGGGCTGAGAGTGGGGGAGGGGAGGCAGGATCGGAGCTGGCGCCCCTGTGGCTGTCCTGAGGCCGCCTGGTCCTCAGCCACCTCCTGATGCCGAGTCATAAAGAGACACCGAGAGGCTCAGACCGATGCCTTTCGAACGCTCCCTCCGCGCGAGGCATTAACGGGGCGTCTATCACCATGGCATCGGGGTGCTTAGACAGCCTCTCCCCACAGGAGCTCAGGAGCAGCGTGAAGCAGATTACCTGTGTCTCCCGTGACACATGCTGCATGTATCATCGTGATGGATCGGCAGTCAATACCACCGCCCCCCCCGCCCCCTGCCGGTAGGAACAGTCTTTCGTTCATACGTCTTCCTCACCTGGTGGGCGTCCCGCTCCTGCCTGCCCCTCGCAGCACTCCTGGCGTTGGTGGGGAAGCCCTGTGGCTTTCATCGCTCACGCTCACGTGCAAAGCGGTGGTGGGGGTGGGCCGGGGAGAAGCTTGCTCAAAACATGGAAACTGGACCCATGGGGGCTGCGGGGGGAGGTGGGGGCAGGCTCGGCTTCACACAGCGGGGCGTGAAGGTGGGCCCTCACCTTGGTCTTGGGCCAGCTGCTTGGCCTCTGGGGGCACAGTGCTCCCCTTTGTACGGTTGGGATAATAACGTTGGTCGTGGTTAATGGAGAAAGAAGGTGAAGGCCGCCATGTGCTGGAACCCAACCTCCTGGGCCCTGCTTCCTCCCGGCGCCAGCACGCAGTTCATCACCACCTCGCCCGACCCTTCCCTCTGTCCCTCCAGACACCTGTCCCCCCACTCCCCCCAGCTCAGCCGGTGCTGGGCCCCAGGAGGCCAAGAGGAAAAGCTCAGGTGGGCAAATAATGACCGTCTCCATGTCTGTGCTGCTGGACGCGAGGACGGGGCTGTCCTCTGGGGCCAGAAGGGGAAGCCATTCCTGGGTCTCCTGGGGGGAAGGGGGGCTCAGGTTTGGGGAGCTGCAGGAGGTGGGCCGAGAGGGGCGTCCGCTGGGCCTCTGTGGGGACGGTATGGCCCTGCTGGGTTAATGACCCGCCACACGTGTGGGGCTGGGAACGGTGGCTCCTGCCCCCACCTTAACTGCCTGCCCTTCCTGCATCATCCACCTGCCCCTTCCTGATCCTCCTCCCACCCCACCCCAAGCCCTGCTCTTTGATGAGATCATTGGTGGGGGGGGCTTCTGGACTATTGCTAAGGGGAAGGTTTCCTGACGTGGGCACCTGTAGCCAGTCTCAGGGTAAGTGGCTGAGCCAGGCCCCGGATTATTCTGGAAATCTGTGTCCCCTCAGGCACCAGTGTCTCTGGACCCGCCACCAGCTGGAAAGGGGTCCGGAGGGGAGGAGCCCCCCACCTGGCAGATTAGGAGGCTCAGCACCCCCAGCTCTTCTGCAGGAGAGCCCAGAGCCTCACCTGGCAGCCTCGCCTGGCGCCTGGCGGGGAGGCGGGGAGAAGGGGGGCTGTTCCCACTGCTGGAGCAGGAAGTTGGGGTCACTGAGAGGCGCAGGCCGCGTGAGCCTAGAGGAAGCAGAGGGTGGCCAGGGAGGAGCTTGGTGTGGGGACACGAAGGGGAACTGTGCCTACCAGCGGGCTGTCCTGCCCTGGGAACTGAAGAGGAAGGAGAGACACTGCCCAGGAGGCCCGATGGAGAGCCGGCCTTCGCGGCGGTGGGCCCCGCCGGGCCCCCTCGCGGCCCCCCTGGCGGCCCCCTGGCTCCTGGGCCTGCTCCTGTCCCCCTGGACCCTGCGGCTCACAGGTATCTGTCTTCCTTCTCCCCGGTCGCTGGCTCTGCACTTCAGAGCCGCTTTCATCCGCCGCCTGCGCTAATTCCCGTCGGGGGATTTGCTGCTGCGTTTGAACATTGCAGACTTCACAGGGAAGCCTTCGGGGCCAGGGGCTGCTTAGCTGATGCCTCGCAAGGTGGCTTTGGAAGGGGGGGGCGGCCCTGGGCCCTCTGTGCTGACAGCCCCCCTCCCAGCACAGCCTGGCCTCGGCCCTCAGACAAGGTGGGTGGGCACTGGGGTTGGGTGCAGGGGTGAGAGTCCCAAGGGATCTAAGGTAGAAGCAGGACATTGAGCCCGCCAAGTGCAGAGCCGCCTTGGTGGTGGTGGTGGTGATGTTGCCCGTGTCAGCCGGGGAGGGGAGGGGAGGGGGGCTGCCCGCCAGAGACTAACCTGGAGCACAGAACTGTCGCTGTCGCCAGGAAGGAGGGCACCACCCCTTCCTGAAACACAGCCAGGGGCCCCGTCGTTATTTTACAACGGGAGCCAGGCCTCTCCGGGGCCAACGCTGAGTCCCCTCCTGGTCCCGGGCCCCCTTGGAAGCTGGGTGGCCCGGGTCCAAGGCAGGACCAGGGTGGGTGACCTTGGGGTGAGTTCATCCAGGCCAGGGGACCCCCAGGAGTGTGCCCGGCCAGGGCTGCCCACACTGGGGTCCCTCGTGCTCAGGGCAGCGCTGACCCGGGACCCCCCGACTAGGTGCGGTTCTCCCTCTTCACCCCGACCTCCGTGAGGGTCAGGAGCCGCCTGCGCCCCCTCTGCCTTTCGCTCACACGGAACATAGCAGCTGCGATGACCATGAACCGGCCTCTCTGAGCTCAGCGCCCCTCAAGGTGCCCTTGGGGTGCTGTCCCTACTGGCACCACTTAGGAGCAGGGCACGGAGACTCAGGGCGGCCAGGAGCTTGTCCGAGGCTTAGCGGGCCAGTAGAGGTCAGGTTCTCGGCTGGGTCAGCCCGAGCCCTGAACTAGGACCCAAGGCAGGGGGCTCTGGGGTTCCACTCGCCTTCCTTTGTAAAGAACTTTCTTCAAGGAAAAAAAGAAATCTCCCTCCTCCCCCCAGGGAGGCAAGAGCAGAATGCATGGTGCCTGCGCAGGCCTCGAGGCCCAGCCGGTGACATGTCTCCTTAAGTCTGCCCACCGCCCCCCACCCCCGGAGCCGGGCCAGTGCAGAGACCAGCCTAGGAAACGCAGCTTGTTGGGGACTATGCCTTTGACCTCACACTTAGTCATTTTGAGCGTAATTTCCCCAGATTCCCATGGTTTCTGTTTGTGGGTCCCCGCTCCCCTAAAGGGCCCGACAGCCTGGAGGCTGAGTGGGGGAGGCTTTGCCCTGTGAAGTGCGGCATTTTGTAACATCGCGGCTGCAAACAAACAACAGATTTCCCCTGCGTTGCAGCAAATCATGAAAAGAGAAACTGCTCTTTCACAAGAGGGGAAACCACCTGTGGTCCCCTAGGACGTCTGGGGGAGGGCAGACAGCGCCCGCCCTCCTGGCCCCATCCCTGCAGTCCTGTCCTGGGCTTTGAGGGTTTGAAGAAGGAACCCTGTCGCTCCCACATCCTCTGACCCCCCCCAACTCCGGCCATCAGCCTGGGGCAGCCGGCTCCATGGACGCCCTCAGACCCAGCCCGCACCCCTCACCTGTGTCCCCAGGGGCCTCAGGGGGTGTGGTCAGGGAAGCCGGGGCGATCAGCCTGAGTTTGATCTCACCCCAGGACCCTGGGCAGGTTCTTGAGGCCGTGGTGCTTCAGTTGCCTCATCTGGTAAATGGGTGTGACAGCCGTGCCCGCCTGCTAGCACATACTGAGACCCAGTGGCTGGGGCACATGGTTAGGGCTCTGAGAGTCAGCGCCCGCCAGCCTCGCAGAGCCAACCAAACGCAAGTCAGGTGACGGGCTCAACGTCCAGGTGAGCCCCCGGCTCCTCGGGGCCCCTGACCTTCCCGGGTCTCCAGCACACCCTGGTGGCATCTCTCTTGCTCCATTTTCTCAGAGGGCCCGGCAGCCGCCTGTGGTCTCGGGGGCACCTGCTCTCCTGAGCCTGGACACCTGCTCTATCCCTGCTTCCACCAGGCCCAGCCACCCCCAAGGGCCGTGGGGCCCGGCAGGCCAGGCGCAAGTCCTGCCTTCTTCCACCCATTGCTGTGTGAGCTCAGGCAGCTCACTTCACCTTTCTGAGCCTCAACGTCCTCAACGAATGTCAGTCCCCTTTCTCTTCCTGGCCGTTCCCGAGCCCTGGGCCGTGTTATTTCTCAAATATCCATTGAGGAGGACCCGTTCTAGGCACGGGGGAGGGGGGCGGAGGGGGTGACAGGGGGACCTAGAGGCGAACAGGACATAACCCCACTCAGCCTGGGGGAAGTTGAGATTGTCCGGGAGTTACCGATGCGGGTTTGCCTGGCCTCCCGTCTGCTCTGGACTCCGGTCCTCTCCCTCTGACATCGGGAGCCTCCCGCCTTCCTTCTCACAGCTCCGGCCTCCGTCAGCTCCGGCCTCTGCCTTTCACCGGCGTCTAACCCCAATAAAGAGCTATGGAGGCTGGCAGAGAGCACCTCTCCGCTGGAGGTGGGCAGGGGGAGTGTGGGGTGTGTGTGTGGAGCGAGACAAGGAGGGGAGAGAGCAGGTGGGTGGGTGGCAGGCCCAGCAGGGATCAAGGCTGGGAGGCCAGAGGCAGAGCTGGGAGGTCTGACTGGCGAGGAGCCGCGCTCAGCAGAGCCGTGGGGTGGGCCCCGCTGGGCGGCGTCCGGGCGGATTATAGACGCCTGCCAGGCAGGGGTTCAGACGCCGCTGCTGCCGGGCCTGTTGCCACTGCTTTCTCTTTTCAGAGTGGGAGAGGCGAGGCACACAGAAAAGCACAGCACGTCCTCTAAATCAAAGTCCCGTGTGCCCACCGCCAGGCCAAGGAGGAGGGCAGTGCGGGCCTCTGAGCCCCGGTGCCCCCGGCACCCCGCCCCTTCGCCGCGTGTCCCTGCGACACAGCCCTGCCCGCTTTGGCCTTGGCACGGATGAGCAGGATGATACCGCGTATCTTCCTTTGTGGCGGCTTCTTTCATTCAGGGTCGTGTTTTTGAAGATCTATCGGGTAGATGGCGTGGCAGGCGTTGGTTCATTTTTACTGCTGAAGAGCAGGGGCTGCGGACCACAGCCTGCGGCTAAGCCCAGCCCACGGCCCTTTGGTACGGCCCACGAGTTACGAATGGTTCTTGGATTTTTAAAAAATATTTTGTTATTGACTTCAGAGAGGAAGAGAGAGGCAGAGAGAGATAGAAACATCAATGATGAGAGAATCATGGATCGGCTGCCTCCTGCACGTCCCCCACTGGGGACCGAGCCCACACCCAGGCCTGTGCCCTGACCGGGAGTCGATCTGTGACCTCCTGGTTCATGGGTTGACGCTGAACCACTGAGCCACACTGGCTGGGCGGTTCTTAGATTTTTTTTAATGGTTGGGGGAGGGGAGGAATCAAAAGAAGAATATTTCACGATATGTGAGAATTAGACTGTATTCACATTTCTGTGTCTGTAAATAA
Source organism: Myotis davidii (assembly GCF_000327345.1). Classification (NCBI taxonomy): domain Eukaryota; kingdom Metazoa; phylum Chordata; class Mammalia; order Chiroptera; family Vespertilionidae; genus Myotis; species Myotis davidii. The sequence continues at coordinate 1,583,424 of NW_006299834.1, forward strand.
AGTTTTATTGGAGCAGAGCCCCCCACACTCGTTCATAGGTCATCTAGGACTGCTGGCGCAGTCAGCGCCTGCTGGGGAGTGTCCCACCGAATGGAAGTGCCGCCATTCATGTAGTTACGATCAGGTGCTTCCCGTCGGGGCTGGAATGCTCGTGCGTGATCTCCGCGCACACGTGTGTGCGGTGCCTCCAGGGACACGTTCCCATCGGGGCTGCTTCTCTCGGGCTGCCCGCCTCCCGGGTGGACTGTGAGCTCCCGGAGGGCAGGGCGCCCCATGGTGCTGGACCGGGAACATGAACGGTCACAGGACGATCTCAGCGCCTCAGTGACAGGCCACCCCCCAGGGGTTCCAAGCGGGTGGAGATCGATGCCACCAGGGGAGGTGCCTGGGCCTGGGGTGGGCCTGGTGTGGGCCTGGTGTGAGCCTCCTGGACCTTGAGCCTTAGGCTCCTCCGGGCACAGGTGGAGTGACCAGACCCTCGTGCCTGGTGACTGGAGAGTGGGCGCAGGAGGACTGGGCGAACAGGGGCCCGGAGCGGGCTCTGCCTCCTGCCCCTCCCTCGGACCCTCCTCCTGCATCCTGTCTGTGGGCCTGGGCGGGGCCTCCCTGTAGCGGGAGTGTGGGTGTCAGGCACTGGGATGGGGTTCGTGACAGAGGATGGGAGGGGCGACTGGAGTGAGTTGAGAAGGGGAGGGGAGGAGGTAGGTGTGAGATTGGCAGGCGAAGCTGCTGGCCCTTGGTGAGGACAGCCTGCGGGCCTGGGTCTGGGTCCTGGGAGACTGTGGCGAAGTCACCTGGCCTCCTGGTGCCAGCCCCTCCCACGCGGCCTCTGGCCAGCAGCCTGGGCGGGTGGGGGGCCTAGGCCCTGGGGACCAGGTAGGGTGGAGGGCCTGGCAGGGATCTGCTTCCCTCCCTCCCGGGAGGTGTGGGCTGCGGTGGGGGAAGGGTGGGGCCAGACCCCTGCTTGCTGCTGATGGGGGAGGGGGAAGGGGGAGGACCCTGAGGGAGCGAGCACAGCCCAAAGCTAAGGGCGGGGAATGTCTCCTCACAGCGCAGCATAGGGTCAAGGGCACAGTTCTGTAGACCCTCGGCAGCACATATTAAAATGTAGGCCTGCAAACCCTGTGATCAGCGCCTTCCTTCTCGGACCTCGTCCTGAAGAGCTAGGGGCCCAGGAGACAACCTATATCTGCAGGGTGATCCCCCGGGCCCCCGTGCACAGCGCAGACAGCGTCACGCCATCGCGGGGCCTGGCAGCAGTGCGTTTAGCTAAGACCCCCTTCCGCCCAGGCGGCAGCCCCCTCTCCCATCCCCACTTCATATATATATATTTATTAATTTCAGAAAGGAAGGGAGAGGAAAAGAGAGATAGAAACAGCAATGATGAGAGAGAATCATTGGTTGGCTGCCTCCTGCACACCCCCCACTGGGGATTGAGCCCGCAACCCAGGTATGTGCCCTTGATTGAAATTGAACCTGGGACCCTTTAGTCCGCAGGTCGATGCTCGATCCACTGACCAAACCGGCCAGGACCCAGCCCCACCCCTGAGTCTCTGCTCCTGTGCTCACTGGCCCGGAAGGCGTCCTTTCACCTGCCCACCTGGCCACTCCAGCCTGTCCGTCAGCCCATCAAGGTCACACTCTGCTATTCCTCTGCCCACTCGCCCACTGACCAGCCCTGGCCCAGGTGTTCACCTGCGATCTGAGGGTGCAGGAGCTCCGAGGCGTGGGGGCATGTCTGAGCTCACCTGGGACAGGTGAGGGTGCAGACACAGCCAAGGAACAAGCACCAACCTTAAGAGGTGGGCTGTGTAAGAAAAGCCAGAGAAAGGGCACAGAGAGAAGGTATGGGCTGGGGGAGCCTTTTTTTTTTTAAATATATTTTATTGATTTTTACAGAGAGGAAGGGAGAGGGATAGAGAGTTAGAAACATCGATGAGAGAGAAACATCGACCAGCTGCCTCCTGCACACCCCCTACTGGGGATGTGCCCGCAAGCAAGGTACATGCCCTTGACCGGAATCGAACCTGGGACCTTTCAGTCCCCAGGCCGACGCTCTATCCACTGAGCCAAACTGGTTAGGGCCTGGGGGAGCCTTTGAGGGAGGTGTCTGCAGGGCCAGGGTCAAGGCCAGAAACTGCAGGAGCCTCAGCTTAGCACAGCGGTTCTCAACCTGTGGGTCGAACGACCCTTTCACAGGGGTCGCCTAAGACCATTGGAAAACACATAGATAATTACATATTGTTTTTGTGATTAATCACTATGCTTTAATGATGTTCAATTTGTAACAATGAAATTGGGGGTCACCACAACATGAGGGACTGTATTAAAGGGTCGCGGCGTTAGGAAGGTTGAGAACCACTGGCTTAGCGACCTGGGTCTGTGCTGACCCCCTGCTGCGGGGAGGGCAGGGGACTGGGCCAGAGGCAGGGAGCAGGGACGGGCTGGCTGGTGGGGGAACCATGGGGCGGTTTTGGCCCGGAGCGGACAGGATCTTGGGGGAGGAGAGACTTAAGGGGCGTCAGGATAACAGTGATCGGGTGGACGTGTCCCAGGAAGGAGCTAGAGTACTGACAGGCAGAGTATCTGCATGTTAAAGGGAGGCTGGAGGGGAGGGGGCTGAGACTC
>NW_006299834.1:1586096-1589754 GCF_000327345.1 Myotis davidii
GGGCTTTCTTGTACTTAAATCCCCCTCCCTGCCCCCCGCACCCCCCAGCCGCCTCCTACTCTCCCTTCAAAGTCCACGTGGTACAGAGATGGGAGGAAAGATCACATGTTCCCACTGGGATGCCAGGAGGCGGGACTGCAGCGAGTTCTGCGTCCTTCTTGATCCTTCTGTGGTGTCTACAGTGAGCATGTTTCGCTTTAATAATGGGGGGCGCGGGCTGAAGAGTTATAATTTAAAAGCCAAGTAAGGGCCCAGTCCCAGGGCCGCCCCCAGCTGGCTGCCCGGGGCCCCCCCTCTGGTCTCGGCAGCTCTGAGTCCCTTCGTCCCACCCGCCCTGCTGGCATTCAGCAGGGACCGGACCTCCCTGGTGGGACTCTAGGTGGGCACCCCCCCGGGGCACCCCGTGGGGTCCATTCCCCTCTCTCCATTTCCCCACCCCCTTCAGCGGCAAGGACCAGAACCCCCGCCCCACCCTTTGGCGCTAAAATTATCTGCACCCCATCCTGACGCCCTTCCTCGAGGGTGGAGGGGGGTGCAAAGGGAGAAACAGAGGCTGCGTGGGGGGGCACCCCCTCAAATGAGCTCCACAGTTTGAGCAACTTGCTTTTCAAACGCAGCCAAGAGGGAGGCGACTGCGAGAGAAACACCAGTTAATACGTGAGGCGTTCACGTCGCTGACACGCTGCGCTGGGCTCGGTCCCGCGCGGCCACCGGGCACCCAAGGTTCAGGGTCTGGAGGCGTGAGAACTGCGGGGCCAGGGGGATGGCCCCCAGGCAGCCACCTCCGTGCGTCCCGAAGGCGGAGGCGGAGAGATGTGACAGCCGGGCAGATGGCAGCGTTCTGTGGGCACCGGTGCTCACAGCTCCGCCATCCGCTCTGTTCAAAGGTTGCCTTCCGGCGCCTGCCCCGCGCGCCTCCCGCATCAGCCACTTGGCCCCGCGCCGTCCTGTTTGATGCGCGTCCGGAAGGACTGGCCGTGGTTCGGCGCATCCTGGCGTTCACGCTCCGGCAGACGGCGGAGCGCGGAGATAAAACCCGCAGCCACAGCTGTGTCCTCCCTGCCGCCCTGAGGGGCCTGTGGACAGAGGCCTGGCTGCAGAAGATGCCAGGATTGAATCGGGGGTGGAACTCGGTGCCTTAAACACAGGCCGCGGGCACAGCTTTCCCCTGGAGCTGGGGCGTCAAAGTGCTTCCTTTACACTCGACCTGAGTCCGAACAGACGCCGCTGACCAGCACGTCGGGGCTCTCAACCCTCGGCTGACCGGCTGGCGCTGGGCGCATAGAGGGGACTGAGTCCCAGGCAGAGGGGGGCCAGGAGTTGGCCCAGGAGCTGGGGAGGCCCAGGCAGCTCAGGGAGTGGGGAGGGAGGGGAGAGATGGGGACGGTGCCGGATTCTGGGGTGCGGGGATGTCATGGCGGTGGTGAGGGAGGGCGCTGGCTGGCCCTCCCTGGACCCTCCCTGCCGCAGGGCCCGTCTGTGGGGGCTCACCGGCCACCAGCGTCGGCTCTGGGAGCCCAGGCTCTGCTGGAGGGGCGGCAGGAGGCACCCCCTAACCTGCAGGTCCGTCCGGAGTACCATTGTCCCCAGACTCCTGTGAGCCGCCATTGCCATCGTGTCTGCCTATTCGATGACCCAAGTCTAGAAAAATGGCCTCCGGGTTTCCGCTCCCTCTGCAAGGGCCGGGGCTTCCATTTGAAGTCTTTTCTTCTGCGTTGAGACTTTACAATTGCAGCACAGCCTCATGGGTAAGAGTGCGGGGTCAAGGACCCCCAGGGACCCGGCGTAACATCCCATCGCTACCCCCGCCTGGCCGAGCTGCGTGAGGGAAGCTTTCCCCTCCTCCGAGCCTCCGTTTCCCCATCTGCAAAAGGGGAGTGTGCCCGGGATGATAGGTCCTACAAGCCCGCGGCCGGACAGGGGTGCCTGAGAGTGTGCTGTGCAGGGCGGCTGTGCCCCAGGAGTGGCTCAGGGTGGAGGTACGCGCTCAGGGACAGCAAGGGAGCAGGAGGACACTGAGTGTGGGAACAGCACGGCAACGTCTCAAGAGCCTGGCAGGCCTGGCGCCTGCGGGCAGTGATGTGAGGGCCGGGGCCGCTGAGCTGGCGGTGCAGGGCCTGCAGACACTGCGGGACCCTCCAGGCCAGGGACTTGCCCGGTTTCCTTAAACGGTGGCCCGCAGCCAGAGGATGCAGGCTATAGCGCGACCCCCCCTGAATCCACCTGAATCCGCTGGTGTGAACGTAGCTGAACCAGGAGGTCACGAGCGGTGCCTTTACGACACAGAATGTTCCGTGTCGCTGGTGCTGTTCAACTGCTTGTCTTGACCTTGTACATCGACTTCAGACTCCTCCCTGGGTCTCCTCTGCGGGCCGGGCCAGCTGGGCAGCTTATGGATCCCAGGGGCAGCGGGCAGGCTCGGCTGGGGAGCAGGGGGGTTCCCAGAGCTGTCAGCCCTCAAACCCGCCGGTCCCGTGGCCACGGGTTCAGAAGAACCGACAAAGGAAGGAATCAGGCGGCAGCGGGTGTAGGAAGTGTTTCCCAACACGGGTGCCGGCAGCAGGACGGGCGAGGCTCGGGAGGAAAATGGTGTCACGGGGAGGCCTCGGGAGTCATCCGACTTCCTCGCCTCCTGCCTGTCCCTGGGAAAGGCGGGCTGGCCCTGCGGAGCTGTATGCGTTCCTGGCCCCTGTGAACCCCGACAGCCCCATATAAGCTGGCTTTGTTGTTCTCCCGTGTTGCGGGGGAGACACTGGGCTTCAGAGAGGGAAAGTCACTTGCCCAAGGTTGCACAGCCTTTAGGTGCCGGAGCAGGATCCAAACCCAGGCCTGCACTTTCCCACGCGCCCCTCCCCGCTTCCTGGCCAGACCCCAGCTTCCCAGCAGTGCCTGGGGCTGCGAGAAGTGAGGGATGGAGGATGCGCCATCTCTGGAAGTAGGGGTAGGCAGCGTGTAGGGGTGGTAGCTGTGCTGTCCCCCGAGCCCTCGGTGCCTGGGAATTGTACCGGGTTGGGGAGGGGAGGACATGGCGGTCCTCACGAACAGCCAAGTTCTCGGTGGCCGCGGGCTGGGTGATGGCCTGGGGAGTGGGCCTCCCGGACACCAGGCTGCCCCTGTTTTCCAGTCCAGCCCATCCCCATGGGCCCCACCCGCCGGGTGCGCCCCCTCTCTGCTCTGCACCATCCACACTCACGGCTCCTGCGGCTCCCTTCCAGACGATGATTCACGGGAAGGTGCCATCTGGGGGCAGGGAGAGCGGGCAGGGGCGGAGAAAGCCTGCCAGCCAGGTGCCAGGACAGGCGGCCCCGCGCTGGCAGGGCTGGGAGCGGACTCCCTCGTGCACTTTTGGGCTGTGCCATTGGGGTTCCCATGGCTCTCCCTGCTCCTCAGCCCAGGAATCCGAGGCTCCCCCACCCCCCACCCTGGGCCATTTGCCCCTCTCGGCTTCCCACGAGCAGAATCCTAAAGGACCCCCGAGGCTGGCTCGTTCCCTGCCTACCTTGTCCCACACTCCCTTTGCCTGAACCAGTGACAGATAATGATGCAGTCACCGGGCACAGTATGGGCACCACTCACTGTGCATCCCAGCGCCACTCGCTCGGGGTCACCCCAAGCTCTGCGTGGTCTCCCCGACGCCCTGGGGCTGTGGTGAGAAGCA
>NW_006299834.1:1589808-1592234 GCF_000327345.1 Myotis davidii
CAGCCAGGCGCTGGCCTGCCTGTGAACATGTGTGCCTCCTGCCTGGAGGCTGACACCGCCCCTAGCCCCTGATGCCCGCTGTGCCCGGTGCTGCCACGAGCACCCCGGCCCTGTGCTGGGCCTCACTGGGCGGGTTCTGACCCCGCTGCCTGGCCCGGATGCTGCTTCTCTTCCTCAGCAGACAGCCTGGGTCCAAGCCCAGCTCCGCCGCCGGGAACTCCGGCTTTGGGCCCCTCAGCTCCTCTGGGTTTTGTCGGGCAGTTTTGAGGCTGCAGTCGTTGGCGTGTGGGATTGTGGTGTTGAGTTGACACAGGGCATGTGTCACGCTCAGCCGGTGTTTCCTACACATTTCCTTCCGCTCTGTTCTTGGGCCATTTCTAGCTCCCTGTGCATATGTGTCCCTGCTTTCTGTTCTTCTTTTTCCTTTTTGTTAATTCTCACCCAAGGATGTTTTTCCACTGATTTTTAGAGAAAGTGGAAGGGAGTGGGAGAGACAGAGAGAGAGAAACATCGATGTGAAAGAGACACATCAATTGGTTGCCTCCGCTGGCCAGGGATCCAGCCTGCAACCTAGACATGTGCCCTTGACCGGAATCGAACCCGGGACCCTTCAGTCCGCAGGCCGACGCTCTATCCACTGAGCCAAACCAGTGAGTTTGCTGATGACCTCCAGACCCGGACGCCAGCATGTCCCTCCCCCACCTCCCTGCGGCCGCCCACCCAGGCTCCTCTGCTTCCCTGTTAGACTGGGGATGTTGCCAGGCCTCAGATTGGGGTGGGGGGCTGTGACCTCACCAGTACCCCTAAGATGTTTGTTGGAGGTGCACATGGTGGCTGAAAATGACTCTGAACCTGCCTGCAGCAGCGAGCGTAACTGGGGGATGCACCCCGGGAGGTCCAGGAGAGGGGGGCTGGGCTGCTGGGGTCCGGGCCTGGGGTGCTGACACCTCGGTGAAAGGAAGGGGCAGTGGAGGCCATGGCCAGGCCAGAGCCAGGCTCCCGTGTGCCTCCCCGCTCCCCGCTCCCCGCTTCGGAGGCAGCAGGTCCACGGAGGCCTGAGGTTCTCCTCTCTCTGCATTTTCACGATCCTGACCCTCTGACCTTAAAGTAACGAATCCCGGAAGAATCCAGAGCAACAGTCGTCTGTTTTTATAGCCGTCCACCCCCCCCTCGAACTGTAGAGACGGCACGATCGCACCAGCAGATCCTCATTCTCTGGCTGTACCGCACATGCGGGGAGCTCTGTAAGACCCCGGGTGTGCCTTCCTGCTGGGACCCACAGGGAGGTGGCCGCGTGGAGACGCAGCGTGCCCGCCTCCCCACGCCTGGAGGCGCCTCCAGACACAGGGCGAGGAGGAGCAGGATCCGGGAGGTGGCGAGCCTCTGAGAGGCCCCGCGTGCCCGCCTTCCTGGTGGTCTGGGTCCAGTTCCAACCTCCCGACCCCCAGGAAACACGAGCCGGTCTGTGCTGGCCGCCTGGAGGGTCATGCGAGCACCACACGGGAGGATGGGATGAACGCGGCAGGGCTTCCCCACCGGCTCAGGAGTGAGTAGGAGCTGGGAGGGGAGGAGGTGGATGTCCCAGGCCGAGGGCACAGCCGACGGGAGCCTGGGGCTGCAGGGTGGGCGAGGGATGATCATCTCACCCCTCTCGCCGCTTGTCCTTCATGGTTCACCTGGGACTCCGGCATATGCCTCTGCACCCCCCTGCCCCCGCCCCATCTCACACAAACTCCAGCCCTGGGTCAGAGCTCCTCGTTTACAGCTCATTACTGTTATAGTTCAACAACAACGACGGCCGCCCTGCAGCAGAGCAGGGATGCAGAGTCGCTGTGCAATCCCCACCTGCTCCGCCGGCCAGAGGGGAGCCCCGGGCAGCTCAGTGGGTTCCCCCCGTGTGAGCATCGTCATGTGAATGACATGCGACAAAGCCGCCCACCGTGACACCCAGACATGCCAGTCCACTCCCTGGAACTTCAGTGATTTTGGGGGAGGGGGTGTCTCTCTAGTTGCTCAATAAAAAAACTCAAAGTATCAGTGTGGCTGGAGCTTCGAGGGACTGATGGGTGTGAGGCCATCCCTGTCCCTGTCCCCCCTCTTCCAGGCCCCTCCCCGCCCCCCGGATCCTGCCCAGGGCTGAGTGGAGAGACCTGAGCAGAAAGCAGCTGGCCTGGCGCCAGCCTCACATCCAGGCAGGAGCCCACGCCTTGCCTTCCCAACAGAATAAATCTCGCTGCTTCCTGTGCGCGTCTCAGGCGCATGATCTTCTCCCGATTAACAACCTGGCCGGCATGTTCCTGGCTGCTCGCTGCCGACCTCAATTTAGAACTGTCTGTTGTGTGGCCGCCGAGAGGGAAGGTGCTGGGGGGACGAGGCGCGCTGAGCCGAGCGGCTTGTGCAGCTGGGGCTGGTGTGGGAGGTGTCCC
>NW_006299834.1:1592701-1593195 GCF_000327345.1 Myotis davidii
TGGCCTCACTCTCCTAGGTAACTGGCCCCTCGTCGCTAACCCCTGTGTTCCCGGGCCCAGGAGTACCAGACCTGGCTGGCCCTCCGAGAGCTGGAGGGGAAGATGGGCGAGCGGTACATCACACACGAGACGCCTGCGTGTCCACGGCCGGGAGGTGTTTCTTCTGCCGGGAAGGGTTTCTTTATTCTGTTTCCTGCTTCCTTCCTCTTTCACCAGATTCGGTTCTTCTCATACCCAGAGCTGTTAGCCCAGGAGGCTTCTTGCCTTGGGCGGGGGCGTGGTGGGAAGGGGTCAGGGTATGGTGGGAACGGGCGGATCTTCTAGCCCCGGGCCTGTGGCTGCTGCCTCTGAGAGAGCACGGACCTATGAACCAGGAGGTCACGGTTTGATTCCCGGTCAGGGCACATGCCTGGGTTGCGGGCACCATCCCCAGTGTGGGCACTGCTGGTGGCAGCTATTCTGTGATTCTCTCATCATTGATGTTTCTCTCTCTC
>NW_006299834.1:1593365-1598862 GCF_000327345.1 Myotis davidii
CCGGACCCCTTCTCTGGAAACGTAGCTCTGACACACTCTGCCGGGTGTGCGGGGAGAGGGATCGTGTGTGAGGCGCTGGGCACACCCCCCGCTTGGCACCAGGGCGTGAGGAGCGGGAGAGCCGGTCCGCCGGGCGCAGGCGGGGTGAAGCGGCCCCAGAGTCAGCCACGTCTCTTTTCCTTCCTCTGCAGGAGGGCAGTCGGTGGCCCACACCGGCCCCCCCATTCTGGCCTCTCTGGCCAACCAGGCCATCTCCTTCGGCTGCAGAATCACCTACCCGTACACCCCAGAATTCAAAACCTTCACCGTCAGCTACTTTTATGTGAACCGCCAGGGCCAGGAGAGCGCCGAGGAGCAGACGGGCTGCCAGCCCAGCGCCGGCCAAGAGAACCAGACCCACACCACGGTGTGCCAGGTCACCCCCAGGCTGCCCAGCGCATTAGCCACCGGCACCTACTACTGCTCCGTCCACTGGCCGAGCTCCAGAGTGAGGGGCCCGGGCACCTTCATCCTGGTCCGAGGTGAGGCCTCCGTGGCTCTTGCAGGGCAGCGGCCCCAGAGGTTTCCGGCAGCAGAGTCTGGGGCACAGGGTCTAAAGCGGGGTGTGTTCGCCTCATCCTTCGCCTTTGGCTAAACAGAACCAAGCCTCTGGGGAGCCTCTGCAGCGCAGGTGCCGGGACACCCCCCTCGTGTGGCAAGGGCAGAGGCCTGGGGTGCGGGCCTGCCCTGGCCCCCGCCCCGTGCTCTCCGCGTCCTCCGGCAGGAGGGTGCAGCCGTCTGCATGTGTGTGGTGGCCTGTGAGTGAGCGCTTGGCTCGTGTGCATCTTTCTGAGGACAGGTTCCTAGTTTCCATCGTGTTTTCTCGAAGGAGTAACGACACCAGGAGGTTAACGGTCTGTCACCGAAGCCACGATTCTCTGACCTGCCCTCCGACGCCCACCGGCGGGGGCCTGGGCTTCGGAACCCTGAGTCCTGGCTGTGGCTCCCAGTCCTGCTGCTTGCCAGGCTGTGACCTTGGGCCTGGTCTGCATGGCCACGCCCTGCCTGTCAAAGGCCTGTATGGGGGTGAACGAGACCCTCCTCGCAAGGGCTGAGGCCTGGTGACAGGATGTGCGTGATGAGTAACAGACACGGACGTGCTGGCACGCGGTCAGCGCTCTGCGGCTCTGTGCCAGCCGGAGGGAGGGAGAGAGGGAGGGAGGGATGAATGGCGGAAGGGCAGAGAGAGGGCTGTGCCCTTCACTGCTTCCCCAGCAATCCCCGCTCTGCCCCGTGCAGGCCAGGCGCCGGCCAGGCCCGAACAAACCCCTCATACCTGCCCACGTGACCCCTGTCTCCGCGTGGAGAAAGGAGGCCCGGGAGATGAAATGACGACTTGCCCAGGGCCCCACAGGCAGGTCTGTGTGGAGCCAGCTCCCTGAGGCAGGACCCGTGGGAAGCATCAGGCAGTTGACCCGGGAAGGGGCTCAGCCACCGTGCGTGTGAGGTGGAGGACATTGGGAGAGGCGGAATCTGGGGTCCTTCTGGGGAAGGGGTGTAAGGGGGTCCTGGGTAAAGGGGACCAGGGATTGGGGGCCTGGAGGTTGTGGGGTGAGGCATCACTAACCCCTCTGCTTCCCTGCCTTCCTCCTAGACACAGGCTACCGAGAGCCCCCAAGGGTCCCCGAGAAGATCCTGTTCTTTAGCTTCATCGGCGTCCTGGGTGCCCTGAGCATCCTGGGCACGGCCCTGCTGCTCTGGAAGAAGGTAGGGATGCCCACGGGCCTCGGCCCTGCCCCTTCGCCCCTCACAGTCGCTGGGAATGCCCCGAGGGCCCAGGGCTGCCTGCCCGCCCTGCAGGGTATCCCAGTGGGCCCTGGGGACTAGGTGGACAAGACTCAGTCCCCTCCCCTTTTTAAATATATTTTTATTGATTTCAGATGCCTGCCCGCCCTGCAGGGTATCCCGGTGGGCCCTGGGGACTAGGTGGACAAGCCTCAGTCCCCTCCCCTTTTTAAAATATTTTTTTTATTGATTTCAGAAAGGAAGGGAGAGAGAGAGAGAAACATCAATGATGAGAGAGACTCGTTGATCAGCTCTCCTCCTGCACACCTCATACTGGGGATCAAGCCCACAACCCGGGCGTGTGCCCTGACCGGGAATCGAACCGTGACCTCCTGGTTCATAGGTCGATGCTCAGCCCCTGGGCTACGCCAGCCTGGCATCCCCCCTTTTTTACAATGGGAATTCCACGCCCACCTTGTCAGGCCACTATGAGGACTCAGTGAAAATAAGAACAAGTTCTCTGCAAACTGTAAAGGGTGGCACGGATGCCAGTGGCCGACCCACTGTCTACGAGGCCTACACATTCCAGTGAAAGGAGGGAGCGGGAACTCCAGGGACCGGCAGGTACATCGGACCGGGTTCCCCTGCCAGGTCCTGGCTCTGTGGCCTCAGGCAGGTCGCCCGCCCTCGCTGAGCCTTCCCGCCCTCAGGGGGGCAGATCTCAGGAAGACTTGTCTTGCAGGTTTATTGAGGGGCCGTGAGACCCAGCAGGGAACGTGTTTAAGGCCCCACCTGGCACCCTGAGAGGCCCTGTCTTCCTGAGCAGTCATCGCGCTGTGACTGGGGGTGGCGCGGGCTTGTGCCTGAGAGTGAAGGAGCTCTCGAGAGCTAATCCCGAGTAAATGGGCTGGGGATTGGCAGGCAGCCAGGGTTTTTAATTAGCTTCTGCCCAGAGACGAGGCTGCTGTTCTGCTGCTGGCTGTGCGGTGCCTGCGAGGAGGGGCGAGATCGACCGCCTTCCTGGGCCCCCTCCTCAGAAGGAGCTGGAGGGCACCTCCTACTGTCTCTTCTCTTTGAGCCCTAGGGCTCCCCGCCCGCCCCGCCCCCCACCATCAGCACTGCCCTTGGCCGCCAGCACGAGCTTTCTGAAACCACATTCCCGCCCTGGCCCCTCCCGCTGAAAGCCCCAGAGGTTCCCACTGTCCATCCTCTTCAGCCCCTGCGAGGCCGTCCTGACCCGCCCGGGCAGGTGCGCCTCTCTGGCCACGCTGACCATCTTGAAGCTCCTCAACACCTCCAGGCCTGGGCACCTGCTGTTGCCCTGCCCTTCCTCCCTGTCTTGCCAAACGAACTTCTCAGGCTTCAGGCCTTAGACATCCCTCCTGCCAGGCGAGGCGTCCGCCCCTCCCCGTGCGCCACAGGCTGTCCCCGTGGGTCTGTCCGTGTGCCGTGCGTCGGGAGAATGCTGGTCCCTTGTCTGCTCCCCACCCGGCCCTAAGCTCCATTGCTCATGCCGCCCAGCTCGCAAGAGGAGGCTGACGGCTGTGCATTGAGGGCCGCCTGAGGGCCCCGCACTCACCCTCTCATAACTTCCCTGAGTCCTCGAAACAGTTTTGCAAAAGAGGGTCACTGATGAAACTGAGGCCCAGAGAGGGGAAGTGGCCTGCCCGAGGCCACAGAGCCCTGAGGGCAGCGCGCTGTTTGCTCAGCACCGCCCCCAACAGGGGGGACCCTGCCTCGCTGGCACCCTGCCCGCGGCTCCCGCCTCCCTGAGCCAGGCCCGTGTCCGGCAGAGCCTCGTGGGTCTATATCGTTTCTGTCTCTCTGGGCAGGTGAGTGGTGAGATTCAGGCCTCGGAGGCATTGGGCACGGTCCCTGGAGAGGGCAGGGCCAGGCGGCAGGCGCGGAGCGACCAGTTTGTGGGTGGCCTCACGGCAGCCTGCCACCCTTTCCCCGGTGGGACTGCCAGGAAGGAGACCGGCAGTCCCTGTTCCCACCCTGACAGCCCTGCCGGGTTCCTCGCAGAAGCAGATGCGGGCGACCTGGAAGCAACTGGCTCCAAAGATCCCGGCTGCGAAGATCCCGGCCCCGAGCACGGCCAGCCCCGAGCAACCTCCGGACGAGTCCCTGTACACGGTGCATAGTTTGGGGCAGAGTGGGTGAAAGTGCCAGGCTCTGTGCCAGTCATTGGTCATATGCACATGAGTAAGACTGCCCCAGGTCTCACCCTTCCCGCAGGCCTGGCCCCCCTCCCTCAGGCTGGCCCCCCTCCCGCAGGCCTGGCGTGGGTCTGGCTCCCAGGTTTGGTCATGCTCCCGCATATGACCCTCGGTCGTGCACTCGCTGTGACCTCTCTGAGCCTTCAGTTCCTTATCTGTAAACTGGAACAGGAAGTCCCACCTGGCTGGCTGCCGATGAAGGTGAACCGAGATTCTGGGCGTGGCCCGGACCCCTGGCAGGAGGCCCATGTGCAGGGCCCAGGCCCCTCCTGGGCCGCCCCCCCTCCTGGAGCGAGGGTCTCGGGGCAGGAGTTGGTGAGGAACGGAGACGGTTCCCTCACCCAACCAGATGCTTTGCCAGCTCCTTCCTGTTTCTATTGCGCAAACATCGTAGCAACAAGAATCACAAAAAGAGGAAAAGATCGGGCACCGTCCCAACCCCTTAACATCAACACTTTCTTTTCTTTTATATTTTTAAATATTTTTTTAATGGGTTGCAGAGAAGGATGGAGAAGGAGAGAGAGAGAAACATCAATGATGAGAGAGAATCATTGATCGGCTGCCTCCTGCACGACCCCCACTGGGGATGTGCCCACAGCCCTGGCAGGTGCCCTGACCGGGAATCAAACGGTGACCTCCTGGTTCATAGGTCAACGCTCAGCCACTGAGCCACACCAGCTGGGTGACATCAATGACTTTCAATTCTTCACACACACCGCCCCCGCAACACTACACCCAGACATGGTTTTCTATCCTATGACCAAGAGGAGACAAGGGCAGGGACGCCTCTCCATGTACCCTAGCATCTTCCATCACTAATGGTCTTCGTCATTATTGGAGGGAGAGGCTCAACCAGGTGCCCAGCTGGGTGTGCCCACCCAATGCAGCCCGCCCCCAGGCAGCACGCAGCCACCCTCCTGGCGGCGGGGAAGGCGACAAGCGTTCTTGCTCAGTGCCGTCTGTTTTAGCTCCACAAGCAACATGTGCTCATTGTCGAGAACGTGCAGGATGAGTGCCGCGCTGTCAGCTGGGGTCTCCAGCCCCCATCTCAGCTCGCTGCCTGGGGGTGCAGAGCCCTGTGGGTCCTGCAGGCGCCCCGGGGGCGTGTTTGGGGCTGCCTCTGGCGCTAGGATTCTGCCGTGTTCGCTGTCACTGCGCCTGTCCCCACCAGCCTGACTCGCACATGACACGTGGGTCCTTCCTGGATCTCCACAACACCCCCCACCGAGGGCATTAGGACATGGCCCCGTTCGCTAAGGGGGGGCTGACAGGGGGAGGCAGAGGGACCGTCCCTGTGGGGCAGCACCCACAGCTCCTAATAGCACAGAGCAAGGCCAGCGCCCCAGGGCCCTCAGCCCCTCCACCCAGGGAGTTTCCACCAGCCTCCGCTCCCCACACAGCCCCAGACTTCCACACACACTCCTTCCCTCCCAGCAACTCACTGTGGGTTTTCCCACGGGGCCTTCTGGTGTCAGCTGTTAAATAAAACATCTCTCTCTCTCTCTCTCTCTCTC
>NW_006299834.1:1598886-1606443 GCF_000327345.1 Myotis davidii
TCTCTCTCTCTCTCTCTCTCTCTCTCTCTCCCTCTACACACACACACACACACACACACACACACACACACGTGATCTCTCTCATGTATATCAAGGGAAGAAAACAGCCATCACCCTAATTCTGTCTTCTTTCAGGATAAATACTAGTAACATTGACTTCCATACCTTCTAGTCCATTGAAAAAACAAAACATACAAAGAGACCCCTACATACATTCACACATACTTTTTTTTATACTGGAGTAATACAGCTATTTTTTTTCATGTTACACTATCTCGTGAGCATCTTTCCACGTGAAGAATATTCTTCTACAAGATCATTTTTGGTGAAGGAGACCCACCTTTGCATGGAGCACCTTTCCCGCCTGTGTTGAGATGCCCCAGAGGCTTGGGCAGCCCTTCTGGGGGGTGGGGCAGCGGGGCAGGAGCTGGGGCAGGCGGCTTGGGGAGGTTTGAAGGTACAGAGGGAGGCCACAGGCTTTGCTGGCCAGTCCCTACCAGCTGGGATTGGACCTGGGCAGACAAGAATGACATTAATCTCAGGGATGATAATGTCAGGAGCCATTTGTTGAGTACCTACTGTGTGCCAGGCACCGAGTTAGGACTCCCACCCATTATCTCATTAATTCTCACAGTGGGGGTCTTAGGATCAGGTGTTACCCTCACTTTCATTTTATTTTCTCATTGTCTACTGCTTGTATGTAGACTTATGATTGGTTTTTGTATATTGACTTTATATAGAGGGTGACCTTGCTGAGTTCACTCGTTAATTCTAATGGTTTCTGTGTAGATTCCGTTGGATTGTCTATGAACCCAGCCATGGCACCTATGAAAGTGGAAGCTCCATTTCTTCCTTTCTAACCTCACCCTTTTGTTTTATTTTTCTCGCGTTACTGCGCTGCCTAAGACCTCTGGTATGATGGTGAATAGGGGTGTTGACAGCAGGCATCCTTGTCTTGTTTCCTACCTCTGGGGAGTTTTGTATAGCCCTCTCTATGGATAGGTTATTGATTTTCAATCTTTCTTCTTTTCTAATAAATGTACTTAACGCTATGAACTTCCCTTTATGTGTGGCTTTAGCTGTATCCTACAAGTTTTTTATTTAACATTTTATTTATTGATTTTGAGAGAGAGAGAGAGAGAGAGAGAGAGATTTGTTGTTCCACTTATTTATGCATTCATTGGTGTTTCTTGCATATGCTCTGACTGGGGATCAGTCCTGCATCCTTGGTATCAGGAGGATGCTCTAACCAACGCCTGTTTCCCCCAAGTTTTGATATGTTTTTATTATCTTTCAGATTAAATTGTCCATGGAGATTTTTCTCCTTGCCCCGTGGGTGATTTGAATGTGGTTTGCTTAATTTTCAAATGTTTAATTATTTTCTAGTTATTATTCTGTGTGTCTCTTAAATTTCTCACCAATTCCACTGCGATCAGAGAATAGGTTCTGTATGATTTTAACCCTCTGAAGTCTTTCGGGACTTGCTTTGCAGGCCAGCCCATGTTCTGTGTGGACTTGAAAAGAACTTGCATTGTACCCGGCGTTTCATACATGTCTGTTACATCAAGTTGATGTTGTTAAAATATTACATATATTTTTCTTTTGTCTAACAGGTGTTAAGGGAAGTGAGTTAAAATCTGCCCATATGATTGTAGATTTGTGTATTTCTCCTTTTAATCATGTCCATTTTTGCTCTTTATTCATGTGGGGAGATGCTCACAATATAAGACAGGAAAGAAAGCTCTAGTACCAGCTTCCCTATCAAGCAGCACGGACTTGGAGTGGCCGGGCAGACGGGCTCAGAGCCCACTCGTCTCGCTCTGAGTTCTGCTCCTTAACTAGCTGACTCCTGGTTCCATGGTCTGTAAGACAGGGCTAACGATACAACACCACGTGGACAGCTTGCAGACAGGCTAGGACTCCTTCCATCTTAAATTCCTCATCTTGAGCCCACACCCCCTCCAGCACCCCCGCTTTCTCCGAGACTCCCCGGGACTGTCAGACTCCCTGTGCTCAGTGTCTCTCTCCCTTTCCCTCCTCCTCCTCCCCCAAACCTTTCTTCTCAAGGTCACTCCGACCTCCACATCATTAAACCCAATAGCCAATTCCTGGTCCTCACCTTCCCTGACCAACCGGGAGCATTGACCACTGAGTTCTCCCTGCTCCCTGACACACTTTCTTCACGTGCTTCTAGAATATTTCACTCTCTCTTAATTGCCCCTCCCTTCCCCCCCTCCCCCCCGCTCATTGCCACACCTCCTCAGCCTCCTTCACTGGCTTCTCTGCAGCGACCACTGGGACCCAGATTTATGTCTCCAGCCCAGGCCTCTCGGACCCACAGAGTCAACTCTCTCTGGGCAGAGTCAGCTCTCTCTGGGCGTTCCACCGGTTCCTCTCTGAGACCAAACCAATCTCTCCCCAGGGCTGAGCTCCCGCCCGGCCCCCCTCCCTTCCCCCCACCTCCCGTGGTGGTGAGTGATGGCTCCCTCCTTCCTGCGCTCAGGCTGACTGACCTGAAACGGTGCCTCCTCTCACTGCTCGTGTCACTCACTCCCCCCGTCACACCAGCCTCCTTGCTGCTCCCACCAACCAGGCAGGTCCCCACCATGGGCCGGTGTTGGTGGTGTCTCTGCTCCGAGTGTCCTGTGACTATCCGTGGGCCACTTCCTCCTCCCCAGCTCCCTCCTCAGACGGCCCCTTTGCCAGGAGGCCTTTGCTGGGCTCCGTTTACAATTGCAACCTCCCCCGCCTCCACGGCCAACCTCCCCATCTTCCTGGCCCTATGGCCACCTGTTGGCCTCATAATCCGTCTGTCTCAGACCCCCACCCCCCATAGCCTAGTGCCCAGCACACAGTAGGTGCTCGGCCATCTGCCATATGGGTGAGTGGAGGACTGTTCTCGCCTTCCAGGTGCCTCGGATTCTGTGGGGTTCAGTGCTAGGCACAGAGTGGACACGCGGGGGCATCAGCATGTGGGGCCACTCTCCCTCACAGCTCCCGGACACCTCCCCTCCGCTCCGTGCACCTGCCTGGGCCGATGCCCTCTGTCCTGCACCTAGCTCTCCCTGCTCCTCCCTGCTGCTCCCTGCTTCTCCCTGTTCCTCCCTGCTCATCCTGCTCCTCCCACTCCTCCCATTCCTCCTCCTCCTCCTCCTCCTCCTCCTGTTCCTCCTCCTCCTCCTCGTCCTGCTCCTCCCTGCAGCAGGGCCTGCCCAACACCAATGCTGTTGCTTCCCACTCAGACCCCCAGTGGCTCCCACCGCCAGCTCCCCAGCCTGGCACCAAGGCCTGCAGTGGGGACTATGCCAGCCCAGCACAGCCCAGCACAGCCCAGCACAGCCCAGCCCCAGCCCATTCAGAGGCCTGGCCCTCTCTCCCCACCGGCACAGCCCGAGGGGGGCAGGCCTCACCACTGTTGCCGCAGGAGGGGGTCTGGTTCGGAGCCTCCGAGGCTGTCCTGTCACCGAGGCTGCCCTGCACGTCCCAGCCCGGTGACGCAGGTCACACCTGCATGCAAAGGCGGCAGCAGGCCAGGACCTGTCAGCGCTTCCCTGCCAGCAGCTGCCTGCCAGCCCCTCTCAGCCCTCCCTGCCCTCAGCCCCCAGCTGCTCCTGCCAGGGCAGCCACAGGGGCCGGTGTGGGCAGGGGCCGGTGTGGGCAGAGGCCCGTGTGGGCAGGGGCCGGTGTGGGCAGGGGCCAGTGTGGGCAGAGGCCCGCGGGGTCCTGGGCAGGGAGCTGTCCCCTGGCTCGGAAAGCCTCTGGCCACACGGGAGCACGAGGACCGGGGGCCCGAGGCCTGAGTTCCGATCTGGGCTCCACATAAGGGGCTGTGAGGCTGAGACACCCCTGGGCTCACTAACGTGTGGCGGGCAGCCCCCGTGAGCTGGACACACGGGAGGGGGAGCCACCGAGGAGCCCGGATCTGCTGCCCGGCCTGGATGTCAGCAAGGAGCCCTTCCCCCCTTCTCTCGGTGACCAGCGTGTCCAGCTTGGAGGGGCGTCACCTCTGTGGAGGTCCAGGCCTGGGTGGGCAGAGGGGCGAGGCCCGGGGCCACTGAGGCACAGAGCCCCATCACGTGCCAGGCCACGGGTGGTGGCGGTGCTCGGGGCAGGCACGACGCCCTGACAGGGCAGCGCAGGCCCGGACAGTGCGGCGTTGTAATTCCCACTGGGCGCAGGGCAGTGCCCCCATGGCCCTCAGGCGGAGGGCGTCAGGCCTCTAGCTGCCCCTGGGCCGCTGTGGCCTAAAGCCGGGGGCCGGAGTCCCGGCTGGCGCCCCTCTCCCAAGACCCACCCTCTTTCTGGCTCCGAGGCCCTTGAACTGGTCCCCAGGGCCACCTTGCCAGCCCTGTGAGTGATGCCCATGACATGAGGGTCCCCCAAGGGCCTGATGGTTTATTACACCGTTTTCATGCCCCAATACCTCCCGTGCCTCCTCCTCGCCTCTGCATCTCCCCCTCTCTTGCCTCAGAGCACCACCTGTCTCTCAGCCTGCCTCAGCAACCCCTGCTTGCCTGTTGCCAGGGAAACCACCTCCTTGGCAACCAGCCGGCATCCCTGTGACATGGACATGTGGGAAGGGAAGGCTCCTGCCTCTTGCTGAGGCTGTGGGTGGCTCTGCTCCGAGTCCCAAGCAGGGTCCAGGCTGTGACCACAGAGAGGGGAGGAAGGCGTCAAGCCTCCTTGGATGCTCATTCAACTGATGATGATTCAGCAGTTATTAAGCGCCTACTGTTTTCCAGACCCTGTGCTGGGCCCGTCATGCACAGTATCTCGCTTAATCGTGCGTTGAGCCTGCGAGATCGGTGTGATTATTCCCATTCTACAGACGAGGAAACTGAGGCACAGGAAGGTTCAGGCGCTGCCTATGGCTGGCAGGTACCAGAGCTAAGAGTTGAACCTCGTCTTGTCTGATTTCAAAGCCCTGGTTCTTTCCACCATCCCGAGAGCCCTGGTCAGGCTGCTCACAGCTGGGCCGAGGGTGTGTGTAGTCCCAAACACACACCCGGTGAGCGAGCAGCCCTTCGTGGCCTCTGCTGGTGCTGTCTCCGAGTGTGCCAAGCACAGCCAGAGGTCCTGAGACCCAGAGACTAACCAGGCACAGCTCGATGAGAGAGGACTGTGACCCCAGTGGGTGCCAGGTCATCTGTGAGTGTCGGCTGGGGTGGGCGTCACGGGAGATCTGGATGGTGTGGCTGGGTGGGACCCTCACGGTCAGGGGTTTGGGGCCAGGGGAGTAAAGGTGGCTGGCAGGAGGGCATCATTGCCGCTATGATGCCCCGGCTTCTGGGTCTGCTGGCTGGAGCCTTGAGGTGGTGTGAGGGGGAGGACGTCACCGTGTACAGGCGGCAAAGGGTGCAGTGGCTCCAAGAGAGGGAATGCGGGTACAGAGGTTGGCAGCATGTCCAGGCACGGCGTAGCAGGCGAGGTGGGCAGCCTCTCACAGACTGGCCCAGAGGGTTCTGCCTGTCCTCTGAGCTCTCGCAGCTGCTGGGCCAGGCCCTGCCCCTCTGTTCCCATCCCTCTGACCCTCACGCCGTCTCCTGCAGGCCCTGCAGCGCCAGGACTCTGAGGTCTACGCCTGCATGCAGAGCGAGGCCGAGGCCGGCAGCCCACCCCCCAGGAGGTCGCTTCTGTCCCAGGTATGCAGGGGCAGCCAGCCTGGCTCCCCTTAGCTCCATCCGACCCTCTCATGGTGACATGGGGGGAAATAGAACCACGGGGGAGCCCTGCTGTTGAATCAGAGCCTTTCCCAGGCAGCTGGCCTGAGGTTGGAACCCCCGCTCCACCCCTGACCAGCTGGCAGCCCCAGCCAAAGGCTGCCCTCTGTGCCCGAGGCTCCTGCCTGTGAACTGAGGAGCTGGACAGCACCCTCTTCACAGATGTGCCATGAGGGCCGGATGCTGTAGGGGGCCCAGAAGACACCATGGTAGCTCCCACTGGACACAGTGAGTGTCGCACTGGCCAGTCAGGCGGAGGGTGTTAGTCCCCTAGCTGCCCCCAGGCGGGTGTTGGCTAAAGTCAGCGGCCGGAGTCTGAGCTGGCGCCCGCCTGGCCTGGCCTGGGCAGGGCTCCCTGATTGTCACGCTGGGGGCCAAGGCGTTGCCCTTAATCACGATTCTCTTTCACACCTCAGTTTGCTCATCTGTAAAGTGGATGAGTGGCACTTGGCTGCAAAACCGAATGCCCCTGAATTCAAATGAGTTCCAAGTAAAGGAACATCTGCAACGGAGATGTGGACCCGGGAAAGCAGGAGGGCTGTTAGGCGGATGCAGGAACCATGGGCGGTGGGTAGGCCCCTGGGCACCTTGGAGGAGCATCAGGAAGTGAGTGGGGCTGATGCTGGGTCTCCCCCAGCACAGGGCGCCCCGGCTGGTACTGTTTAGTGAATCTCAGAGCGCTTCCGATACTAGGCCTTGACCCCTAAAGATGTCTGGGCCATTCCAGGCGGTGCCCACCCTGTGCCAGGCCTTGGGGTGCTGGCCAGGATGCTCAGACATGCCCCTGCCCTCCAGGAGCCTCGGGGCCGCAAGCATAGGGTCACGACCCGACAAACACACAGAGACGTGGTGGCCCGTCCGAGAGGTGGGCTCTGGAGAGGGACAGACCGGGACTGGGAGGGGGTCTTGGGGATGCGGAGCAAGCCCTGCAGGGTGAGTAGGAGGTTTGGGGGGAACAGGTGGGGTCGAAGGAATAGCCCAGACAGAGGGAGGAGCATGTGGGGAGGCCTCCAGGCAGCAACAGGGAGGGGAGGGGGCAGGGACAGGAGGGCAGAGAGCCGGGGGCGGAGTGGTGGGAAGAGGCTGGCGAGCTGGGCTGGGCTAGGACAGGCTTCCCTGTCACAGCCGCGCAGGAAGCATGGGCTGCTTTGCCTCTGACTGGAACTGGGCTGGTGTCGGCCTGTCCTCTCCCTACCTGTTATTTTTCATTTCTCTTCCCCAGGAGAATGCGCACAGGTTTCAGAATGAGAGCGAATTTAACCTCGTCTACGAAAACCTCTAGGACCAGCTCCGCCTGCCCGTAGGTCTCACGTGGATCAGAGGCTCTGGGCGCCCCCTCCCTCCAAAGGACTTGATCGGGACCAAGAGTGAGGCCTCGGGGCGCCTGGCACTCACCCCCACATTCCAGGCCTTCCTGCCTCGGCCTGCACCCACCCCCAGAGGCACCCACCGCGTGTTTCTCGTCTCCAGGCCTTTGTCCAAGTCGTGCCCTCTGCCCGGGGGCCCCTCCTCAGTCTTCAAGGGCTCTCATGGGCCCCCCCACTCCCAGAGCCCTCCTCACCCTCTGCGCTGTCCTGGCACCAGCGGGTACCACGGCCTACAAGCCCCCCTGAGACTCTCAGGGGGCACCTGGCAAGGGACCCTGGTCAGTGCTGTGTGCACAGCAAGTGGGAAATAAAGGAGCAACGGTGAATATGCCCCCACCTCGCTGCCCCTGCCCACCTAGGCCAAAGGCGCAAGGTGACCGCACCCGGTGACCCTGGGCTGGCCTTGGGGACAGAGCCGGAGGCTGAGCAGGTGGCCAAGTGTCTGGGGGGTGGAGCAGGGACGTCTGGGC
>NW_006299834.1:1606528-1607266 GCF_000327345.1 Myotis davidii
TCAGCAACCTAAAGCCCTGCCCCCACAAGGACCCCAAGGTTGTCTCCCCCACCTGGCCCTTTGCACCGTGGTGCCAACTGCTTCCGCACCCCCTGCCCCTCAGGCCTTCTCCACCCTTGGGCCTCAGCTGCTCCTCCTTCCACCCTAAGCCCCCTTTGTCTGGCCGTCCTGACCCCACCACCCTCCTCCTCTGTCTTTATCTGCATTTCACCCGGCCAGGGTCCCCGGGGATGGAGGACAGCCCCTGCCCTCCCGGCCACCTCTCTCCATCGCGTCCAGCTACATGGTTTGGTGCCCGGGGCCTCCCCTGGCTGGGTGGAGGGGTCCCTTCCCGTTGCAGAAGCTCAGGCCCCGTGTGGACAGTGGCCCCCCAGTGCCTGGCCCTGTGCCATTTCCACTAGACCCAGTGTGCACAGGGCCCCCCGTTCCCCGTTCTCGCAGGAAGTCAGGAGCTAAGGGGCAGATCACCCAGGCTGCTGGGCTGTCCCCACCCCTCCCTCAGCTCCCCATTGTTTTCTCATTTGTAAAACGGACAAGCCAGTCCTCCCTCCCCGCCCCAACTGCCCCTCACACACAAACCTCACACACAAACCTCGAGTGTGGAGGGAAGGGTGGGGGGCCGGATCCTGGTAGAAAGTCGGGGTGGAGGGTGGCTATGGGCCAACTTCTGGAAGAAGCGCCCCCCTCTGCTGGGTGACAGGAGCCTCCCTGGGTCCTCGCCTCCCAGCCGGCTGCCCC
>NW_006299834.1:1607368-1610923 GCF_000327345.1 Myotis davidii
GAGGCTGATGGAGAGGCCTCTGGGCCCAGGCGGCTGGAGCTGAGCGAACCCCGAACCCCGTGCTGCTTAGCCAGACGAAGCTGCCCTGAGGCCCGTCCAGGTTCTGGCTCCACAGCCTGGGCAGGGCCAGTGGGGGTGGGGTCGGGGGCGAGGGGAGCCTGCTGCTCGGGGTGCAGGGAGCCTCCCCAAGAAACCCAAAGCCAGCCAGACCAGGAGGCCGCTTCCCTGGGCTCGGGCCTCCCGTCCTCAGCCCCTGGGCCCCAGGCCCTCTGGCCGGAAACAGCCTTTCCGGTTGGCCCCGAGGGTAGAGAGGGGAGCCTGGCAGGGTTACGCCCAGGCCGGGCTCCGGGCCCCAGCAGGCTGCCCTGCCCGCACACTCTTCTCCACCCGGGTCCTGTCCCTCCTTGTGCCCAACCTTCCACCGCTCCCACCTCACCAGGAGCAAACCCCCAACTCCTCCCTGTGGCTTCCGGGGCCCTCAGGGACCCACCAGTCGCCCGCTGTGGAGCAGACATTGCCAGCGCAGCGCAGCCTGGTTCAGGGCAAGGCTGGGAGCCAGGCGGCTTTCATGTGAGCAGGACAGAGGCAGGAGGAGGAGGGGGAGGGTCAGGGTGAAGTGGGGACCCTCGGAGGGGCTTTGACATGGGCGAAGGTGAAGGGGGAGTGGGGGGAAGAGTTCTGGGACACCAGGTGTGGAGCAAAGAAGACTGAGCACCTTCCTCCCTCCCCCCTCCTCCCTCCCCCCCAGGACTGAGAGCCCATGGAGATGGGCTGGTGCAGGGCAGGGGCGAGGGGTGGCAGGCTACCCCAGCCAGTGCAGGTGGCAGAGGGAGGAGGGGACAGAGAGCGCCTACAGACAGGCTGGTAGCCTGGGTGTGACTGAAGGGGTGCAGAGGAGAGAGGGACCACCTTGAAGGTCATTTTGGGGCTGGTGGCTGGGCCTCCCCAGTTCTGCCTCTCGGCAGCCATGTCCACTTGAGCCGGGTTTCAGTGACAAGCAAGACCACTCGGCGTGCTCAGAGGGGACGGAGGGGGAACCCTGCTCTGCACAGGCTCAGCGGGGGTGCAGAGGGCGTGGGGGGGCCTGGTGTGCCGTCCCTTCCCCTCAAATCCTTCAGGAAAAGCAGGCTGCGGGAGGCAGTGCAGAGGGGCCGGCCTCCTGGGGGCTGGGGACCCAGGCTCTGTGGCTGCCCCCAAGGGAGCACCTGTGTGTATCTGTGTGTGGGGGTGTGGGGGGGGTGCTCAGGAGGGGCTAGCAAGTGACAGCAGTGGAGAGAGCGCCCCAGGAAGGGAGCCGATGGGGAGCAAGTGAGGCCCAGGGGAAGGGACCCTTGGACCCTCAGGTGGGTGGCAGCCACCCTGGGGGTGGGCCTGGGCCTAGAACTGCTAGAAGCCCCGGCAGCCCCGAGGGCCAGGCCGCTGGTGCTGCTGCCCACTGTCCGCCCGGCCCCAGCCCCAAGGCCCCATGACCGGGCCTGCCCTGTGCTCCCGCGCCTGGCATCCCCACCACCTCTGCTCCTGGGTCATGCCGCCACCTTTTTCAGAGCCTCGGCGTCTGAAACGCACTTCTGATGCCCACTGGGCCCTGCCCGGGCTCTCGGCCCCCCGCCCTCCCGCTGCCCTGCTCCCTCAGCTCTTCCCAGAGAAACCGTCCCTGGAAACCAAACCACAGAGCGGGTGTGGGAAGTGCGCGGGGGCCCCTCCCAGGCGACAATTTCCAGAGGATTCTGCAAAGCAGAATTTCCATGGGAACACGTGCCGGGTGCAGGGGGAACCCCACCTTCACAGCCAGCATCGCGGGTCCTTGGCAAGGGGCAGGCTGCTCCGCCCGGCACAGCCACTGCCTCTTGGCACCAGCCCTCACTCTCCTGAAATCAAGTTACAGGCACACTTCCCCCCCTTTTTTTTTTACCTTCGAATTGATAGGCCGCGCTCCACCCTGAGGGTGCCTCTGGGGTTTCCGGGATGGCTTTTTATGTCATTCAATCGCTTTCCTGGCAGAGCGCTCAGCCAGGAGGGGTGGCTGAGGCCTCGGCCCAGCCAGCTCATGGAGTGCGTCTGTCTGTCCCTCCTCGGTGCCCGCGGATGTCCCTTGTCCACCTGCGGGGCCTCTGCATCCCCGAATCCAGACTCCAAGAGTTGGGGACCTGGCATGAGGCACCGGGACACCTTCCTCCCCAAACCCCCCTGACCTGCAGTCGTAGCCACAGCCCCCGAGCCTGACCGAGCCTGGGCCAGGCCCTGCCCTCTGCACTAGGTGTTGGTATGTATTTTTAAAAACTACATTTTTATTGATTTCAGAAAGGAAGGGAGAGGGAGAGAGAGATGGAAACATCAATGATGAGAGAGAAACATCCATCGGCTGCCTCCTGCACGCCCCCCACCGGGGATCGAGTCCACAACCTGGGCATGTGCCCTGACTGGGACTCAAACCGTGACCTCCTGGTTCATAGGTTGATGCTCAACCACTGAGCCACACTCCAGGCAGTATGTATTTTTTAACGCATCTACGCGGGTGAGGCAGGCGCCTATTGCGGTACAATAGGGCACAGGAAAGTGAAATTCCTTCGATGCTCTTGCCACCTCGGACCCTCCATCCCAGCCCCTTCCCGGAGCTGACCACTGAGCCATCTGGGTGTGCTCTTCCGGGCAGGCCACAGTTATTGCACTGACACACATAGATGCATATATACAGGCACGTAGGGTAGACCGTCCTGTGTGGGGTCTGAAGAGCTTACATGGCACCTTCTGTAGTGTTATTGGTCTTTTTAAAAAAATATTTTATTCATTTCTTACAGAGAGGAAGGGAGAGGGATAGAGAGTTAGAAACATCGATGAGAGAGAAACATCGATCAGCTGCCTCCTGCACATCTCCTACTGGGGATGTACCTGCAACTAAGGTACATGCCCTTGACCGGGATCGAACCTGGGACCCTTCAGTCCGCAGGCCATGCTCCATCCACTGAGCCAGCCCGGTTAGGGCTAGTGTATTGGCCTTGCTGCATTCACGCAGCCCCGTGGTGGGGGCCTGTGGTGACAGCTCATCAGAGCCACCAGGCTCTGCTCACAGCGAGGGACTCACAGGCCAGGACCCTAATTCGATCAGGCTCCCGTCACGGCCTTGGCCGCTGTTCACAATTCTTCCGCGTCCCCGCAGGGGCTGCAGGGACACCCTCGGACACACGGCGCCTGTCAGGGTGTGGATGCGTCCTCACCGGCGCTGCCGGCTCCTGTGCACTGAGCGGGGCCGGTCTCTGCTCCTCAGGCTGTTTATCTGCAGCATCTCACTTACTCCTGGGAACGGCCTGTGAAGTGGGGGCTGGTCTCCCCCTTTTACCAAAGCAGATGATCCAGAGAAGCGGACTGGCCAAAGGTCATACAGCCCAGAGGGGGTGTCGCTGGGCCGGCTCCCGCTGTGTACAGGAGAGGGGGGTTCCGGGGCGGGAAGGGGGGCAGAAGGAGCCTTAGAGGGCTTGGTGCATCCAGGCTCGGGGAAGCCCGTGAAGGGACCAATTTTCTTCTGAGATGGCCTGTGAGCTCACACTGCTCACACCC
>NW_006299834.1:1611081-1613323 GCF_000327345.1 Myotis davidii
CCCCAGCCCCCACCGCCGTGGTCTCTCTCCTTGGGCAGACGGAGTCAGTACAGGTGGAGGGGCCTGGTCTCAGGCCTCCCTGGCAATTGCAGGCGCAGCTCGCCCGGAGGTGTGAGGCGCCTCCTGGAAGCTCTATAATCTGGGATAATGCTGCTGCAATTGGCATCGTTCCCCACTGACAGTCCTCCCGCCACCTGAAAACCTACTTGCAAAGGCTATATCTGGAGAGGGTTTAATTTTACCACTCTGTGGACCCCGAGGGGCCGAGGAGGAGCAGGGCTTTTTCTGTCCCCCCTTTGCCCCCCCATCCCCATCCCCAGTGAGTGCCACAGGCCAGGGGACCACGCTGGCTGACCTCGCTGCCTTGGCTCCCACCGTGGGTCCCAGCTGACCTGGTTCTCGCCCCGGTCCCCCCTTCCTTCCCCCTCCAGCCCACCCTTCCAGTCTCCCCCACCCCTGCCCCCTGCTCAGGAAGCCAGAGCCTCCTGGGGAGAGGGATAGGCGTGGATTGATTCATCGAAAGGAGGTCAGAGCAATGGACGAACCGCTTGGTGGGGGAGGGTGCTTTAGGAAGGCTTCATGGAAGAGGTGGCACTTGAGCAGGAATTCCTGCCCAGATTCAGAGGTGGGGAGCTTGGCACCTCGTAGAGGGGAGCATGGACGGGTCTGGGGGTGACCTGGGCCAGAGGGAGCTGGTCAGAAATGAGGCTCCTTGGGGGACACCTTGCTTGCCTGTTTCTGTGTCTGACTCCTCAGAGGGCTGAGGAGCCACTTGTGTAAAGAGTAAGTGCGCCTTTTCCTCCGCTGGAGATTGAGTGCCAGTTCTTGACAAAAGAGGGAGAGTGATTCTCCTCCCCCGCGCCCCCCTCCATTTCCAGGAAGTGATCTCTAATTAGCACGTGACCCATCTGACACATGTGAAAGCGGAGGCAGCGGCCGCTGCACCCACAGCAGCTGGAGAGGCACAGCGATGACGGTGCAGGTGCTGGGAGACCAGCCCCTCCGCCTGGGGGCAGGGGCGCGCTGTGTGCCGGGCTGCTGGAGGCCAGGACCGGGGCTGGCCCAGGAGACGGGCCAGCAGCAGCCCCTGGGCCAGCAGCAGCCGCATCACCTCCTGGCCGCCCAGGCTGTCAGAGGCCCCGATCGATGCCGCGTGCCTGCGGAGCGTGCGTCAGGGGCCCCGAGCCCTGTCAGGGTGGTTCTGCTAATTGATCCCAGAAGCCCCTGTCGCTGCCGGGGGAGGCCCCGGCCGGCTCTGCAGCGTCCATTGCTGTCCCTCGCCTCGCCAGATGGCCTTTCCTCCCGCGTCACGGGCTCTAGGCGAGGCCAGGCAGCCCTGACCGTGTGGGGCCGGGGGCCCTCCAAGCAACCAGCAGAGCCAAGCCCAGTGGGGGTGCAGGGAGCACTGGAGAAGCCCCTGTGGGCCCCTCCGGTCCCAGTCACAGCCACCCCAAGAGTGGCTGAGTCAGTAGGGGAGGCTCCGGGCTGCTCAGGCCCTTAAAACGTTCCCAACTCCGGCCTTTTAGGGCCCAGCCTCAAATGCCCCCCAACTCCCTCCAGTAGCCCCGCAGGTACTGCCTCCTGTAGGGGGAGCCCCCGGTGCTGTGTGTGGGGAGCATGGAGTCAGGAGGGCTGCCGGCCTCCGACTGTTAGGACCAGTCTGTGCAGTGAGTCCCAGGGGGTGAGGGGGCTCTGGAGCCAAGTGACCGGGTCCAGCTATGAAAATGGTACCGCGGTGGATACAGCGAGCCCTGACTCCGCCCCCCGCCTCCTGTCCCCACCCTGTCCTGTCCGTGCAGTGGGCGGTCCCTGCTTCCTCTGATGAAGTGAGGGGCTGGGAGGGACCCCTCAGCTGCTCCTGCCCCCCATCTCAGTGCTGCAGGACTGAGTCTTCTTTCTGGGTTCGAGCCTGGGGTTGGAGATGGCGGGGAGCTTTCGGATGCTCCGTCCCAGAACCACCCCGCCTTCGGGGAGCAGCAGCGCCTGCTAACAGGGACGGGGTCTCTTTACGAGGTGATGAAAATGTTCTGGAATTAGATAGTGCTGATGGTTGCACAACCTTGCGACTATGCTAAAAAGCACTGAATTGTACACTTTCCCGGGTGAATTTTATGATATGTGAATTATATCTCAATAAGAGGAAACAAAATCTGCCCTTTTGAACACTTTCTGTCAGAGCACACACACATGCGCACACCTGCCTGGGAGCTGATGCAGCTCCGCCCTCCACCCCTCCACCCCT
>NW_006299834.1:1613404-1618011 GCF_000327345.1 Myotis davidii
CCGCCTTGCCCTGTCCCCTTTCCTGCCCTTCCTCTACAGCCTCTCTCAACCTCCAGGCCTGGCACACGAAGCTCCCTCTGCCTAATAATTAAATGCTTACTAAGTTCTTCTCTGGAGCTAGACACTGGTCCCATCTATATATATAAAAGGCTAATATGCAAAGTATCCCCTCTGGAGTTTGGCGGGAGACTGGGGGTTTGATCACTCGCTCTGATGCGCGCTGACCACCAGGAGGCGGCACGGAACGAAGGAAGGCCCCAGCCGGCAGCCTGAAAGCCCGGATCAGCCCTGATTGCCAGCCAGGCCTAGGGACCCTACCCGTGCACCAGGCCTCTAGTTTCATAGATAAGGAAACTGAGGATCAGAGAGACGTAGCAACTTGCCCAAGGCCACACAGCTGGCAGATGCCGCAGCCGAGCTCCAAGCCCCGGAAGTAACTCCAGAGCTGGTGCCGTCTGTGGGGGCGGAATGACGCCCACGCCCACGATGTCCACAGCCGGTCCCTGGAACCCGTGGAAGACTTTACCGTGTGACTCAGGATCTTGAGATGGGAGATTATCCCGGATTGTAGGCGGGATTCAGAGGAGGGAACAGCAGGCAGAGGCAATGGGGCTGGGAGCCAGGAAGAGTGGCAGATGCTACGCTGCTGGCTTCGCACGTGGAGGAAGGAACCACGAGCCTGGGAATGAGGCGCTAGAGGCTGAAAGGCAGCGAAGCAGAGCCTCTGGATGGATGGCGGTGGCCCTGCCGACGCCTCGGTGTCCGCCCAGTGGCACTGGCTTTGGATCTGCTTCCAGAACTGTAAGAGGATAAATGTGTGCTGTGTGAAGCCACCAAGTTTGTGGTAATTGGTTACAGAAACCCATGAAACAAACACGCTCTCCCTCCTGAAGTCTGTTCAGCCTTGCCGGCTGGGTCCTCCTGGAGAAGCCCTGCTACGCTCTGGCCCGCCCTCCCCTCCCCTCTCCACACCCCGCCCCTGCTCCGCTCCCTGTGGATGCCTCCTGCAGCTCTCACCTGGAGGCTGCTGTCGCTATGGCCTCTGCTCACCTGACCTTGGGCCTCATCTGTCACTCAGCACTGACCTCACCAGGCTAGCGTCCTCCTCCAATTGGGGCAGGCGCCTGGGGCATGGCAGAGGAGGGAACTGAGGCTCAGAGAGGAGTAGGGAGTGCCCAAGATCACTCAGCCAGCAAGGTACAAAGCCAGGCTGGAACTTGGGCCTGTCTGAATCCAAAGCTGATGTTCCCAACAACTCCTCTCCCAGTGGACAGCCAATAAATGTCCCTGAATGACTGGAGTGCCCAGGCAGCAGGCACAGGAACCCAGGGGGAGCACATTGTGGTAGGGCCCTCGGGAGCCCCAGGAGGGCAGTCACTCGCCTGAGCAAACCAAGGAAGGCTTCCTGGAAGTGGGGCCTCGGAGGATGAGAGTAGTTCAGGGAGAGGATATTATGAACAACAGCCTGAAGATGGGTGGAGTGAGATGGCGGGAAAGGTGAGGCACTCGGGGAGATGACACCAGGCCCAGGCTGTGAAGGGCTCTGGATACCAGGCTGAGGCCTGAGGAGCACATGGAGGTTGGGGAGCAGGAGAGCAAAATCCCTTACACTGTTCTTTAGGAGGCCACTCGAGGGAGCGGCGCTGGGGAGGGCAGCCTCTTCCGAAAAAGATCGGCAAAAACTTAAGGGGTTGGGACTGTGTCGAGGAGGCAGAGGTTGGGGCAGGGGACCAGACTACAGCCACTTCAGAGGGAAGGCCAGCAAGACCTGCTGACTTGCTGGTCTCAAGGCATAAGGGTGAAGGGGTGTCCATGCCCTCATCCAATGGACAGAGGCTGGCTTCAGCAAACATGACCAGAAGCACAGACGTGGAGCCTCAAAGTAAGGAGAAATCCTGGTGGCCACCAGGGGGAGGTGTCCCAAAGACAACAGAATGAGTCAGGTCTCGGGAGACAGGTCAAGGGTGCAGACAGATGGCAAGGAAAAACTGGGAAGGTCACAGTGGCCACAGCTGCAGGATGAATGAGGTAGTCAGGGAAGGTGTACCAAGAGGTGACCAGCCCCCCCAAACCTGGCACCCATCCGGATCCATATGGAATTGAGCCTTTCCTGGTGGGCTCGGCTTTAGGGAAACCTGATAGCAAATTCCAAACCAATAAGAGCAAATAAATGAGTGGTGATTACTGACAATAGGCGAGGGTACACCACGGGGTGCCTCCAAATGGCATCTCCTCCAGTATGTTTTAAGTGCTTTATAGGTCATTAACTACTTGACAGAGAGAGCCTGACACTTAAAGCAAAGAATTCTGTGCCTCTGCCAGGGAAAATCAATCAGAAATGAAGACAGAGCGTCGCTGGCGTTGGGATGTGCCGGGTGGGCAAACGGGAGTCCGTTTATACATAATGTTAAGGTCCTCTCCCTGTGTAAAGTGAGAGGCACAGTTTGAGGTATGAGGCCATTTATAACCCCCCAACTGGAGGCTAGCTGTACTGAACCGTCCCCTTTTAAATATTTCGAAGACATGGAAAAGTACAGAGACAAGTTTAAAAATCTAAGCTCCCCACCTGATTCTGACAAATAAAACACGACAGCTACGGTGGAAGCACTCACTTTTTAAAAAATGTCATTTTCCCCCCCTGCCTTTTCAGATCCTTTCAGAGGCTTAGACTGACCACCCATCCCTGCCTAAGACACCGCTCCTTCCTCTGAAATCTGAGTGTAATTACTGCCTCTTTAATTAACTTGGCGATTAATCACCACCTGCTTGTGAAACAGCTTTTACTGCCCTTGTCCATCTTGTATGCGGGATTCAGGTGGGGGCAGGGACCACGAGGTAGGGAGGGGAGGGACCGGCAGGCTGGGCTCTCCTCAGGGCCCCGGACTGGGCAGGGTCTGCTGTAAGGGGAGGCCTGAGAAGGCCTGATGTGCGGACGGCCAGCTCCCTCCCGGCTGATCAGGCAGCTGCCGGGTACCAGAACGGAGATGACCCGGGGATAAGTGGCAAGAGAGCAGAGGCAGGCAGCTAGCAGGGTAACCTACCTGGGCAGCCCACAGCCTCTGTTCCTGTTGTTCCCCTCTGACCAGAATGTCCTTTCCTGACTGAGCTTTGTTATGGGTTGTATCGTGTTTCCCAAAGAGATAGCGGTACCTGGGGATGTAACCTGAGTTAGAAACGGGGTTCTTGTAAATGTAACCAACAGAAGGCCGTACTGGGTTAGGATGGGCCCTAAATCCAATGGCCGGTGTCTTTTAAAAAAACGTATATAAATTATTGATTTCAGAGAGGAAGGGAGAGGGAGAGAGAGATAGAAACACCAATGATGAGAGAGAGTCATTGATCGACTGCCACACTGGGGATTGAGCACTCAACCCGGGCATGTGCCCTGACTGGGAATCGAACCCTGACCTCCTGGTTTATAGGTCGATGCTCAACCACTGAGCCACGCTAGCCAGGCAGTGGCTGGTGTCTTTATAAGAGGTCATGTGCAGACAGGGACACGAGAACTCACCAGGCCACCAAGCTGTCTCTCCTGCCCGCCTGCTCAGTATCTCAGATAGCATCATGGTGCTCAATTAAGGCTCCCCACCCAACTGAGGGAACAGCTCCTACAACCTCCTTTTTCAGAGGAAGCCCTGGCCCCATCCCTTGTCAGAGACCACCTCACAATCCAAAGGACCCACCCGAGGGGTGGCGAGGGGCTGCCTTCCCCCCAGAATAGCATGCCCGCTCAAGTGAGTTTGCTTAATGGTAGCTTTCCTGGCTCCTGCCGCATGCCCCACCCTCAGAGGTGGGCAAGGCAGCCTAGTGGGAGCAGTGCTTCTAACTTCCCCGGTGATCTAGAGAGGAGGGGGCCGCAGGGAGGGAGAGGGCCCAGCGGGCTCCCGGGGTTTTAACCGGGAGGCTGGGGCTGTCTCATTCCTAACGCACTGTGCCCAAGCGCAGAGCTGAGTACAGTAGTGTGTTCATTGAAATAACGCGTCTTCTAACACATCTGCTCCAATCCAACACTCGCTTTGATAGATGGGAAACTGAGGCCCTGACCCTCCACGGGGCAGCGCTGTGTGGAGGTCTGAGGTCCGGGATGCAAGCACGTCCCACTTTCAGGGCCCCCACTCACTCCCAGGCGACAGCATTTCCCCGCACCCCAGCCTCCCTGATCTTAAAGGAGAACAGCAACACCAGCCGTAACGATAGCGCTAAAAACCTGTGTGCACATTTTCCAGAAACCCAGTCGGCAAACCCGTTTTGAGCACCTACTATGTGCCCGGCCTGGGGGACACAGTGGTGAGCAGCACGAACCTTGGGTGCCGACCTCAAGGTCCTCCCTATTTGGTAGAAAAGGACAAAAACAAACAAACTCGGGTGGTTAAGTGTTATGCTGGAGGGCACAGGAACGGCCAGGAAAAGCCTGCAGATGTCAGGGGGCCCGAAAGAGAACGGTGGGGACCGTAAAGAAAAGGCGAAGGATGAAACCCATAACCCCCACCCCCACGGCCTGAGCCCGTTCTTCCTCTCAGCCAATCAGGCGTCAGCATCGCCGGTTGGCCGACCAATCAGCAGCCGGAACAGGAGCGCTGGTCGCGGGCCACGGCTTCCCCCCGGAG
>NW_006299834.1:1618805-1631342 GCF_000327345.1 Myotis davidii
CATGGCTCCGGGAGCCCAGAACCCGGCCTCCGCTGCTGCAGAACTGAGTCCTCTAGGGAAACCCGAGGAGATTGACTGAGCCTTGCAGACAAGTTCCCAAGCACCCGCTCTGCCAGCTCCGAGGGGGGAACCCGACGGACAGGCGCCAGCGTGGGGTCCCCACACCCTCCGCTGACAGCCGAGGGAGGCAAACCCGGTCTGGTCCAGCCCAGAGCCCAGCTGCTTCTCTCCCTCCACTTCCGCCTCAATGAGGAGAAAGGGGGCCAAATGCGGTAGCGTGTGTTTGTGTGTGTGTGTGTGTGGGGGGTGCAGGAAGGCCCTGGATTGGGACCCCTGGATCTGCCTCCTGCTGCTTCTTTGTGGCTCCAGGTGGCCCCACAGTACCAGCCAAGGGAATGGATGGAGCAGGGAAGACAGTGGTGGAGAGGGAGAGTATGGTGCAGGTGATGCTACTGCCCACCTACCTCATGCCCAGGGGTGCTGTGCTGGGGGCAGATGGGGTGACTCCATCTCATCTCCCGCTGCTCTCTGCCTTTTGCCTCCTTCTTACTCCCACACCCTCCTAGTCTTGGTGGTTCCTCCTACCACAGGTCTTTTGCACATGCTATTTATTTATTATTATTTTTAAAAATGTATATTTTTTATTTCAGAGAGGAAGGGAGAGGGAGAGAGAGAGAGAAACATTCATGATGAGAGAGAATCATCTATTGGCTTCCTCCTGCACACCCCCTACTGGGGACCAAACCCACAATCCTGGCATGTGTTCTGACGGGGAATTGAACTGTGACCCGATTCATAGGTCAGTGCCCAACCACTGAACCACACCAGCCGGGCTGTTGTTTAATTTTGGGTCAACAAGTAGCCATTAAACATCTGTGTCCTAGTCATGGCAGCTCAGTGGCGAATAGGACAGACCCAGTCTCTGCCCTCTGGGACTTCCAGAAGAGGGCAGGGACATAGCTGATAAACACAGCCAGGAAGGGAATGGGCCCAGGAACAGGAGGCAGCCTGGGTGGGCATCAGGGAAGGCTTCTCTGTGGAGGTGACAGTGAGTCACAGGGATTAAGGCCTCCTCAGCCTTTGGGCCCCGGAAGCTTCTCTGACTCCCTCTGACCTGACACTTCCCTAGGACAGGCTCTCGTCGTTTGGGGCCACTCCTTCCAGGGACATTTTTATGTCATTATTGGATCAATGTCCCTCCCTTCCCCCCCACCCCCGCCCCCATGGTAAGTGCCATGAGGGCACGACCTGAATCTCTTCTGGGTAAATGGTAGGCAAAGCCAGTGAAGAATGAGTAGTATTTCCCCAGAAGGACGGGAGCCGCTCAGCCAGCTCAGGCGTCCAGATGACCCATTCCCCTTCGTTGGCCTGAGTCTTGGGCTCCACACGCCATTTGCCATTCACAGGAACAGAGGAAAAGAAAACAGCTGGTGGGGCGGAGAGCAGGGAGAGGCCTGGCGCCGATGGCCCACTGACCTGCCCAGGCGGAAGAAGGGGGCCTGGACAGTGCCTGTCCTCTTAGCTCAGACCCGCCTGTTCCTCATCCTCCTGCCCCAAGCCTTCCAGTGAGACTCTGGGAGGAGGTGGGGGCCAGCAGGCTCCCCAGGATGGCCAGGGCTCGGGGACACAGTAACTGCCTGGCCTCCACCTCCCACCTCCCCCCCAGGGCAGACAGCACCCTGTGCAGCGCCTCTCTGACCTAGAGTCAGGCCTCACACTGCCAGGTGACCTGCAGCTCATTTAAATCCTGGCCAGAAAGTAAGAATCAGGCCCAGAGGGACCGACTTATTTTTATTTTTTGTTGTTGCTCTGCTCAGTGAATGTCTCCTCGCTGGCACTGTCAGACCTGTGTGCCTGGCACCTTTCCTGTGGCAGACTGTGCTCTCAGAGGTGCCCGACAGAGCTCTTAGTGCCCCCCCCCTCCCCACTTCAGGGGGTTGGGCGGCCTCCATTCATGCAGGGCTAGAGGAGCGCCCACATGCTTTATTCAGCCTCTGGCAGGGACAGAATACAAGCAGCTCCCCCCTCACCCAGTCATTCAGCCTCTTGACTGGAATTGCTTTAAAAAATTTAATTTGCAATGATTTACTTCCTTCTGTTCTGTGGGGATCACCGGCTTTTAAAATATGTGTTTAAATCGGATTCACAGCTCCCCGAGCAACTTTAACCGCCTCCCCCATCCAGCAGAGAGAGAGCACTGGATTCAGAGTCAGTGACCAAGTTCCGCTGATGACTCGGTCTGAATCTCTGACAACTGCTGTGTGACCTTGGGCAGTTACTTAACCTCTCTGCGCCTCCGCTAGCTCCTCTGGAAACGGAGGTTAATGATAATCCTCCCCTCACAGAGTGATGAACGGATTCAGTTAGATCACGTCCAGGGAAGGGCTGTGCCACGCCAGGCCCGTGTTCTCTGTTCCCCAGGCCTGGCTGCCCCGCTGGTTAGCCTGTGACCTTGGGGGGCCATGCAGACGCTCCTGGTCCTCAGTTTTGGAATCTGAAAAGCACAGGGTTTGTTCTAGGTCAGCGTGGTCGGCAAGCTGCGGCTCTTTGGCCCCTTGAGTGTGGCTCTTCCTAAGCCTTAGGAGGACCCTAATTAAGTGAATAACAATGTACCTACCTATACAGTTAAGTTTTGGCTCTCAAAAGAAATTTCAATCGTTGTACTGTTGATATTTGGCTCTGTTGACTAATGAGTTTGCTGACCACTGGTCTAGGAGAGGAGGCCACAGAGCCCCCCACCTCCAGCCCTGAGCCCCCCCACCACACTCACCTCCTCCTACCCTCTGCCAGACTCTTCCCCCCGCCCCACCCTTTCATCATCAGAGCAGTAGGTTCTAATTGGACCTGGCCCCTCCCCAGCAGCCTCCCCTCCCGGCTCCCAGTAGAGTCAGAGGGTTTGGGCCCCAGGGGCTGCCGTGCTTGGCTCATTTTCAGGAGCAATCATTAGCTGTGACGTCACAGGCCTCGGTGGTGGCCTCAGTGGGCGTGGGGCCAGGCCTCCTGAAGTCAGGACTCTGCTAGGCTGTGGCCTGCGGGGCTCCCCCAGGCCGGGGAGTCCCCGTCGCGGGGGTGGGGGCACCTTCCCTGGCAGAGCCAGCCCCGTTTCTGTACTTCATGCTCCTGCCGCCTGGAGTCTGAGCGTGAATCAGTTCTACCCTGGGCTTTCGCTGGCAACTGTCTGTAGCTGGGAAGCGAGGGGCTTTGTCAGGAAGAACAAAGCTGTTGGGCGGTTGCTGGTTTGGGAAGCTTGCTCCTGGGGGAGGGCTCCGTGCTTCTCGGTGCCTCTGGTCCTCGCTCCCCAGACTCGCCGGCTTTGTTTGCGGCTTTTGAGTCCCGTGGCTCACGAGTCACACATGTTTGTGCGTGTGTTGGCGGAGGGTTTTCCCCCTCCTTTTTGGCTTCCATCGTGTATTCTGTGGAAGCTAATTCCAGGGACTGAACTTTTCAAATCACTGCTTCAACAGCTTTTAAAAATCTGGACCTGGTTACTCCTGTCATCCATGTGTAAAGATTCAGAAAAAAATTCCAAATCCGAGGGTGGGCAGCCCGGAGGATTACGGCTCCTGGCAGCGTGCACTCACCGTCAACCCGAGGTCAGAGCCAAAATGTCGAGCGCCTCCTGGGGCAGGAGAAGGGGGGTGCCGGGGAGCATGGTCTGCTCGCTGCCAGACATCTGGATATTTAGAAAACATCTGGGTGGCTGGATTTTTCAGGTTCTGCCTGACATTTAATATCACAGACACTGAGCCTGCCTCCCGTCCCCTGCCTCCCAAACACACCCAGCCCCTCCCCACCCCTTCCTGCCGGGGAAGCGGCATCCATTCCTGCAATCCCCCAGCGTTTCCCCTACCGGAAATCTGATGGGCTTATGACATCATGGCTGGCTGCTGAGCGATGAAGTGGATGCCACAAAGAAATCCGACATATCAGATGGATGCTGAAATCAGTTTCCCTCTGGCCGTGGTTACAGGCACGGAGTCAGGAGGATGTGAGCTTTGTTAAAAAAAAAAAAACCACAAAAAACAAAAAATAAACCTGAGCCTTGCCCCGTGTGGAAGACCATTTTTTAAAAAGCAAACAGGCCTTTTGGACGTCATCCTATTTTAGCAGAGATGCCGGTGTTTATGAGACGAGAGCAGCTAATGAATCAGACCTGAGCTGGGCGTGAGCAGTTCCTTTCCGTTGAGTTTTTGTCCTTATTCCCTGAGAAAGGAGTGGTGCAGCTCCCTCTTCACCTTGTTATTCAAATAGGATAGCTGGTTTTGTTGGGGTATTTTTTTTTTTTTTTTTGCCAATAAAATTCACAGGGTAAATTGCTGGTTTATGTTTTCCCAGGAATCCGTTTTTATGAAGTGACCGTGGGCCTGACCCGGTCTGCAAACATTGCATTTTCCTCTGCTGGGCTTCCTGGCTGTGGAACTGTTAGGGACGCAGCTCAGCCTGCTTTCCAGTCTCCTCTCCGCAGGGCAGGGCCAGACCAATGGGCCAGGCGTTTCGTGGGATGAAAAACCTCTTTGAAAGGACAAAGTCTGAAGAGGAAGGACAGCATAGGGGCCCCTGACAGAAGCCCCAGGGCAGCCTTGGAGGGGGATCCAGTGTCTTCCCCCTCCCCAAAGGGGTACGAGGACCTCAGAAATAGCCCCCGCCGAGAGCTCACCCTGATGCAGGCCCAGGCCACAGGGAGCGCAGGGTTGCAGGTGTCGTGCCTGCCAGGCCCTGGCACAGGCATCTGGAATCTAACACCTGCATTGGCGTCCCAGATCCTGTGGACAAGCTGTGAGGTCCTGGACCAGTCCCATCACCCCTTAGTCTCGGCCCATGAACGGACCCCGTGACCCTACCTTGCCAGCTGGATGCTCCCCGATGCCCAGTCCCTTCAAAGGGCTCTGGGTCCCTCTCAGAGCAGGAGAGGCCAGTGTAGATTCTGGAGCCGAGTCCACTGGCTGGGTTTGCATCCTAACTCTGCAGGCCACCACCTGCATGATGACACGGATCGGTGCGATGTTCTCTGTGCCTTGGTTTCCTCATTTGTCAAACCATAATAATAATAGGACCAGTCTCATACCAACCTCCTGGGCTGCTGGAGGACTGGCATAGTGAGCAACAGCAAGCGCCAGCTGTTGCTGTGAGCTGTGCCCCTGAACCCGCAGGCAGGTGCCGGGTAGGACTGTTGGGCCTGGGAGGGGAGGGTGTGTCAGACTGAACACAGGTGGATGATAACCACGGGCTGAATGGAACAGCCCTCATCTCTCTGCACAGAACCTTCCATGGCTCCCCATCGCCCAAAAGTGCCCCTCCTTATCTGGGCCCCCGGTGCCTCACACTCTGGCCTCGCGCACTGCTCTTCTCTGCCCTGTCTGTCCGTCCTCCCGGGAGGCGGGGCATACCGCCTTCTCTGGATGCAGTACAGCAGGTGGGTCTTGTTATTGAGCACCTGCCATCACCTTATTCTGGGCACTTTACATGGCTTAACCCACTTGATCCTCACACCAATCCCTGTAGGGCGTACAGTCATTCCTATTTTAGAGGCAAAAGCAGATAGCTCAGGGCTTATTCTGTCCAAGGTCCCAGAGCCTAGATGAGAGCCAGGGGTCGGCCCGAGAGGAGAGAGAAGTCTGCCTGGAAGAGCATGGTCAGCAGGGGGAACAGAATGTGCAAAGACATGGGCCTTTCTCCCAGGCTGTATTTCTCCAGTCCCTTCCTCAATGAGCAGAGAGGCAGGCAAGACAATGATGGGGGTGGCCTGCATGTCCCCAGTGGGGGCCAGGCCTGGGGCGTGCTCAGTTCTGCATTCTAGGAGCTGCCAGAGTTTGGCCTCACACTCTGCTGAGAGATACAGCCCTGAGAGATAGGTCCCCTTTGAGGCCGGAGAAGCCACTGTTCAGAGCAGAGTAGTACCAGCAGCTACATCAGCACACAGCTGACGGATGGATGGCCAGTGAAGGACTTGAACCCAGACCTACCTGGCCCCACCCCCTTTAGCAAGACCCTGCTACATCCTTTGGGTGGGCTGCCTGAGCTGGTGTCCGTTTTGGGGGAGTCAGGATCTTGCAGATAAAAGCCACTCGTGACTGCAATGGAGCCCTGCCCCCACCACAGGGGTCTCAGATCAAGGCCACTTCCTCCTTTGGGCAGGTGAGTCAGGCTTCTGGAAAGTTCTCAGAGCCTCTCTCCTTGGCTAGAGCTTCTCTGAAGACTCTGGAATGTTCTAGGCTTATCGACTCCCTACAACCTCAGCACCACCCCTCACGCAGGGGCTGTTCTTATCCCCGTTTTCAGCTCAGGACGCCGAGCTCAGGGAGGAGCAGTGACCTGAGGGAGGCCCAGGGGTGGACTGGGCTGTCCTACTGTGCTCACTGTGTGACAGCTGCTGTGGGTACAGAGGGCCTGGCTCCATGTGCTGCTAGAGCTGGTGCCTACGGTGGGAGTTTCAGGGGCCAATCTCAGCTCACACTGAGAAGTGCTTTCTTCCAGTTGCCCAAGAGGGAGTCTGCAGGAGCGAGCCCCCTGTCTTCACTGGAGTTCATCAACCTCTGCACGTCGGGGAGGGCAGATTAAGGTCAGAGGGGCTTAAGTCCAAGTTCCTTCAACCTCTCCAAGCCTCAATTTCTTTATCTGTGAAACGGGGATATGACTACCCAGCTGCCAGTTAAGGCAGTTAAGGGGCCCTTTCTGGCCCACAGGAGGTGCCTGGTAAGTGCCACTGTCCCCTCCAGGAGCGCCCGCGCTTCCCCTGTGACAGGCTCTGAGCACAGAGTGGGGAAGGGGCCACCGCCAATAGCCCTGCCTGTGGAGCAGGCCCCTGCTGCCTCCCTGTCTGGGGAGCTGGAGGTCCCGGCCGGGGAGGGCCAGCCCCTGACAGCTGCCTCTTGGTCTCGCCTGTCAGCTGGACTGGGTCATGGCCAGCCCCTTGAGTAACTGGGAGGCCCCGCAACGGCCTTTGGCAACATGGTTTTGAGGACAGACTCAGGTCTCTTGCCACCACCGACTCTGGCCTCCGGGAGGCGGAGCCCCCATTTCAACTGTGGAGTAACCTCTCTGCTCCATCACCCAGGTGCCTGGAGCCTCCCGCTTTCCCTGGCTTCCCGGCTCCCCAGCCAGGGGATGGCTCTCGGGACCCAGTGGGCTCTGTCATGGTGCTCCAGGCAACTGATGTTTGCTGAGCCGGTGGTGACTCTCTTCGGGGCTTTCCTTGCTTCACTCGAATAATTCTTGAGCCCTGGCCGGTGTGGCTCTGTCCGTTGGAGCGTCATCCCGTGCTCTGAAGGGCCGCAGGTTCCATTCCCGGTCAGGGCACGTACCCGGGTTGCAGGTTCGATCCCCCGGTAAGTCCGAGCCTTCATGTCTTTAAGTCCCTGCTTGGTTGGTGTTGCTTGCCAGCCCCTTCCTGGGCCGCCTCTCAAAACCCTCCTTCCCAGTGTTCCCACAGCCCCAAGCGCTGCCTCGATTTGTGCAGTGACCCAGGGCGTGCAACTTTCTGTTCTGAGTGTGGTGGGAAGTTCCTCTTTTCGGATCCTGGCTCTGCCACGGGGTGACCACCGGCCAGTTACTTCCCCTCTCTGTTTTTTCATTTGACTGTGGCAGCCCCCACTCACAGGGTCCTCTGAGGGCCTGAGTGAGACTGTGCTGATAGGGCAGCAGGCGTGTGCCTCTGAAAGTCAGCCAGCTGGACACTCGCGGTCAAGCACGTGACCATTATTAGTGGTGAGTCCCTGGAGGGCAAGGCTTTGTGTCTGGGGCCCTATTCACGGCCAGGCAGAGATGGGGCTCCATGGTGCTTCTGGAATGAATGGGCAGCCGCTTCTCCTGTGCACGTGAGAGCTCTCATGACATGGCCGGGAGCCTAAAGTGACCATGTATGAATGCCTCCATCATCTTGTTTAATCTCGACCACATTAAACCCATTTGGCAGATCATGTAATTGAGGCTCAGGCAGACGGGGCCGCCAGCCTGAAATCCAGTGAGTGAGCGGCTCCGGGACTGGGGTCTGGCTGCCTTTGCTGTGCGGCGTGCTGGTTAGGATTGTGGCCTGCTGTGCCCTGGCTGAATGGTCCAGATACTCTCTCCTCTCCGTCCGGGGTGCCCCTCCCCATCCCTAGGCCACCCCTTGAGCTCACTGAGGTGAGATGACATGGATTTGGGGGCCCACAGCGATCTGTCTGTTCATGAGTCCTGCACCCTACATAACATATGCACACATGTCTGCACACATGAGCACAAATACACACACATGCACATACATGCACACGCGTGATCTCCAAGGCCAACGGGTTCTCCCAGGTCTCCAGAGCCATGTCTGTGGCCACAAACCACGTGAAGTCCCTGTGAGGGCTGCGGGGAGCCGGCACTGCTCACGGACCTTTTCCCTCAGTCCTCCCTGCTCGTCCTGGAGCTCACACCGGACCTTTCCCTCCGTCCTCCCTGCTCGTGCTGGAGCTCACACCGGACCCTTCCCTCCGTCCTCCCTGCTCGCGCTGGAGCTCACACCGGACCCTTCCCTCCGTCCTCCCTGCTCGCGCTGGAGCTCACACTGGCGGGGGGGCTCACGGGTCGGAGGGGCTTGGAGACTCCGCCCTCGGCTCAGTGTCCGGGGCCAGCCAGTCGCACTGGGCCCCGGCACCAGCCAAGCCTGGGACCTTGCTGGGGGCCTTGGGCACCTCCCCGCTCATTCCTGCATCCGTTCGGTGGCCCTGCCCCCCCAGTCAGCCCACTCTGTCTACCCAGCCGGGTGGGTGGAGGTTCGGGTAGGGAAGTGGAGGGTTCCTGGGGGGAGAGCAGGAGAATGTCCACTGGGGGCCGGGGGTGGTGTTTGGAGGAGTCCCGGCTGCTGAGGCCCCCGGCCCCCTGCGGAAGGTGCCGTGTCGATGGCTCGGAACCAGTCCTGGTTGTCTTCCCTTGAACTCAGCTTGGAGCCACTGTGGCTGTGCCCATCCTGGCGGCCTCTGAGAGAGGGTGGGCAGCCGGAGGGTGAGGGAGGCAGTCCCTGGGGCTAGCCGCTGGGCAGGGATAAAGACAGTGATGGGACAGGGAGGACCTGTGTGGGGGTTGAGCCTGGGCAGGGGGCCCAGGAGGAGCAAACCAGGCCCCTGAACGGTTCATCCATCCATCCATCCATCCATCCATCCATCCATTCTGCATACGCGCCCCGCAGATCCTGTGCTCAGCTCTGGGCACACAGCAGTGGACAAGACCCTGCCTTCACGGCGACCACATTCTGATGGAGGAACACAGGTAGAAAATTAAAATAAGAAATATTGAAAGTGAAATATATTATTGTCCAGAGTGGTAAGTGCTAAGAAGAAAAATAAAACAGGAAAGGGAAACAAGGGGTGGATTTAAAAAAAAAAAAAAAGGTGTCCGAGAAACTCTAATTGAGAACGTGACCTTTGAGCAAAGGCTGCAGGGAGGTGAGGGGCGAGTCAGATGGCTCTCTGGGGAAGAGCATTCAGCCCGCGGAACAGCCAGAGCACAGGCCTGGAGCTGGAGGAGGCTGGCCTGGTGGGGGACGAGGTGGGGGACCAGGAGGAGGCCGGTGTGGCTGGAGGGGAGAGAGGGAGGGGAGGGGGAGCAGATGAGCTCAGAGAGGAAATGGGGGCCAGATGGTGAGGCCTCCTGGACTCACCATTTAAAAGGATCCCTCTGGCTGCTGCTTTGAGAATAGACTGGGGGAGGGGCAAGGGCAGCACCAGCGAGACGAATGGGAGGCTGTTGAAAATAATCCAATAGGATTTGCTGATGGAGTGTGTGTGTGTGTGTGTGTGTGTGTGTGTGAGAGAGAGAGAGAGAGAGAGAGAGAGAGACAGAGAGAGAGAGAGGGGAGGTGTTGAGGCTGACTCCAGAGAGTTCTGGTCCATTCGCTGGCCTAGAGGCTCAGAGGAGGCCTTCAGGGAGGCTATGGTGGTTCTTTCCCGTCCATGGGGGCTCCGTGGACCCCAGCCCAGCCCCAGGAAGGGCCACCCTCTCTGTGCTCTGGGCTGCGGCTGGACTTCAAGTGGTCCATGGGCCAGTATGAATCCTCCCCCCCGCGTCCTCCTACCCATCCATTCACCCACACATCAACCTGCCCTCCTCCCGTCCCTCCCTTCCTTTCCATCCTTTATCCCTCTTCCCACCTGTCCATGAGCTGGACAGACAGGTCCCTGCTCTCGAGGATTCGACATCCAGTGTGCCTGGGCTGGAAGCAATGTCTCCACGGGGCAGAATGAGGCCAAAGAATACTCTTAATTCCTTTTAATTTCAGGCCACTCGACACATTTATGACTACATGTGATTTGATTGTTAAGTATTTCTAAGTCATTTCAAATGAAGTCACTTTCACTAAAAACTCTGGTCAGGTCATTCCTCCTGGTTTGGGTTCCGGAAAAGCCTGGCAGAATTGAGGGCTCCATGCTGGCGGGGCTCAGGGAGGGCGGGGTCTGAGGGGGTGCCCTTCGTACCCGCAGAGGGGGGGAAAGGGCATAGCGAGCCACAAGGCATGGGGTGGGGGAGGATGTGTGGAACAGGTGGTGTGTGGGGGTGGGAGGAGCTGGGTCCTACTCTCCAGACATGGACTAAGGCCGTGGCCTTCTCCGGGCCTCATGTCCAGCGTTGTGCTGCTGGTCCGTCCCCTGTAGAGTAGGCAAAGGGGTCCTTCTGGAACCGGAGTCTGTCATGCTCCCTTCCTCATCCCCATGGTTTCCCACTGCCTGGAGGAAAGCCCTCCTGGCACAGGCCCTTCTCAGCCCACCTGCCCCCTTTGCAGCCCGCCCCCCGACATCTAGCCTCAGGCTGGGCTTCATGTTCTTGCTTCACTCATTTGGCTAAGGTGCACTGTGCACCTCCTCCATGCTGGCACCATGATTGCATTGAAGGTTGGGGACTGTGAGAGGAAAGAGAATCAGTCATGGAGTCTGGGATCAAGTATCTGAGCTGAGATCCAGAGGCTGAGCAGCAAGTGGGAAAAGAGGGGATCGCTAGAGCTTCAGGAAGAGGGGACGCTAGAGCAAGGCTGAGGCAGGCCTCAGCCAGACCACATCAGGGCATCCGCTACCTCGTACCCCACCACTGTCCCAGCTTGGGAGGGGCAGGGGCTGAGCCCGAGCAGGTGGCAGGGCCAACTCTTGGGGGCCTATGGGGTAGATTGAGATGTAGGAACCCCATCATTTAAAAAAACTAGCTTTCTTCAGATACAACTCACAGACCGTACAATTCACCCTTTAAAGTATACAGTCCAGTGGTTTTAGTATATTCATGGAGCTGTGC
Source organism: Myotis davidii (assembly GCF_000327345.1). Classification (NCBI taxonomy): domain Eukaryota; kingdom Metazoa; phylum Chordata; class Mammalia; order Chiroptera; family Vespertilionidae; genus Myotis; species Myotis davidii. Next base: position 1,630,047 of record NW_006299834.1, read on the forward strand.
CACCATCACCACTAATTCCAGAAGAGTGCTATCCTCCTCCAGAGAAACAATGTACCCGTTAGCAGTCACTTTCCGTCCCCTACTCCCAGCCCTTGGTAATCGCTCATCTGTTTCTTGTCTCCACGGATTTGCCAGTTCTGGACGTTTCATACAAATGGAATCAGACGATTGTGGCCTTTGTGTCTGGCTGCTTTCACTGAACATCATGTTTTGTTGTTGTTGTTGCTGTTATTTTTTCTGACTGATTCGTTCATGTTGTAGCATGAACAGTACTTCATCCCTTTTTATGGCCAAATAATATTCCTGTGCGACATATGCCTCACGTCTACGCTTTGCTTATCCACCGTCTGTCAGTGAGCATTTGGGTTGTTTCCATGTTGGGGCTGTTGTGAATAATGCTGTTACCCACATTCTGTGCAAGTTGAGTGGACACAGGTGTTCATTTATCCCAAATAGATGCCTGGAGGTGGAATTAGGGGTTTTAGAGTAACCCTTTTTTTAAAAATTGATTTCAAAGAGGAAGGAAGAGGGAAAGAAATAGAAACATCAATGATGAGAGGGAATCATTGATTGGCTGCCTCCTGCACGCCCCACACCGGGGATCGAGCCCGCAACCCAGGCTGGGAATCGAACCGTGACCTCCTGGTTCATAGGTCGACGCTCAACCACTGAGCACACCGGAGTAAGTTGTTTAACCTTTGAGGAATGGGTTCCACAGCGGCTGCACGTGAGGGCTCCTGTTCCCCCGCATCCTCGCTAACACTTGTCATCGCCTGTCGGGGTGATAGCCATCCCGGTGGGAGAGAAATGGTCTCTCCCCGTGGCTTTGACTAATGACTGGTGATGCTGGCATCTTTTCATGTGCTTATTGGCCACTTGTACGTCTTCTTTGGAGAAATGTCTGTTCCTATTCCTCGCCCATTTTCACATTGGGTTCCTTGTCCTCTTATTGTTGCGTGGGAAGAGTTCTTTGTATTCCTGGCTACAAGTCCCCTATCAGGAGAAAGGACCTGGGACCCCAGGCCAAGGTGCTGGGCCCCCGGCCTCCCTGGGCTCGGTGCTCCTGGTCTCGGGTCTGTCCCCGAGGCCTCACAGGGGTTACTCCGCCTCCAGCGGCCTAAGTCCACCGCCTGATTCACTCACACACCGCAGGGCAAGCCCTTGCCCAGGACGCTGGCGCCTCCGCCCACCAGGGCTCGGGCCCAGCAGCTGGCCTTCACATCCAGGAAACGGGAAAATGCCCCTCCTTTCAGAGCCACCACCTGTTCCACGCTGTGACACGGCCACACGCACGGC
>NW_006299834.1:1631360-1635561 GCF_000327345.1 Myotis davidii
CAGGCCTGGGGGGAGGGCTGCCCGCCAGGCCGCCGCAGCCCCTCGGGCCAGGCCCTCCCTCGTCCTGCTTATTTAAACTTTCCTGAACTTTCCACAGCTTGTAAGTTGAGATCCCATAACTTTGAGAATCAAGGGACATGGTAAGAAAACAAACCCTGGCCACGGCTGCTGGCTGAGTTGGCGCAGACGTGTGGGGGCTCCTTTCTCGGTGGCTGCCCAGGGCTGCGGGCTGGGCTGGACACTGAGGAGCAGCGCGCACGGGCCTGTCGCCTGGGGTCTCAGCTCCCCCTGCTACTCTTTGGGCTGGGGTGTTTGCCCCACGAGCAGCCTCCAGCCTCGTGCCACTGCAAAGCAGCTGCCCTCCGAGGACAAGTGACCAAGGAGGCGAGGGGCCTGGCGATTAGGGAGAGGGGCCAGCCCAGCTGGGGGCCTGCGGTGCAGCCTCCGGAAGCTGGGAGGGGCCTGGGGGAGGATGGGGGGAGTCTGAACTGTCCTCAAAGAGGGCTGGGATTTCCAAGGCAGGGAAGGCGCCAGCAGGAAGCCTGTACACAGGCTGGCACTTGGGACTGGCGGGCACTGTCTTCCGGGGATGGAGAGAAGCAGGTGAGAAGCCAGCTGGGGCTGAGGGTCCCTGGCCCCACGTGCCTGGCCGCGAGCCCACCTCCCTGGGGGCGCTTCCACACGTTAAGGAGCCCCCTGGTTCCCTCTCTAACCTTTGCTGCACGGCCGGGGTCTGGTTCGGACGCCTCCCCTCAAATCCTCTCAAGCCCCACTAGCAGCGTCTCTCCCAGGAGACATCGGGGTCCAGAGAGCAGTTTTCTCCTTCGCAGGATTGGGCCTCAGGGCTTGCTCCTCGCTCCTGCAGCGCCCCAGCTGGGCCCGCCACCCGCCACCTGCCACCCGCCCACGTGGCCCCCCCTCTGCCCCTGCTGGCGCGGCTCTGGCAGGCTCTGAGCCCCGAGGCCCTCTGCTCACTGATTAGGAAGCAAGCAGCCGGTGGGCTCCGGAGCCAGAGCGAGAGATTTATTGTGGGTTTTAGGGGGCGTTTAGGAGCAATGTGATAATGTCTGTGAACGCACTTTGTAAACTGTAACGGGGGAGTGCCATGCACACGTGAGGGACTGAGGCTGGGAGGGGCAGGAGCCCAGCCCCCAGATGACACCCTGGGCTCACCCGGGAAGCCCCTCCAGCCCCCAGGGGCGGAGAAGCCCTGCCGGGCCCTAGGGTGGCCGTCCCCGGCTGCATGTGCTGGAACGGCCCTCCCGGGCCTGCAGGCCTGTCTGTCGCCAGGCAGCTCTGGAGTGAGCTGTGAGCCAGAAAATTGCCAGGGTCCCTCCCTCGTTGAAGAGACCCAGTTGCACGTCAGTGGTGGTGCCATGCTTCCTGCTGCAGAACAGGGAGGACTGTGGCCTCCTGACCGCACTCTGGGGGAGCTGAGATGACAAGGGGACGACAGCAGCTGGACCGGGCTGTCTTCTCAGGAGGGGAGCTGCCTGTAGGCGGGGGCAATGTCATCACATCCTTCTAGCAAACTGTGACGATCTGAGAAGTAGTTTCCAGCGGCAAAGGTTTGTTGAGCACCTACTATGTGCTTGGCACTGCTCTAGATGCTGGGGGGACAGCAAGGATCAGGGCAGTCAAAAAATCTCCATCCTCACAGCACTTATAAACAAAGGTAAATGAAGACAATTTTAAATACTGATCCTGTTACAAAGACAGTAAAATGGGAAAAATGGGAGCTACTGCAGCTAGAGGGGCCAGGAAAGGCCTTCTGCGGGCCTCCTCACCCCTCTCCCCAGGTGGGCCCTTCTCCGCGGCCTCCAGGATAATCCTGGACTCTGAGGGCTCAGCTGGTGCCCCCCTCACCTGCCCGTCACTACTACTAAGGCTTGTCGGCCAGGCACACTCGGGGCTCCCAGGCCTGCAGTCCGGGCTGCTCCGGCCCTTGAGCACGGGACTGGCTGCCTCTATTGACCAGAGAGTCATGAGAAGTGAGCTAAAGCCGTTTGAGAATTACTGGTGCTGGGTGGGCACTGTTTGAAATATCAGACCTGAGTTACCTGACTTAACCCCCAACACAACCAGATGATGTGGGAAATGTCATTAATGGTCCCATTTTTTAAGACAGGGAAACTGAGGCCGGGCGAGGTTGTATAACTTGCCCAAGGCCACACAGTAGGTCCATTGGAGCTAGGATGTTAACCTCCAGGGTCCATGCTTTTCTCTGTTCCCTCTGTCTCCCTCGTCAAGGTCTCAGCCTTGAATTTCACCATTGCCAGGCTGTGCTGAGTGGTGCCACATGCCTCTTCCCACATGAGCCTCATTTCAGTCTCTTAAGTCAGTCGGTCTCTTTATGATCTGCCCCTACACTTTCTTTAGAGAAGGAAACGGAGGCCCCGGGCAGGGAGTCACAGCTGGGAGGATGGGAAGTCAGGATTCGAACTCAGACCAGCTCACCTCAGAACCCAAGCCCCTACCGTGCTGGCTCCCCTTCCTCCGTGTTTCCTCTTTGTCTGCTGTCTTGTTTGTGTCCCCAAAGCCCACAGAGGCTGGGTTGTTCCCCCATATCGCAGGTGGGCACACTGAGGTCCTGGCCCGTGTTTTGTTTTGTGCGTGGCTGCTGGCTGCAGAGCTCGGCCTGCTTCCCGGCCCCCTCACTGAGAGGACTCCTGGCTGGGCCACTGTGGCGAGGTGGGGGTTGAGGAGGTGGGGACAGGGTTCTGGACGTTTGCCCAGGTGTGCAAGGCTGTGGGAGGGAGGCCTGCCCGGAGCCAGTGCTGGGATCCAGGTGCCTTCATCTCCTCCATGACATGCCGGCTCACCTAGACTTAGTCTGGATCCAGCCCTGAGGTGGGAGTCTCCCTTCATGCTGGGCAGGGGCACTCCGGAGGGCTCTGCAGGCTCCTGGCTCGGTGCCCTCCCAGCCTGTGACCTTGACAAGGTCACCTTCTCTGCACTTGTCTTTTCTCTGTCCAATGGGATCCTGGTATCTGGCGGGTTTGTGACATAGATTTTTAGAAAAGCCAGTGGTGTGTGTGGTGGTGGAAAGGGGTGGCCCTTGCCTGCACCCCTCTTGTCCCCTGCTCAGGAAGCAGCAGGATGAAGGGGTGCCAAGACACCTGCCCAGGGGAGTCATCACAGCTGTGCCAGCGCAGGAGGGCTCCCTGGGCCTCCAGGGTCCCTGACCAGCCACTGCCCTCAGACCCTGTGGCCCCGAGGCCTGCTGTGACCTCACAGGTGCCAGGGAGGCACAGTTGGGCCCTCCCTGAACCTCCTGGTACTCCCCAGGTGGACACCTCTGGGAGGGTTCTGATGCCAGTCTGAGGGCAGAGGCAGCAGAGGCCCCAAAGCCTTGGCAGTGGGATTAAGGTGGGGAAAAAACGAAGCGTGGAAATCATTAGCTTCCTTGGTTGCCAAGAACCGCCTGGAATGAACATTTGGGGCTTTTAAAATGAACATCAGCTGCAGGGACCGGTGCCCCGTGCCCACCATGGCCTGGGCTGCCTCGTGGATTCCCAGTCCGGCTGTTCTTCTTGGGTTGCCCCTCAGCCAGCACTTACTGGGCGCCTACTGGGCGCCAGGCCCAGAGCCAGGGAGGGTGGGAGAACCCAGCCCGAGAGCAGCAGCCCTGTGGCGAGAGCGCAGCCACCGAGCCACTGTGCCAGCCCGCGAGGAACCAGGCAGGGCGGGCGGTGGGAGCAGGGAGGCTGGGTGGCCCCTGGGGGTGGGGGAACAGTGCCAGAGGCGTCCTAGAAAAGGGGCCTGGGGGCCAGGGTGGGCATCCCAGAGAGGCCTTCCCCGGCATGGGTGTGACGGGCGCCTTGCAGGACACAGGCCTGCGGGGCCGGCCAGGTGGGCCAGCAGCGAGCTGCAGGCCAGGGTTCTGTCAAGACGGCTGCCAAGCGGCAATGCCAGGGCAGAGGCTCCCGCCTGAGCCTCCTCATTTTGAAACTAAGCCGGAAATGTGGGTTTTATGTGAAAATTCTCGATTTTTAAATGATGGGAATTAATTTTAATTAAAACCAAAAAAATACCATGGGGTCAAACCAAGCATGGCTCTGGCTGGACGGGGCCCATGGGCCCAGAGTTTGGTCCCCAAGGCGGTGGTGATGGGAGGGGCGCGGAGGGGGAGCAGGCTGCTTAGAAGTGGGGGGCTGTGAAGAGGGAGGATGCTGCGCAGGGTGGGCCCTCGGATGGTGGG
>NW_006299834.1:1636198-1637969 GCF_000327345.1 Myotis davidii
CTCCTCCTAAGTGTCAGGTGGGTTTTTTTTTGTCCCCATTACAGATGAGAAAACGGAGGCTGAGGGCGGCCAAATGGCTGGCTGAGGGTCCCCAGCTAGGAAGTGACCTCTCAGGTGGCCTGACGCCAAAGCCGAGCTCTCCCCACTGGGGCACACACAGCCACTGAGTGAGGGGATGAATTTTTCATTGTAGAAAAAAGAAAAAAAACCCAGCCATTGTCCCACCACCATAATGCAGCCACTGTAAGGGTTGGGCTCTCTGTTTCGGCCTCGCTGGCTTTGCCCCTTTCTGCAATGAGTGTGCGGTTCCATTCTGATTCTAGCACCCAGGAAAATGGGGACACTCCCAGGGGTGGCGCAGGCATTGGGTAGCTGAGAAGGAGGGGAGGGGGGAGGGGCCAGGGCCTGGGGGAAAGGGGCACCCTTGATGGAGGGATTGGTGGAGCCCTGAGGTGCAGAGCCGGCGCTGGGCTCCGCACTGGGGGAGATGGGGACAGCCCAGCCCATATGCTCTGTCCAGCATGGGGGCGGCCTGGCCCTCACGCTGCCTCTGCCAGGCGGGGTTCCGCCTGGAGTGCCTGGGAGAGGGCGGTCGCTGCTTCACCTCCGCCAAGGAACTGAACTGCCTCCAGGAGAAGAGCCCAGCGCTGCTCACAATTTTGCACTCAGAGCCAACATTTGGGCCCCAACCGTCTTTCAGTCCCAGGCCTGGGTTTTGGGGCTTGCGGGGACCTTCCGGGCCCACAAGTGTGGCATAAAGGCCCCATTTCTTATCCTACCCCCGGACAATGACATCGCCCCCACCAGCACCCAAACCGGAGACCCCAGGCCCGTGGCCTCCCAGGCACCTCATCCTGCCCATCCATTCAGCCAGCCAGCCACAGGGTTCACCTGGTTCTGTCCCTCCTTCACCCTCTGACCTGGCATCCCACCGCGCCTCCCCGACCTTGACCAGGGCTGGGACACCGTGGTTAAAGCTGTCTTTCCAAACGCAGCTCTGAGCTTCTGAGCTCCTCAGCCGCCCGCCAGCCCCAAAACCAGGCCACACTGTTGAGCCAGGCTTCTCCGTGGTCTGCTATGGCCACCCCTGCAGCCTGCCCCCTGGGTCGGATGTCCCCTGGTCCCAGAGCCCCCGAACGCTGGGTCTCCCCGGCTCGAGGTGATCTCTCCCCCAAACACCCTGTCCCCCGTGTCTGGCCTGTGGAACTCCTTATCCCCAGGGCCCGGCTGTGTCCTCAAGATCTTCCCTGTGCTCCTTGTAGACTCCCCTTTCCCTTGGGCGGTGCAGTCAGTGCCCCTTCCACGGACACCCCGGCTCTTAGCGAATGCCCCCATGATTGCTCTCAGCCCGGTGCAGCATGGCACCATAGGTTTCCATGTTGACCTCCCCCATCAGACGGAGCTCCAGGAGAGCAGGGACCGTTGACACGTCCCCAGGGTCCAGCACAGGGCCAGTCCAGAGCGGCCAGCTGGCTGATCCTTGAGGAAGGAACACTGGGGTCTGCCAGGAGCAGCTGGACCCGTGCCCTTAGAGGTGCTGTCAGAACCCCATGGCATTCACTGGGGAGCGGAAAGTCACCAGCCTCCGGGCTCCTGAGGGCTTGTGAGCGGGTGCCCTGGCTTGAGGAGCCCAAGACCCAGTTGCCCCGGGTACCTGCAGGCCTTGACCCTCAGCCATTCCGTTCCGGGGCCCAGGCCCCACCTGGATGTGTTGGGGCTGTGATGGTGGGTGCTCAGGCAGAGGAGCCCTCCCCGCCCCGTCCCCTGGGAC
>NW_006299834.1:1638061-1640312 GCF_000327345.1 Myotis davidii
CCACTGCCCCGTCAAGCCCACCCCCGCGCACTCCCAGGGAGCAAGGAGAGTTATGTCGGGCCTTCTGGCTGCGCGCCAGGGCTCCCCACGGAACTATAAATTGACCTGTCGGGAGAGGGAAGAGATTAATGTCGGCCATCTTCATTAGTGCGTCCCCGGGGTGAAGGCGTCTGCCCTGAGCCGGCTGATTGGAGAGGGTGTGAGTGAGTGAGGGGATTGGGGGATTTGCACTCCCCCCAGAAAGGCAAAGGGCAGGGGCCAGGGCCTGCCAGAGCGCAGTGGCCTCCTCCCACTGTTAGAAGGGCCGTCCCTCTGGCCTCTGCTCCTGGCAGCAGGCGTGCGCTTTGATGGAGGACCTGTGTGCTAATTGGGAGCAGAGATGCTCGCCCCGCAGCTCCGCAGGGCTCCCAGGCCGGCACCGCCAGCTCAGCGGCATCTGCGGGGCCTTCATTAGAGGCCTTTCCCCTGACCAGAAAGGAGCCTGCTGCGGGCGTGGGGGGCTCCCCTCCTCTCCTTCCCCCTCCCCTCCTCGCCCTCTCCCCCTCCCCTCCTCTCTCCTGCGTTGATGATGGGGAGGGAGGCAGCTTTGGCTCATGGAATGGATGACGAGGATTGGAAGATTGAAAAGATTTGAGACCTCGTGCATCCTGATGACTAGGTGACCTTGGGTTAGGCCCTCGACTGCTCTGCGCCCCAGCGTCCTTGTCCTGGACACAGGCAGGGCTGTGCCCCCTGGGGTGGGTGGGGATCAGACAAGAGAGCATGTGTGGATTCGTCTTTGGAAATAGGACAAGGCAGTGCCTGGGGCTGAGGCACAGACTCAAGTCCACCGTCTGGGGTCTGAGTACGGGTGCTGCGGCCTCCTGGAGGCCCTGGGCCCCCCAGCCCGTTTCCTCTTCTGGCGATGCTTGAGGGCCAGGGTTGGTCTGGGGGGGGGGTGAGACTTCCTTTTGACGAGCAGAAGCAGAGCCTCCATGCTGGGTGCAGGCTGCTGTGGGAAGTGACTGCAGCAGCAGGTCAGGTGGCATGCGCTCCCATCATTCCTTTGCTCATTCATTTGTCCAGGACATGCCCCCTTCACTGGGGTCTTGTGTCCATAGCGGAGTTCAGAGTGGCCTCACCCTCCGGTGGCCTCCCTGGGGAAAGAGACTCAGAACAGATGGGGGAAGGGCTGCATGAGCTGCTGGGACCCTTAGGAAGGAGCCCCCCCCCCAAGTCTGGGGTTATCTGGAAGCCTCCAGGGGGCATGGAGATGGCTCACAGGTGGAGATGGGGCAGGCTTTCTTTGTAGAGTATGATGTGGGGGCCCCCAGCTGGTCGCCAAGATCCTGAGTCCCCCAGACCAGGCTGGGAACAGGGGAGGGGGTGCTTTGCTGAGGATGCAGTGGGACCACTCTCCATGCCCACACCTTTCCTGTGCATCCAGGTGGTGGGATGGGGCAGGCCCGACTTGGTACCTGGTATCACTGGCCTCCAGTCTGTACTTCAGACTGGGTTCCGTGAACACTGGCCGGCTGGCTACGTGCCTGGCCGAGGCTGGGGGGAGCAGCAGCTGGGCCCGGGCCACCTGTGGGGTAGTTGAGTGATTCAGGCTGTGTCACTCACGAGCTGAGGGTCACTCCGTAAGCCTCCGTTTCCTTGTTTGTATAGTGGGGCTGGGCGGTGACGCAGAGTGGAGCACAGCTGGCACTGTGGGCATTTCTGCCTCCACTCCCGTGCGCTGCCCTGAGAACCTTGGTGAAGTGGGATGTGGACTTCTCCCTGTCAGCCCGGCAGGAGCACCAAGCGCCCCCTTTGCATTGCGGAGCATTTGAACCAAAAGCACATGGTTTTGGAGTCAGAAAACTCAGCTCCGAGTCTTTGCTCTGTAGCCAACCAGCTGTGTGGCCTTGGGCACATCACTTAACCTCTGTGCCTTCCTGTTCTCTCCCGGAGCTGAGAGGAGCCGTTGTAAACTGAACATCACACCGCAGGTTTCATTGATGAGTAAGTGCCCACCTCGTGTGGAGGATGGAGCCCTGGACCAGGGGCCCGAGCCCTGGGTAGTGCCCTGGGCCTTGTGTTGTGACTTGGGACCAGACCCTTTGGCTGCATCTGTAAAGGGAACGTTGGCACCTGCCTGCCGCACAGAGCTCTTCTGAGAAGGAAAAGACGTGGGTTTGGGGGTGGGGGGTGGAGAGGAGCTGCTCATGGGAACAGGAGTGGGTGCGAAAAGGCTGGATGCTTTCCTAAAATGCCCTGCTTCCCGCCC
>NW_006299834.1:1640381-1645318 GCF_000327345.1 Myotis davidii
TCCTGTCTGGAAAATGGGACCAGGCACCCTGCTCACCTTGGTCCCTAGATCTCTGTTCTACATTTAATCAGAATTTTAGCCGTTCTATTTATAATGCATCTGAATGGACTCCAGCCCAATTTCATATGCGATGCGTTGAAATGTACTGTCATCTGGACTTTAATATATTGAGATTGCCCTTTGCAAGTCACGTGTTGAGAGGCAGATGATGAAGAGGTGCCTATTGTTGCCGCCTCACTGTGCCCAGCCCAGCCCGCCTGGCAGACTCCGTCGCAGGCGCTGGCAACATGGCTGTCTGCCTCCGCCTCCCGAGCAGGCAGGAATCACTAATGCGTTAGCAGTTTCATTAGCCTCTCGCCAGCCTCCCCTCCCTCCCGGGCCTCCTCGGTAATTATTTTCCCAGCCCTTCCACTCGCAGCCCCTTCGCGAATGAGCTGAACGCGCTCGTTGGGATTGGCCGAGTGGCCCCGCAGGCTGAGCTGCTGGGACTGGGCTGGTAAGGACCCCCCCTCCCTCCCCGGTGGACGCCCCCCTCCCGGCTTTCTGCATTGCCATTTAAGCTTTGTGTCCCCCTGAGGCCTCCGTGAAAATGCAGATCTGCTGCCTGCCAGGGGTGACGGTTAACCCGTTATTACACACCCCACACTTGAGTCTCCTCTGTGCAGCCGACCTCCATGCAATCAGCCGAAAAGTTTCTCCGGCCTTTTTCTGGGGCTGCCATCGTGGACGCCTGGCACCCAGCTGTGAGGGAGATGGGATTCCTTGGGCAGCGAAGCTGCGAACAGCCAGGGCCCTGGGTGGGTACACAGAACCCATGGTGGGGTGGATGCGGGGAGCCGGAGGCGGACGCGCGAGGGACCGGGGCCTGAGAGGGCTGACTGCCTTGCCGCCCCTGAGGTCCTGGCATCCACAGTCCTCCACTGCCCAGGGTGAGCATGAGTCCCAGGTGGGCCCGGACACTCCATCCTCCTGGCCACCGTGTTGGTTGAGAAATGGGCACATGGTCCATTTGAGCCCATCAGAGACTCCCCTGGAATTTTGACCAACTATGGGACCGCGGGCCTCCATCCTCCACAGCCATACCCAGGGTGGGGAACCTCCGATAAGGTCATCATGTGGAGGAGGGGGCGGGCAGGGCTGAGCGGGAAGTGTACGTGACTTCATTTGGGCCTCTGGGCCCAGCGATGCCTGAAACCACTCCTGGCGTTTTCAGCTGTATCAACAGGGTGCTCCCTTTTCTGAGCCAGCTAGCTTGAGTTCGTTTCGTTCTCTTACAACCAATAGAGTCCTGACTGATGGGAAACATCAGGCGGGATTTTATGAAAGAGGTGACATTTTGAGTTGGGTCTTGAAGGATGCGTAGGAGTTTGTGCAGCAGAGATGAGGAGAGAAAGCACTCCCGCGGAGGCAAAAGCTGGGGTCAAAGCCATGGACGTGTGAAGGTGCAGGCTGTGGGGGGCAGCAGGCACTGCCTGTGGCCACAGGGCTTGTAGCAGGAAGGACAGTGAGAGGAGGGGGAGGGGGTGGAATCTGACACTAGGTGTGAATGCCAGGGTGAGGAGGGTGTAGGAAGAAGGTGCTTGAGGACTTCGCTGGCAGGGAGGGCATCCTGGCACAGTGTGGCTCTGGATGGAATCGGGAGAGGAGGGGCCTTGGGGTCAAAGCTGGAGAAGCAGGCCAATGCCAAGCCCCTGTGTTGGGCAGTGCCACTGGGGAGGTGGGGTGCCTGGAGCAGGCCTAAGCGGGGAGGGGCCAGGGGCAGCTAGGGCTGGTGGTGGTTAAAGCTGAGGTTGTCCAAGGGGAGGGGAGGGGGGAGCCAGGCACAGCCTGGGCCTAGAGAGAGGGAGGGGGTTGAGTGGGTTTCCCCACGTGACCACCCCAGCTGTGCCAGGTATGCCAGGTGGCCCTGGTGTGGGGGGGAGAGCTATTTGCTGCCCTGGATGCAGCCAGTTCTTGCCACCAGCAGCACCACCACCCTGAGGTCCTGGCTGGAGCAGGTGAGTGACAGCCCGCCACCCGCAGCCACACCGCCCTCTGCAGGGAGAAGCTCCCCGGGCTGCGCTGTCTCCGTGCGGTGCCAGCTGGTTTGCGCTGCTGGAGGAGCCGTGGTAATGGGGCCAAGGTCACAGACTATAGCCGCACGGAGGGCGGTGGCTCCCTGACTTATGGGTGGGCCCCCAGGCAGTGTTCCCGGAGGGCAGGGAGGGGATGGTTGGCCCTTAGGCCTCGGTTGCCCACTGTGAGTGGGTCTGGGGGTTAAGATGGGCTGGGGGTCAGGCTGGTCTAGGCAGGCCTGGGAAGTGATCTAAATGCTGGGGGACCCTTCCCTGTGTCCCCCAAGCTGGAGATCTGCAGGCGCTCCCTGTCCCCTCCTCCGGGACCGTGCTCCCCCGCTCAGCAGCTGCGCTTGGAGGTCCAGAGCCCAGGGCTTTCCTGCCTCCAGGCCTTAGCCTCTGCGGTGCCTTCGGTGGAGACACTTCCTCACCCCCTCCCTCCACTGGGGTCAGGAGTAGCAGAGGCTCTGGCTGTGTTCCCTCTGCCAGTCAACACTCACTCAGTAAGGAAATTGAGGCCCTACTATGCACCGGATGCTGTGAGGGAGGCGAGGTAAGGAGTGATGGCTTTTGTGAATTAAACAGACCCGGTCCCAGCCCTCACGATGTAGCGAGAAAGACAGACAGTCAAGTAGTAAGCAAGCGAGAGCACGTCTCGAGCTGGATTGTGGCACAGCCAGCACAGCTGTGGGAAAGCTGTGGGGGCTGCAGAGAGGGTGTGGGGGTGTAATAGAGGGAGAGCAGTTAGGTCGGCTCTTATCCAAGACCCGAGGGAAGAGACGGTGTCAGCCCTGGGAGGTGGAGGTGTAGCGGGGAGAGCATTCCAGGTGGGGCCATCTGCTTGTTTGTCTGGCTCCCTTATTCCTCATGCTTTGTGGGGGCCAGCACAGAGCTGGGGTCTTCACTGGGGCTGAGCTGACGGGGAGAGGATCACCAGGGGCAATGCCTCCCTCATGAGGGTGCTCAGAGGATTAAATGAGATAGTACTTAGTGCAACACCCGGCACAGGACTGGCGCTGAGTGTGTTGCCCTTACCACTGTGATTCTTGGCTTTCGCTGAGCGAGTTAACAGGTAGGGCGGACGCTGGTTTGGGAATCTGGGTCCCAGCAGCCTTGTTTGCCTTTCCACCTGCAGCTCCTAGAGCCGTGCCTGCCATGCACAGTGGGTGTTCTCTTGGGTGTTGACTGCCTGCCTGATTAAGTGAACTGTGTGAGTGAGACCGCCCCCTCCCCCAACTCCCCTGCTGGTTGTGAGGACAGGGCACAGACCACACTGGCATCCGCCTCTGGGAGTTGGCGTGGTGCCTGGTGGCTGGCCGCTGGATCCCAGCCGTCTGGGCAGTCCTGGAACACCACACCTCTGAGCCTCAGTTTCCTCCCCTGTAAAATGGAGCTGATGGTGATCCTAACCCCCAGGTCATTGGCAGACTCATGAAAATGCTATTAAAGGGTCCTCGAGGACCGCTGAGGACACAGCACTCTTGGCGATGACGCCACCCGATTTCCCAAGGCCACTAGAGGTCCCCAGGCAGGGAACCAGGCCCTCCCTGCCTCAGCAGCCCATGGCATGCAGGACACCTGCTTGTGCGGCCCCTCCAGTGTCAGGTAGGCTCACAGGGGCCTGGGTATAAGGGTTTTACCCTTTTTCCTCTGCTGCCCTTGAGGCAGGTGGAGACCACTGGTCCCTTACAGATGGGGAAACTGAGGCCCACAGAGGGCCACGGTGTGGGGGCAGCCAGATGCATTTCTGCTCTGAAGTGCCCTGCATTTCCGTTGCAGTGGCCCTCGGCTGGGCTTGTGCACAGCCTGGGTACAGGCCAGCCTCTTAAACCCTCTGTGCAGCGAGGCAGGTCTATGCCTGCCCCATTTTACAGATGCAGAAACAAAGAGAGGCAAGGTGATGGAGCCTGGATTTCGTTCTTACTTTTTTCTTTGGAGGTGTAGCTTAGTACAGAAGAGTGCACACATTCTAATTGGACAGCGAGATGTTTTCACACATATGTAGTCATGTAACCCCCACTCAGGTCCAGGCCTACAGCATTCCCACACCTCAGGAGGCTCCCTCGTACCCTTCCAGTCATTGCTGCCTGCCGCCAACAGCCACCCACCTGGCATCTAGCAGTGGGTCTGGCTTTGTCCGTGTCTGTACTTCCTGTGACCAGAATCGCACAGTATGTCCCCTTTTGCTCAGCACGGCGTCTGCGTAAACTGTCCGTGCGGTTGCTCCAGCAGAAGTCGGCAGCACTGGGATTTGAACCCTCCTGGTAATTCTCCCCGTGGTACCCAGAGATCACTCCTGCTCATAACGCTCCCGTGGCTCCCATCCAGATCCTCCCCCTGGCCTTGCCACACCCTCTCTGCCTTCCAGCCACATAGAGGGATGGGCCTTTCATCCTCAACAGCCCTCAGCTCCTCCCTGTCTCAGGGCCTTTGCACATGCTTTCCCTGCCTCCTTTCTCCCTTGGCTTCCCTTCAGTGCCCAGCTGGCGTGGCACCTCCTCGAGCTTGCGTGCCCGGGCCTCCCCAGACCAGGCTGGGCCCTCCTGGTAGATGTCACCAGGCTAGCTCATGCTTTCTCTTCACTGCCCACGTCATTTGTAATTAATTGTGAAGCATCTGCCTCCCCCACTAGACAGGAAACCCCAGGAGGCAGGGAAGATGTCTGTGGAGTGTGTGGCTGCGTCCCCAGTGCCATTCATTGATTCAGTCACCCATCCTCTTAGTCATCTGTTCATTCAGCAAACACCGAGTGCCGGCCATGTTGCAGCCTCTTCGCTGGTATGTGTTGAGTGAGTGAATGGATGCTTGAACGAATGAATGAATGTGTGTCTGATTTCCCAAGGCCGCTCAAGGCCTCCCGGAGGTCCATGAGATGTTCAGTCC
>NW_006299834.1:1645360-1655079 GCF_000327345.1 Myotis davidii
TCTGAAAGGACCTCTCTGGGCCTCAGTTTCCCCAGTTGTCAAATGAAGGAGCCAGATCTGCCCCCTCTGCCAGGTTCTGATTCTGAGGATGAGGGGCCGATGGGTTGGCTTTGGCTGGCAGGTGCTCGGGGCAGCCCCACTGAGCAAGGAGGAGACCATAGGCTATAGAGCGGATTCTGCCCTAGACGGTAATGCCTGCTCGAGCACTGGCCGGTGCCTGGCAGGGGGCTCTCCACGCCAGAGCCCTTGATGTCCCTGTTGGGGTGCAGTGCTCAAAGCCCAGGTCCCTGATGGGCTCGCCAGGGCCATGCAGCCAGCCCACCCTCTGAGCCCCCGGCTGGGCTGCTGGGCCTCGAAGGGAAAGGAAAAGTGGGGTTGCTTTGGTGTGGGAGGCAGTGGGAGGAGAGAGCTGGGGGCCTGGGTGGTCCTGGATTCGAGCCTGGCTTTACCCAATTACAGCTCCATGGCCTTGTCAGATCACTTCCCCGCGTGAACGCGGTTTCCCAGCCGTCAAACAGAGTGACAGCTATGACCATCCCACCCGATGGGGCCTCTGGGCTCACAGGGTCCCAGGGAGCATCCGGAGGTGCCTGTGAAGCGGCCTTCCCCTCCCCAGGGCCCAGCCGGCCCAGCCTCTGCTCCCGGCTGCACAGGGCCAGGTGGCTCAGCCGCTTAGCGGCTTGTCAGCCGGGCGGGCGGGTGTCCTGGGGCCGGGTTTGATTAGTTCAGGTTGACAGTCGCGCTCCGCGGCGCTGCCAGGAGGGGAGCCCGTGATTACCCTAATGAAGCTTGAACGCAGTTTGTCATCCAAACAGCTGGTTCGGAGCCGCGCTGCTGCCAGCTGCCCGACTCAGCCGTGCAACCGCACGCCCAGCGCCGCCGCGCACCGCGGCTCTGCCACCGGGATGGCCAGAGGAGGAGGTGGTGGCCCCACATGGGTTGTGGGGGGGCCCAGGAGAGTGGAACGGGCCACCCTGGGGTTGGGGGACTTGGTAGAGCCATGGAGCGGGGCAGCTTTTCAGGATGCTCATAGGGCAGCCCCTGACTCTAGACCTCAGTTTCCCTATCTGTAAAGTGGGTGTTGGGCGCCTTGCAGCTTTAAGTCCCAGATCTCAGTCTGAGGTGCCATCTCCCCTGGGAACACTTCTCAGACCCTGCAGTCTTGGTCAGAGGCCTCCACAGGCATCCACAGGGCCTGCTACCCCCATGCCCTGTGTTATCACTGAAGGTCTGGATGGTTATTGTGTCTCATTCATTCAGCAAATACTTGAGAACACACAGCAGTGGGCAAGCCACTCACCACCTGCCTTCATGGAGTTTGTATTCTGTTTGGAGAGACTGACTCGAGGACTTCCTGGAGGAGGTGACAGCTGAACCCAGAACAACCAGGAGAGAGAGAGGCAGGGAAGAGTGTGCCAGGCAGGAGGAGCAGCATGTGCGAAGACCCAGAGGCAGGGGAGGGAGCATGGTGTGGGAGGAACGTGAGTCATCTGGTGACAGTGCTTCCCAGGGAAGGGACTTATTTTACGCTCCGCGATGGGCAGTTCGCGGTGTGATCTTTCTTCTCACCTTTCTGGCAGCCCTAGGAGGAAGGATCATTGGTCGGTGCTGCAGGTGGGGGAACGGAGGCCCCCCACATGGGACGGCGGTGCCTTGCAGGGCTCTGTAGCCTTGGGTCTACCTGGTGGCCCCTGAGAGGCCCTGGACCAGGAGCGGTTGGTTTAGCCGGGGTTATTGCCCACCGGGGAGCTCAGAGAAGGAGGGGGCTGAGCTGCGACCTGGGACCCCATGCAGGGTGTGAACAGATGCATGGCAGAGGAGGGCACAGAGAGGGGCCGGCAGGTACCCGGGCCTCCACGGACTGTGACGGGTCTCCTGTCACCTGCGCCAGGACCTGTGTTTGAACCTAGTAGCTCCCGAGTCCACGCCGGTTTGAGGCCACCGTTTTCCAAGGGCTTGACTTGGACCAGGGGCAGGGCAGGCAGGGGGAGAGAAGGGACTCGGGAGGGTGGCCAACCCTTGGCTGCTTCCCGATTTCCTCTGCCACCGTCAAAGCTAAGCCTGATGCCTACCTTCCTGCATCCCTGTGGTGGACATTCAGTTACCTGTTTTGTCTCAACACTCCCTCCCTCCCCATACTGCCATGGCTCCCAGCTACCCCAGCACAGAGCCCCCGTCATTCATTCATTCACTGGCCCCCAGCCTGCCCCCCACTCCTCTCCTCGCTTTGCCCCTTGCTCTCCTTACTCTGCCCTGCGTAACCACTACCTCTTCCTCCTGGAGAGGGGGTGGGGGCCCTGGGCTGCTCGGCCATCTGTGCTGCAGCCCCTTTTGCAGCAGGTGTGCCCGGGCTGGGTGCCAGACTGGACAGGCGCCCCCGCTGCTGCTGGGCAGCCGTGAGCAGCCCTTGGCAGCCGGGGAGAGAGAGCGAGAGCTGGGATGAGACAGTTTATGGCCTCGCCGCAGGGAGGGAGGAATTCCCACCGCTGCTCCCTCCTTATCGCGCGCTGCGTGGCGTGAGTGCTGCTGTCACCGCTGCGCCTGCCTGGGGGGTGCTGGCTCGGGAAGAGAACTGGCTTATCAGATCCACCGCCTCTGAGAGACCCGCCAGGTCTGTCCTGGCCCAGAGCAGGGTGGGGAGAAGTGAGATGTGGAGTGAGCCTGGGGGCCTGTGGGCAAGTGGTACAGGCACCTCAGGCCTCACGAATGGTGGGCAGGGGGCATGGGCTGGACTCTGTCCTTGGCGAGGGCTGGCAGGAGAGCACGAGCATGCTGGTGGTGCCCCTGCCCCAGCCGGTGCGTGAGTCCTGTCTCCCCCCTGGACTGCCCTTCCCTGGCTGAGGCCTGAGTCAGGGGCTTCCTCCAGGGCCTGGAACGGTTTGTTGCAGCCTCTTAGAAAGATCTGCACTTTCCAGAGAAGACTCGCTAAAGGA
The DNA here is from genome assembly GCF_000327345.1 of Myotis davidii. Lineage (NCBI taxonomy): Eukaryota > Metazoa > Chordata > Mammalia > Chiroptera > Vespertilionidae > Myotis > Myotis davidii. Next base: position 1,648,294 of record NW_006299834.1, read on the forward strand.
CCGCCTAGCAGAGCGGGTGGCTGTGCCCAGAGCATCGGCTCTGGGGTCACCTGGCTGTGTGGCCGGGCAGGCCCACACCCTCTCTGGGCTCCTCTGTGGAAGGGGAGCAAGGCTAACCTGCCTTGGCAGAGCCCCTCCCCCGGGGAGAGCGAGCGTGGCGGCTCTTTGCCAACTTCAAAGCTTTGTGCGGACCGCAGCTGTGGTTTCCAGCGGAGGAGCGAGGCCGAGGCGAAGTGCAGGCTGGGGCAGCCCGGGAGGAGGCTGCCAGCTCCCTGAGGCTGAGTGCCTGCTCCCTCACCCGCTGTGCTGGGTGTGCCCTCGGCGATGTCCCCCTGTCCTCGCCAGTACCTGGCATCGACCAGCTGGGCCCAGCATGTGCCGACTCAGAGCAGGTGTCGATGTGCATCGCCCAGTCTGCCTCAGGCGCGGCCACAGGGCAACCTGTGGTGAAGGGGCCGTGCTTCCTGTGTGCGGGGAACTTCCTGCTGGCCTGGCTCAGCAAGAAGGGAGGGAGGGGCTCCTGTCCAAGCGGGCTGGCTTCACCGAGACACACTCCTGTCCGAGCGGGAGGCTCAGGGGGCGCTCAGGCGCAGGGGTGTTCTGCGGAGCTGTTCCGGGTGGAGACCTGTACCCTGCATTGACTCGTGCTGGCCTGCCGTCCTCAGGGAGAGGGCGTGCCTGCGGGGAGGGGACTCCCCACCGCCGTGCAGCCCCCGCAGCTGGGAAACCCAAGCCTCAGGCCTGGGAGCCTGGGTGGTGCCCACAACGGGCTTCCTGTGGCATCAACAACCAGGCGCCGAGTGCTTCATCTCCCCCAGGATGGCAGTGACGGCTGCCCTGGCCCACCTGTGCCTCACCCCCGGCAACCCTGCAAGGCAGGCCCTTTCATCCCGAGACACTGAGGCTCAGAGGTGCACAGGCCTCAGAGCGAGTAGCTGGCAGGATTGGGGTTCTGCACGTGGCACCCTGAACCCCATGGCCTCCGTGTCCCTGCACACCCTGCCCTTTCAGCCCAGGCCTTTGCTCCTGCAGCCCCTCCCACCAGGAGTGCCCTCTGCTTTCTCCGCTCAGGGCCATCTCAGCCCCACCGCAGCTTCTCAGCGGCCTGGCATGTGCCCACCCTGACCTCCCATCCTCGGGGCCCTGGCATCTGGTGCAGGCCCTCGCTGGGGTCACTCACGCCTGGCTCTGACACTGACCTGGACTGTGAGCTCCTTGAGAGTCAGGCCATGACCCCCCCTCGGTGTCCTGCCTGCTGGAGACTCTGGCGCCATGCCCAGGCCCGTGGCGCTGCACAAACTGGCAGAATTGAATCCCATCCCCGGCACCCTCCCCCGCCCTCTCTGGTGTGACTTGCTGCTGAGCGGATTGTTTGGGCTGGTGCCAGCCCCTGCCTCTGGGTGATGCCCTCGGGGGAGGAAATCAGTGTTTGCTGGGCAGGAAACGGTGGTGTTGCTGGGACAGTGAGGTGGGTCTGGCCCCAGGGGCCCCGCCTGGTGAGGTGACAGGGTGACAGGGAGGAGCCTGACTAGGGGCCAGCAGGCAGAGGGGACATCTTGGAGACACGTTTCCTGGAAATTTCCCTCCCAGAGCTGGCCCGGGAGTGGCTGCTGCTCTCCTGGGCTCCTGGAGGAAGAACATCCCCTTGCCTGGCCCTTTCCCTGGGGCAGCTGCTGTCCCCAGCACCTCTGTGTGCCAGCAAGGAGGGTGGCTGAGAGGCCTGACAGCTGGGAGAAGTGCCCGCACTGGGGCTGCCGATGTGAGATCTGATTTACGTTTGCTTGATGTTGATTCATTCATTCATTCACTCGTTCACTCATTCATTCATTCACTCACTCATTCATTCGTTCAGCAGTTGTCTCCTGAGCCCCAGAAGAACTGGGACAAAGCAGCACCAGGTCAGGGGCAAGTGGAGAACGCTGCCTGTGTCCTGCGCTTGGCATTCGAGGCTGGGATTCTTCTGGTGACCTTGGGCCAGCTTTGTGGTGCCTGCTGGGGGGGCTCATTTAATCCTCCCAACAGTCTCCCAAAGTGGATACAGCTGTCATCCCCATTTTACAGATGAGGAAACTGAGGCTCAGAGATGGATTCAGACCCAGCCCCTGTCCCAGGTCTGTGCTCTGAACTGCAGTGCCCACTGCTTCCTGGCTTTTCCTGTTTCTGCCTCTGTGAAGCGCTGTGGCTGTGCTCCCCGGTCGCCGGAGTCAGACCTGGTCTCTAGTGCTCTCTCGCCGGCCTCCCTCCTGTTCCTCCGTCATTAGGCTCTTCCTGCCTCTGAGCCTTTGCACTTGCAGGACCCCCAGCCTGGAGTGCTCTCACCCCAGAGCTGCGCATGGCTACACTCAGCTGTCACCTCCTCAGGGAGGTCCCCCCCGCTCACTGTCACCTGTGTCCACACCCAGAGCTCAGACATCCTGGGTGGGTTTTCCCGTGGGGACTTCAGCCTCTGGACTAGAGGCCGGAGAAAACTGAGCCAGGAGAGAGGAATTGTGTGCCAAATAGATGCTGCTTCAGTGAGGAATGCACGTCCATCCTTACCTCTCCCCAGGCTTTCCTGCCCCATTTCCCCCAGCCAGGTGGGCAGCCGGCTTCTGAAAGGACCTTATGGTGGCCCGGCCGGCATGGCTCCATGGTTGAGCATTGACCTATGAACTGGGAAGCCACAGTTCGATTCCCAGTCAGGGCACATGCCTGGCTTGCAGGCTTGATCCCCAGTGTGGGGCGTGCAGGAGGCAGCCGATCAATGATTCTCTCCTCATTGATGTTTCTCTCTCTGCGTCTCTGAAATCAATACAAATATATAAATAAGTATTTATGTTTATTTAAAAATAAATAAGAGGACCTTATGATGTGAGCTGAGACCCACTCCCCCAGGGTCGTCTCGTGTGTCCTCTGAGTGTTCTCAGCCGCCCCCCAGGGCCAGACACACAGCAAGCCCTCGCTAAGCCTGAGGGAGGGAGTGAATGAATGAGTGAGTGAATGAATGAATGCCATCAAATTAGTCCTCTCTGCCCCTAGAAAAATGCATCCTTTTTGGTTGGTTCCAGTGGAATCCTGAGTTCCATCTCAGGATTAACTCCTCCTCCTCTGCTCCATGGTTTGTGAGTGAGTGAATGAATGAGTGAGTGAATGAATGAGTGAGTGAGTGAGTGAATGAATGAGTGAGTGAGTTCCTTATTCGGGTCACCCAGTGCCAGCTGTACTTCACATTCCTTTCCAACCAGAAGGGAAACCATAACGATAGCGGTAATGGCTCGTGTTTATTGAGCACTTGCTATGAGCTGGGCATTGTTGTAAATGTTTTACACGCGGGAATTCGTCCCATCGGCCCAGTCCTGTGGGGCACGTCTGAGGGACCCCATTTGCACGAGGAAAGAGGCACAGGGTGAGCCGGCAGCGTGCCCGCAGCCACCCGGCTCCCACCGGGGGAGTTGGGCTATAACCCTGGCAGGTCCCAGAGCCTGTTTCCTCGAATCTGTAATTATAGGCAGGAGAGGGGACGGGAGGCCTGGGGTCTGCCCCGGGGCTGGACCTCAGACAGGGCAGGAGCTCCGAGCTGCATGCGGCCCTGGGCCCTTGGAGGGAGCTGGCTTAAGGAGCTGGGGTGGGGGTGGGGGTGCGACCTGAGCTGGAGGAAGCTGGGCGCCCAGCTCACAGTAGGGCCTCCCTTGCGTCCCCAGGGGCCATGTCCAGTGAGCCATGTGGCCTGAGTGGCATGTCCCTGGTGCCCGGTGCTCCCTTGTGTCCGTCACCAACCGGCCAGGGCGCGGCGGCCGCAGGTCTGCCTCTGAACGAGGCCTTAAATCCATTCCCAGCCCGCGCTCCTGAATTGCTCGTGTGCTTTTACAGTTGCTTGGGGAACTGTAAGTCTGCGTTGCCTGACTCCTGTGTATTTAAATTCTCAGCCATAATGTTATATTAACTCATTTTTTGCAGTTTCCTGGGAGGCCGTGTGTACATTACGGGGAGGTGTGGGAATAGGACTGGCCGGGCACGTGGACAAACACCGCTGTGAGTGTGCCCGGCCCTGGGGGCTGACCGGGGGGCTCCCACCTCCAGGGGTTCCCATGAGAAGCCTTTCTTGCAGCCAGGCGGTCACAGTGCTTGAGTCCCCCCTGAAGTTGCGGGTGCCGGCCCGTGGCTGGTGAACTCTGGATCCCAGCTAGGGATGGCTCCCGAGATGGCTGAGGACTGTGTGTCACATGTTTACCTTCCGTGTCCAAGTACGTCCATCCCTCATCCATCCTAGACGGTGCTGAGCACCTACCGTGCACCCAGCCTGGAGACACAGCGGGGACACAGCTGACCATCCCACCTTCCCGAGACAGTGTGCAGGGGGGAGGGGGGGTGGACATCTACCTGGCAGGCAGGCAGGACTAGGGGCCGGGGCTGTGAGGAAGGAAAGGGGGTAGGGGAGGAGTGCGGTTGAGGTGGATGGGGTTGGTCACGTTGGGGCCTGTAAGAAGGGCACACAGGGGCAGAGACCTGGAGGAGGTAGGGAGCCGGCCATGTGGCTCTAAGGTGGTCATGGTGGCAGTAGCCTGCTCTGCACATGTTAACTTCTCTAACCCGCATCACAAGGCTTGAGGGCCGGCGTGCATGGTACAGACGATGTCCAAGGTCAGGATGCTAAGTGCATCAAACCCTGGCTGCCTGGCTCCATCACCCAAGGTCTCGCCGGTCTCTTCCCCGCCTCTCTGGGAAAAGGGCATTTCAAATGGGAGGAGCAGTGCGTGCAAAGGCCCAGGGCCCGATGTGGTTGGAGAGTTTGAGGAACCGCTGTAAGGCCAGTGTGGCCAGAGCAGAGTGAGTGGGGTGTCAGCAGACGAGGGGAGGGTGAGGCGTTGAGGACTGATGAGGAATTGGGGGCTCCCTGTGCTCTCTTGTCCTATTCTTTATGCCCCTAAGATGGAAGGAGGATGGTAATGGGTCAGGTGGGGGAGGGCAGAACTTGTGCAGTAGGACAGGGTCTAGGGGCTCCTGTGGGAGGGATGAGTGAGGGGGGCACTCCTGGGAGGGTCAGGGCTGGGAGAGCCCAGGGGCTGGAGTGGGAAGGAAAGGCCAGGCCAGGGAGCCCAATTGCTTAGCCGTACCTCGGCCCTGCCCTGGGGATCAGAAAACCAGGACTCCCCCGCCGGCTTCCTCCCTGCCTCAGTTTCTTCATCCAGAAGATAGGGAACCTGATGGTGGGAGGTTACAACTCTGTTTATTGACCACTCGCTCTGTCATTTGATTCTCTGAACTCAAATAGTGTCCCCATTTTACGGGAGGGAGCCAGAGGTCAGAAAGGAAATGTCTTGCCCAGAGGAATGCGGTCCCTGCCCCGCTGCACTCATGCCTTCCACGGAGTGGGGTTGGGGCACCTCGAGCCTGGGGCACTGGCAGATGGGCCTGGCTTCAGTCTCCGTGCCTGTGGGGCACCAAGGGCAGGGCCAAAGGGACGCCCATTCTGGCCTTTGTTCATGCAGTGCTTGCTGCCTGGACTTCCTTTCCCCCTAGCCAAGTCCTCACCCTTTAAGTCTCAACTCAGGCCAGCACCTCCTCCAGGAAGCCTTCTCTGACTTCTCCCCCAAGAACCACACACCAGCTTGGTGCCCCCTTAGCCCTGTGCTCATGCTACCCTCAGTGTGGACTTTACCAGGTGCCTCCACCCAGCCTGGGACTCCCTGCAGCTGGGGCTGGACCCAGCCCTCCCAGACCCCAGGGAGGGGGTCGGCAGGGGGCACGGCAGGGAGCTCATATCAGTGAATGCCTGCAGAGCAGAGCCGGGTGCACTTCAGGCCAGGGGCACGGCAGCGGCCTGCACTTCGCTGGATGAGTGCCACCCTGGCTGATCTCATGGCCCGGGCCCCAGCTGGCCACCCAAGGGATCACCCAGGCCTGGAGGTGGCCAGTGCCTCTTTCTTGGGGCAGCTTCTGAGCAGCAGGCCCTGGGACATTCTGGTGCCATCGAGATAGTGTGTCCTGCCAGGCCCTGGATCTCGCAGAGCGAGGCTGGTCACCTGCAGCCCGTGGCCAGAGTCACCCCTCACCCGAGGTCCCGGATGAAGGCTTGGTGGGCAGTGCGAGGGGTCGCTGGGTGGAGGGCCCCATGCTGCTCTTCTTACCAGGCCTGAGCCTGTTCCCTGGAATCGTCCCCAAATGCCAGCCTCTGTTCTCCCTCTTAATGAGGAAAGCTCCCTTCCCTGCGCCCCTCTTCTTCCAAAATGGATTTACCGTTCCGCTGCACCGAGCCCCCCTCCTCCCTCTCCTCTCAGGCCGCTGAGGGAAGCGGAGGGTGTTATTGTATATTTTAGCCAATTGTTCCCTGCATGCCCCAGTCTCTTTGGGGTGGGGCTGGGGGGATGGGGGAGTAAGTAAATTATATATTGAACTCCTAACTGGAGCTGAGGCCTTGTGGTTTCCATGGCAACTGGGCTGGAAATAGCTCGGCGTGACATCAGCACGGTACAGGTATAGCCAGATCCAGCCGTTCCCCAAACAAGTTGGCAAGAAGAGCAAGGGATCCGAGGCTAATTAGCATATGCAAATAAGGCCTGGCAAGCAGGGTGGGGCCTGGGATGCCCCAGCAGGGCCTGTGGCCATGTCCAGGGCCTCTGGCAGGTAAGCAAGCCCGGGGTGATGGTGGTGTCAGGGCCCAGGCCGCCTCTGGCACATGCCCCTGTGCTGCGGCTGGTAGCGGCCTCCGGTGTGGGGCCCAGGCTGTCTGGGCCTGCCTGCCCCGTGGAGCTCTGGGAGTTTGGCCAATGGGGCTGCCAGGGGCTGAGCGGGTGGGGGTGGTGCGGA
>NW_006299834.1:1655596-1656798 GCF_000327345.1 Myotis davidii
GGCGCGGAGCCGGGCTGGTTCCCTGCCTGGGCTCGAGTGGGATCTGGCTCCTCTTGGCTCTCAAGTGTCTTTGAAGCCAGCTACCTAATTGGGCCCTGCTGGCTGGCTGCCATTTTTTCTCTCCAGGTCTGTGAGGGAGGGGTCGCCCTGAGCCCACCTTGGCTCCCCTCCTCTACCTCCAAGCCGTGGGAAAAGCCCACAGACACCCCCCTTCCTTCTACTCCACTGCTCCATCCAACACCCCTTTTCCCAGCCAGACCCAACAGAGAGGAGAGAGCAGAGTATTCATTTGTGGCTTGACACTGCCCACTGGTCACCTGGCCTCTCTGAGCCTCAGTTTCCACCTGTGAAATGGGAGTGTTTTTCCCCTGCTCACCTCCCTCGCAGGATGGTGAGGGGCTGGCTAAGGAGGTGACAGGCCCCGGGGAAGGGCCTGGTGAGCCTGAAGGGCCAGGCACGTTTGCAGGAGGCATAGATTTTCTGTCATCTCTGTTTAAATAGAAGCTCTGTCACCCAGCACCAACCGCCCCCCCCTCCCCCCCCATACACACACACTCGGGCGAGACTCAAGAACTTGCAGTAAATTTCTGGGCGAGGTGAAATATCGCCACCTTCATTGTGGTGATTTCCACACGAAGGCTCTTGGCTGAACTGCCGACATCGAGCTGGGCGTGCTCTGTGGCTAAATGAGATAATTTATTCATTTCAGCAAATGTTGAGGGTGTGCGGGAGGGCGGGCGGGAAGGTGGGGATGAATCAGACAGGGCCGGGCAGAGCACTCTGTCTGCTGGAGGAGGCGCACAGCCCTGTGGCCTCTGCGCCTGGGGACCCGGCTGCCTGGGAAGACTGTCCAGGGGGCAGCCTTTGAGCGACGCCTTCAGGCCGAGTCAGAGGCCACTTGGCCGTGAAAGGGGCAGGGAAGGGCGTCCCAGGGAGAGAAGCAGGTGGCAGCGAGGCTCGGAGATGGGCCAGGACACTGGCATTGGGAGAAGGTGATGTTTGGCCGTGACTAGAGTGAAGGGAAGGGGGTGACCCCAGGAAGTTCCGCAGGTGCCAGTCCTCGAGGGGCTGGAAGCCAAGGGGTTTGGCCGTGGCTCAGGAGGCAGTGGGAGCCTCGATGGCACTTGATCAGGGGACTGATGTGATCCGATCCTGGTTTCAGAGCGAAAAGGTTGGCTGGGGGTGGGCACGCGTGAGGCAGC
>NW_006299834.1:1656863-1668054 GCF_000327345.1 Myotis davidii
TGAGGAGCCCCTGTAGCCAGGAGTTGCTCTTTCCAGGAGCAAAGAATCGAGAAAGACACTCTGTCTTTGGGCCTTGGTTTCCTCATCTGTCAAATGGGGCAATTATTGTTCTAGGTTGTGGGGTCTGTAATTAGCACAAAGGGTGAGCATTTGTTCTGGGCCCCACAGTCATCTCCTGGGCTCCAGCCGTTACCCCAAATATTCTAGACCGAGGGGACCGGAGAGATGGGCTGGGTTCGGGCTGGGGGGCTGGGGGCTCACGGTTGTGTCTGGCCTTGGCCTCAGTGTGGCTTTGTGTGCTTGGAGGGAGGCTTTCTGCCTGGGCTGCCCCTGAGGCTCCTGGCAGCCAAGGGGGTCCCTGTCCTCATCACCTCTTCCCCCCTCCTCACCCCCAAACGTTGCTTCAGCTTACAGTTTCAGCCCCTGCTTGTGCCGAGGTTGGACAGGACCCTGGGACCTGACTCCACCTGGGGATCGGTGCTGGGTGAATAAAAGGGGTACAGGCAGCAGCTCCCACTCTCACCTGGGGGAGCCAGGCGCCCTGCTTCCCCACAGCCCCTCCCAGGAGTGGGCCCCCCGGCTCTTCCTCTCACCTGGGAATTGTGGGCTCCTGGGGCCTGGGAGCAGCTGGGCTAGGGAAGGGCTGCCCGCATGGCTGGCTGCTGGCCGCCTGCCGGCCCGCGGACCCCAGGAGGCCTCGCTGCTGGGATTTGAGCTCCTCCGAGGGCCTGCGTGCGCGGCGGGGAAATCATTTTCTGACAGCGCTCATCAATTTTGCTGGGCCTGGGAGGCTGGGTTAGGGCAGGGCTGCCCGCAGGGCTGGCTGCTGCCCGCCTGCCGGCCCGCGGACCCCAGGAGGCCTCGCTGCTGGGATTTGAGCTCCTCCGAGGGCCTGCGTGCGCGGCGGGGAAATCATTTTCTGACAGCGCTCATCAATTTTGCTGAGAGCCCGTCGGCGCTCCCACAGCCGGTCCCTCGGCAGCGGCAGCTGGTCTGCGTCAAGCCCCTCCGTGTCCTGATGACAGAAACGATTCGCATCAGGCATCTGCCCCCGAGCGCACGTCCGGAGGGACGGGGTCCAGCCAGTTCTGTGTACGTCCGCGTGTCCTCCAAGTTCATCTTTCGGCCCTTGGGAGAGCAGAGGGGTCTCCTCCCGGTGTTGGGGTGGCCATACGGAGCCGTTGGTGGGAGAGCCCGGGGCCTTGGGAATGGGGCCTCCCTGCTGCCCCATCCACCTCGTTGCAGGCGCTGTTCTAGGGGCAGAGCGGTGAACACACACAGCCCCCGTGTTGCCCCGAGGCGGTGCCACCAGCTGAGAGAGACAGTGCAGGAAGGAGCCTGCCGGGCACAGAGCCCAGGGAGGGGCACTGCAGGCAGAGGGAGCAGCCGTGCCAAGGTCCCGGCGAGGACTAGCTCTGTGTTCACAGCAGAGTGCTGTTCAGGCTGCGTGAATGGCAGGTGCCAGGTCTCATCCAGGGTCAGAGCCAGGGCCCCGACAGCCCCCCAGGCGCCTGAGGGAGCCAGATGCCACCCCTGGAGGAGGCGGTGGTGGGCTGAGGCAGGGAGGGAGCAGGGTTTTGCCTGGTGGAGTTAGATATGGGGGGGCCTTCCAGGAGGCAGGAGCCGCATGGATGAGACGTAGCGGGTGAGGAGAGCACGCCAGTCGGGACTCTGCTTGCATTTGGGGTCCTCCCTGATGTGGGCGGGGCTCTCAGGGCCCTCGGTCTCCTCACCTGCCTGGCCGCGCACCCTAGGCGCCATGGGGTCAGCAGCATCAGGGAGTCCACCCACATCCCAGCAGCACTTCCACTCATCACAGGCCTGCTAAGTGCCAGGCACTGCAGAGTTCTGGGCATAAGTCTCATGACACCAACCATAGGTGGGCATTGCCACCTACGCCTTCAGGTGGTGACGTGGCGGCCCAGAAGCCAAGAGGCTTGTATGGGGCCACCTGTGGTCCTGGTGTGAGCCAGGCAGGGAAGTTTGTAAGAACCTGGTTGTCCTGAATGTTCCTGAACAGGGAGCAACAGGAATCAGCTGTGCTCTGGAGTCGCGTGGACGGGGGCCCCGAGGCTGGGGCATGGAGTGTGTGGACGTGGGCATGGGAGGCTGGGTGCCCCATGCCGTCACCTGGTGCTCAGACACGAGAAGGGGGAAGGAGACCCTCTGTGAGCGTCCAGAGATCTGCCACCTCCTGCTTTTCATGGGAGAGCTGATCACGTTGTGTCAGATGAATAGCTCGAGGCTCAGTGCAGGGGTGGGAGGTGATGGGCCTCACAGGGGCGAGGTGGCCGGGCCAGGGCAGCCATGCGTCCTTCTGTCCCCACAGGACACACAATAAGGAATGAACAATAAGGATGGTGCCGTGAACATGTCAGACCCCATTGGTAAGGGCACGGGCACCCATCTCTTCCACTGTGCCTGTGCGGACTCCATTCCCAGGAGGGCCTGGCGGGGCCATGGCTGCATATGGTGTCCCGGTGCCAGGCAGGCAGCCTCCTGACCAGGGACACAGCCGGTGGCATAGTCCTTGATGCTCTGACCCCAGTCACTTGCCCATTCATCCATCCATGGTGGCACCTCCTAGACACCAGAGAGTCTGTTTTCTCTGTGGCCCCTGCGCCTCGTAGAGGCCAGCCATACAGTCCACACCCTCTAAGGCTACGCACCTCTGCAAGGTGATTTCAACACCTTACGAGGGACCTTCCCCAATTCTCAATGTCTTCTTCCCGGGCCTTTTGCTGGTTGTTAGGAATTTTACCATTAGTGAGTCATTCCTTCGGTACCATTATTGCCCTGTCCAAATTCCTCTGCTAAAATGCAAACCCCTAAAGTCTCAGTATTCGCCCCCCGCCACCGGAAGGAGACCCTTCTGAGCCCCAGTTTCTGGGCAGCCCGTGTGCCTGGGAGGCTCAGGCTGTCCTGAGTGGACAGGACTCTGGCTCAGGGACTCGCGGGAGAAGCAGAGAAGAGGCAGGAGGACAGGTGGCAAGTTCCGTGTCCCCGCGGGCGCCTGGGATTCAGACCTGGGCTGAAGGTGTTTTTATTCCTGTTTGCAGGGCAGGGGACAGAGGTCTCAGCAGGTTCCCAGCTAGGAGGGGCAGGGACCAGGACTGGGGTCGCTCTGTGGCTCCCATCCATGCCCTTTGCCTGCACCTCACTCCTGCCCAAGCTGTGGCTGTCACCGTCCGGGCCTCAGAGCCCTCCGCACTTCAGAATCTGCTTTGAGCCTTGCAGCTGCCACCCGCTGCAGCAGAAACGTGCCCATTTCTCTGATGAGGAAACTGAGGCACAGAGGGGCCAAGGACCTCACCCATGGCCCTCCAGTGAGAGTGTGTGAGAGTCAGAGCACCCCTTCTGACACACCACCCAGTGCCTCCTCCCACCCCAGCATGGGGGCTGGGGCCTCGGCCTGGTCTTGGTCCCGGGAGCTGAAGCATTCAGGCAGCCCCTCACTGCCTCCTCGACCACGTGTCCAGTTACTGGGACGCCCCTTCCCCGCTTGGAGCCTTCTGCAGATGGGAGAGTGGCAGGTCCCCGAGCAGGCAGGGTCCCATCACCCCCACCCCTCTCCTTGCGCTCCGTGTCCATCTTCCTGGGAGCCCTCCGTGGACACTGCTCTGGCCAGCCTCTGGCCAGCTGTGCCGCTCCTAATTGGTCCCCTCCAGGCTGTATTTTCTCAGGTATTGATGAGCCAGAGTCACCCAAGATGCAGCCAGAAGCTGAGCTAAACTCAAGACGGATGACTCTCCAGCTCATTAATCGCTGGTGGCCACTCTGCTGGGAGGAGAGGGCGGGCCGCTGGGCGGGCCGGGCTGTGTGAGGGTCCCGGCCTCTCCCGGGACTCAGCGCGGCCTGAAAGCATTGCTCCCTGCCCAGGAATCGGCAGGGTGACCAGGACCTGGCAGCGTTACGTTCCCGGGCTCTTGACCTGGCTGCCCACTGCGCCAGGGGGTCAGACTCAAACTGCTCACCTGGGCCCACAGCCCTGCCCTGTGTGCCATCGTCACGCGGGTCCCCGTCGTCGTCGTCGAGTTCCCGGAGTTCAGGCCGCCGCTTCCTCCCACTGCCGCTCCGCCACGCTCCTTGCCTCCCGGGGCTTTGCCCGTGTCCGCTCTGCCTGGAATGTTCTCTTCCTGCTCTGCCCGCTTCTCTCCGCCGATGCCCTGTTGTTAGGTCTGGCTGAAACTCCGCTTCTTCAGAGCTCCCCACACCCGGCTGGTTCCTGTTGTTGTCGATGGTCTCAGAGGACCACTCACCTCTCCTGCTGAGCCCTCCCGGCAGCTGGAGCCGCTGGATTACTTATGAGGTTCTCTGTTACTGTCCGTCCCCCCGCCGGAACAGCAGCTCTGTGGCCCCAGCCATGCTCATCTTGTTCCCCACTGTACCCCCAGTACCTGGTACTGTACCCCCAGGACCTGGTACTGTACCCCCAGTACCTGGGACTGTACCCCCAGTACCTGGGTCTGAACCCCCAGTACCTGGGACATAGTAGGCTCTCAGCAAATGTTGGATGAGTGAATATTACACGACTGTTGTCCTAATTTAAGAAGTCTCAGTTTCCCACGGCCGCTAGCATAAAAGCCACACTCCTGAGTGTGGCATTCAAGGCCTGCAAGGTCCGGCTGAAACAATTTCCTGTCTGGAGTTTCCTCCTTGTCTGCTCCCTTTACTTGGTAAACTCCTATCGATCCTTCAAAACCTCAGTAGGCACCACCTTACTTCTGGCTGCCCCAGGGAGGCTTTGTTGTTCTGCCCTCTGCTTCAGCCGCTGCTGGGCACCAGGTCCTGTGCAGGGCCCTGGGGAGACGGGGCTGGGAGGGATGGCGATGACAGTGCGGAGTCAGCCCTATAGACAGCATCTCTCAGCATCCTGATGGCGATAAACGCCAAACACGATACCGGCCAGTTTTCTTATTGCATCCTCACCATCACACTGTGGGGTGCTGGTGTTACCCCATTTGACAGAAGATGTGAACAAGGCTCAGGTGCCATAACTCACCGCTAGCTCAGGAAAAGCTGGAGTGGAACTCCTTGTCACTCGCCCTCTGCTTTCACTGAGGGGCGTGTGAGGGCTGAGCGGGGCGGAGGAAGAGTGCACGTTCTCCGAGCTAAGAGGGAACCAGAGGGGCTACTGGCCTTGGGAATGGGGCGGGGAGGGTTGGGTGTGCAGGAGGGTAGAGGGTGGGGAGCTCTTGAATGTGGGGGGCTCAGGAGCCTTGGGGATGCCCGGGTGGGAAGGGGAGGGGGAGGGAGCGGCTGGGGAGGTGGGCCCGCTGGCAGCACGGTGCCTGCCGGGGCCTGGGATGGATTGAGGCTCCCGCCTGTGGTCTGTGCCTGTGGTCCTGGCGTGTGGCCACTGTGGGCTTTGGTTTCTGGCGGCTTCCAGGCTCCCCTGTCCCTGCTTGTCCCTGTTTGCAGTTCCCGCTGCTCCCTCCTGGCTGGAGGAGGGGGCGGGGCCCAGGGAGGGTTTGCTGTCGAGCATCCTTGGGGGAGAAGGTGAGGATGAGCCCGTGACTGTCCCACAGGGTGCTGGGTCCCTCTGTTACCTGTCGTCTTAGTCACAGAATGCCCTTCCCAGTGCAGCTTTGGGCCGCCTCTCTGAGGCTCGCAGTCCCTGTTTCTCACATGGCACCCCCAGGCCAGCGGTCTGGGCCACCGGGCCCTCCTGTGGCCTGTCAGCCCCCACACCATGTTCTCCTGGGTGCACAGTGGGCGTCCCGCCCACCTCACCCTCACCTCTGCCCCGTAGGGCCGGTGTTACCCCCCATTTTCAGGGAAGGAAACAGGCTCAGAGAGGACAAGTAACAGCGTGTGATGACCCAGCCAATGAAGTGGAAGCAGGTTTGGGATCCAAGTCAGCTGACCCCATAGTCCTGCTCCTGTCCCAGCACCCCTGCCAGGGGATCCCCCCTCCCCTAGGCCCCCCTCATCTCTGCTTAGTAAAACTCAACGTCCTCCACAGGCTCACTTGGAAGGACCAACCCAGTTCCGGCACGTGGCAGAGGCTCGGTGTCCCTCCCTCCCTCCCTCCCTTCCTTCTCTCCGTCCTCCCAGGTGCTCTGTGCCCGCCCTCCACCTCAGGCCCCCTTCTAGGCACAGGGCACCTACACAGAGGTTGACGCCCAGGCGCTGGGTTGGAGGCCATGGCTTCACCCTCATCAGCTTTGCGACCTCTGATAAATTTCCTCTCTCTCCACGTCACATGTTACTGTCTCCAGCCCCAGTTTTCATGGGCCACCTCCTCCAGGAAGCACTCCCAGATCCTCCAGGCTGCGGAGCGGCTCCGTCCTCTGAGCTCCTGCTCGCTTGCTCCATGTTCCAGCAGAGAGGCCGGAGGGTCAGTGGGTTCCCGGCCTGACTGTCGGCACCTTGGGGGCTGGAGCTGCCCCCCACAACCCTCTCACTCCACCCTGCCACCAGACCAGGGCTCTGCACGTAATAGACACTTAATACATGTTTATGGAATTGAATTAACGATAAAATGAGATAATGGCCTGGAAGGAGCCTGAGTTGTTAGGAGGGAATGCACAGCGTAAAAACCAGGCATATTTTTTTAAGCAGATTAATCTGGTCTTAACTCATTCTAATAGCCTGCGCCCCTATTGGCCAAGGCCATTATAATAATATATGGCCAGGGCCGTGGCGCTGGGAGATAGCGGCGCTTCGGAGTTTGCCTTGTGAGGGATCCCACAGCAGGCTGCCTCCCGCCTTTCCAGACCGATGGGCCTGCCCAGGGTCACACAGCTGGGGTCGGGGGAGTGTGAGGAGACCACAGTTCAGAGACCATGGGCCGCTGTAAGACAAACAGCTAAAGGAACACGGGCTGGCCCACGAGGCCTGGTCTTCCGTGGAGCTGTTCCACTGTGTTGGCTGCGTGGTGCCAGGGCCAGAGGGTCCGGATTCTTATCCGAGGGGCCTCTTGCCTCAGCACCTCACCCCGTGAATTACCTTCCTCACAGATGGGAGGTCAAGCTGAATGTCGCAGAACGCACAAACCCTAGAGGAGGAGATAAAGCTGGTGTCGGTCATTCACACCTTAGTCTGAATTCACATGCCGGTGAAGGGCTGATCTCTGCGGGAGCTGAAGACCTGTGGGCTATCGGAAAACAGACACCGCTGGCTCCTGTCAGATTAGGTGGGGCCGCCGAACCCAGAGCCGCGGCTGCAGAGTCACCCTTCCCGGCTGTCCGCTGGCTTAGCCCTCAGTCCGGACAGCAGGCCGGCAGTCGGGGAACGTGGTTTGATTACGGGGGAGGCTTGTCCTCTCTCCCAGTCTGGGAGGAGGATAGCCGTGACTTGGCGACTCGGTGCCACTGGTCAGATGCAAGTCGTAGCCACTGCATTGAGTGTCTGTGCGACCGTCCTTCCTCAGCTCATCTCGGGCAGCTCTGCTGTCAACAGATCCCACTGCTGCCACCAAATGGCTTGGGTTGGTACCCAGCCCTGACTTTCCCTCGTCGCCAGCCTCCATTTCCCGGTCTGTGAAATGGCTCCAGTGGCCTCATGCCCGTGGCTTTGAAGACTTACTGGGTGAAGGCACCCACACAGCCCCAGGCCTGGGTAAAGCCCCGTTAGCCCCATACCGCTCATTCTCCCGCCAGCCTATGTGGAACCCAGTCCCTGGGGTGGGAAGATAGCGGGTGGGGGTGTCTCCTGCTTTTTAATCCATGGGGTTCTTTGGGTCACAAGAGGCCCACTGACTGCCCAGTGATAAAAGGGAATGGAGGGACAAGGAAGCTGGGAATTCCCCAGCTTGGAGGTCCCCGGGAAGGGCCACCTACGCCCCCCACCCCCCGCCACCCCCATTGCTTCGCACCTGCCTCCCAGCAGGCAGGCTCCTCAGCTGCTGGCCCAGCCTGGCAGGGCGGCTGCTGCTTTAACCAGCCATCGCGCCTCTCTCCTCGGAAGGAGAAATTGCAGGTGGCAACTCGCAATTTCCCAGGCTTCTCCCTTTCATTAATTTCTCCCTGCAAAATGGAGACTTTCTGCTGAGCCGGGAATGGGCAGCTGTGCGGCGTCTGGGGCCGGCACGCTCTGGCTGCAGGTGGGGGCGGCGGCCACTGTGCTCACACTGTGTGTCGTGCCCCCTCGCCCAGGCCAGAGGGTTATTTCGTGCTCAGATTGCCTTGCCAGGCCCCACTGGGTCTGGAAAATTGGCTTGGTTCGCCCTGTGCTTGCTGTTCTGTCACCAGCGGAGAGGGGAGGGGAGGGGAGGGGAGGGGGAGGTGCGGATCTGCCAGGGTCAGCCTTCATGGTCAGTGAGGAGACAGGTCTCGGAGCCCCCAGGGGCACCCCTGCCTCTGCGTCTGATTCCCTGTGGGATAAGCATCTCTCCTGAGAGGCCCTTCCTGCCTCTCAGCCGAGTGCCTGGAGGGCAGGCCGCGTGGGGATGGACAGGTGGGGTGTCCGCCCGCATCCACCATCTGGGCCTCAGGGCTCCCAGTCACGGGCAGGCAGATGCACACGTGGCTCAGGGTCACTGTCTGGCCGGGGTAGTGAGACGGGATGGGCAGCCTGGGAGGCCGGGCTCTGGAAGGATGGATGGGGAGGGACAGAGGTTCCCTGGTCCTGGAACAGCATGTGCCTAGGAGCAGGGACTCGATCCATCCGTTCACCCCAAAGATGTCGGTGCGGCCGCTGCTGGGGAATGAGGACGTGGCTGCAGGGCCGAGCCGCGTGTCCATCAGGCAGGAGTTTGGTCTCTCTCCCCGGAACCTGGAGAGGCCTGGCCGGCCAGTGTGCAGGGTGTTTGGGAGGGGGACGGAGGAGGAATGAGGGGGTGGCATGTCCCCGGTTTCTGACCCCAGATAGGTGACCGTGCCATTTTTGAGAAGGGGCTGGGAGGCACAGGAAGGGGCACTTTGGGGGGAGGAGGGCCCCACCAAGAGGAAGGAGCAGTCGCCACCTACCTAGTGTGAGGTAGGGAACCGGGCCAGCTCCCCACCCAGTTCTCCCCTGCAGCCGGGTCTCAGCCCCAGGAGCTGGGCTGGCCTTCGCTTCGTGGTGCCTCAGCGCTTGTGGGTCTGCACTGGCCCTGGGGACCCACAGGGCGCCGTTCAGCTCCTGCTCCGTCCTGGGTGACAGGGAGAGGCCCCGCGGTGCGCCCCGAGCTCCCCACGCTGCGTGGCCTCTGTGGGTCTCTGAGCCTCTGAACCTGTGTTCTGGTTCGGGAAGAGCACGAGCCATGGAGACAGACAGACCCCAGGACCCGGGCGCTGGCAGGACCGAGGGCCAGGGTGGTTGGGGGCCCAGGGGCTCCAGGCCCCAGCCTGGGCGAGGGAGAGGGGCCAGTGCCCACCCCACTGTGTGTGATGTGGGAGAGGGGCCAGTGCCCACCCCCCTGTGTAGGATGTGGGAGAGGGGCCAGTGCCCACTCCGTTGTGTGTGATGTGGGAGAGGGGCCAGTGCCCACCCTGGCGTATAGGATGTGGGCACCCTGGTCCAGTGCCCACCCCGCTGTATAGGACGTGGCTCTGAGCTTCCCTGGGGGAGGCTGATACCTGGTTCACATGCCGCCAAGACCACCCCGAGGCCGGGGTTCCCCGAGGCAAGTCCAGTGGTTCCGTGTGGAGGAGTGGACACTAGGCAGCCAATACCTGTGGCTGCTCACCACCCTCAGCAAGGCCCCTAACTCCGCTGCCTCAGTTTCTCCTGCTATAAAACAGGGTGATTCTGCCCGTGTCACAGCGTTGTTGTGAGACTTGAATGTTCATCGGAGGGCCTACCTGGCACGCCGCAGCCCGCTGGGCTGGCTATAATGACAGATGGATCCGTTGCTGGCCCCCCAGGCTGGCAGTGGGTCCAGGGGGGATCTCGGACGGGGCGTCATGGACATAACAAGGGCACAGTGAGTTGGGGGGGCTCTGCGGGGAGTGGGGGTTTGGGGGCAGGCAGGCCCCAGGACCTACGGTGAGATGTGTGACTCCCCTCCCCAAGCCCAGAGCTCTCTCCCCTGTCAGGCTCCTGACCCAGGGCCCAGCCCCACCTGGAAGCCGGGCCCCAACCGCCCCCCACCCGCCCCTGCCTGGCCTCCCCACTTCCCCTCACGCTTGGGCTCCACCTGCCTCTCCAAATCCCGCATTTGGTTTCGGAATTCTGGGCGGCAGGGAGCGCAGCTTTGATCTCCTGGGAGGGAGGGCTGGGCAGTGAGCTGGCGGGAGCTGGCTGTAGATTTCCTCTGTAATGGGGTATTAAGTAGACAACCCAGATGGGGAATCTCGCCCGAGGGGGTGGGGTGCAGCCTGCTTTGTATCAGCCTGAAATATGGCTCCATCGCTGCCAAACCTCAAAGGACGCTACCTCGGGGCTGGCCAGGAACCAGCTTTGATGTTGTTGCAGGGGGACCGGCCGGGTCTTCCCTGGCACCACCGGCCTTGGCCCCAGCTGGACTGGAATGTGGTCTGCCAGGCCCGGGGGGAGGGGCCTCTCCTCCCTCCCCCTCCCTCCCACACTCCCTCCTCCTCACAGTTCCCGCCCTGCCTTCCCCCCCACCCTCCCCCAGGCTCCCCTCTTCCTCGTTGCGTGCCTCTCACCCACTCACCCATGGGCCCGGAGGCTGGCTGTGCGGGGAGGGGGCAAAGGTGTGGACGGGACCAGGCAGCCTGGGGCTGGATCCCAGTTCTCCTGCTTAGCAGCAAGTTACGTAAATTCTCTGTGCAGCCCGGCCCTCATCTGGAACATGGGGAGTCACAGCTGCCTGAGGAGCTGTCTGCAGGTTAAGTGAGTAACTGTGCAAGGTGCTTGGCTTTCGCTCTGCACCGAGCAAGCACTCTGAGCTGCTTCTGTGTGAGCCAGGGCGTGGGCTGGACCCGGACCCCTCCGAGCCCAGTTTCCTCCTCTACAACAGTGTGACTAACCCCCCTGCCCCCCAGGGTGAGCTAGTGAGGATAAAAGAGATCGGATAGTGCCCAGCTGGCGCGGCTCAGTGGCTGAGTGTCACCCTAGGAGCCAGAGGGTCATGGTTTGATTCCCAGTCAGGGCACATGCCCGGGTTGAGGCTCGATCCCAGTGTGGGGTGGGCAGGAGGTAGCTGACCCATGATTCTCTCTCATCATGGATGTTTCTATCTCTCTTCCTCTCTGAAATCAATAAAAGTATACTAGTATTTTAAAAAATGCCAGGGCAGGAGGGTGCTGTGTGCTCTGTGGTGTATGATGGGGAGCCTGGCCGGACAAGGCCATGGGCAAGG
>NW_006299834.1:1668127-1668941 GCF_000327345.1 Myotis davidii
AGCAGAGGGCAGTGCCTGCTCTGCCTCGCTGGCTGGTGACCTTGGAAATGGCCTCTCCTGGCCTTGGTTTCGCCATCTGTAAAGGGAGTGGGAGTGGCTGGGGGTGGGGTGGAGCTCCTTGAGGATGGAGATGGAGCCCAGGGCTGGGCACATGATGGAGGACGGGGTGTCGGGGTGAAGACAGCGCCTGGTGGCTTTCCCTCAGCCCCACCCTCAGGGGTCCATGGCCAAGACTGAGGGAGGAGGCCACCCACTCCCTGGACCCTCCCCCGAGACCTTGAGCAGCCCCTTGGGGGAGCAGCCCTTCCACAGACCCCGACTGTGGCCTCCCCCAGCCTCAGGGCAGCCCTGGCCTCCGTCTCCTCATTTGGAAAAGGCGGGCGTTATTCAGCGGCATGGAGGCTTCTGCTCAGTGCGGGGTACCCCCGAGCTTCCCCTTTCCCCGCTGTCCCCGCAGCCACCCCTCTGATGCCAGCTCCTGGGTCAGAGGTCGGCACCGGGCCAGGGCCATTGCAGGGTTACCCCTGGGCCCCCAGCAGCTCCTCTCCCAGGGCCCTTCCCTGGGGGCTCAGGGTGAGGGACTTGTCGATGGGGGCCCTGACCAGAGGCTGGGCCTGTCCACCTGAGTCTTGCTCACACCAGCCCATGTGGCCCACCAGCCAAGGGGCTCTGCACCCTGGAAAGTTCTTCCTTGGCTGGAACTGAACTCCGTCTGCGGGTTCTGCAGGTAGAAAAGGGGCTTCCGTTTTTATCTTCCCTCCCCCCTCCCCTCGTTGCTCCTGCCCACACCTGGGCCTGAACCACCTCCTGCTTA
>NW_006299834.1:1669013-1673026 GCF_000327345.1 Myotis davidii
CCTCTCCAGCTCACCTTGCAGGGCTTCCTACTCAGAGGGGCCAGGTCAGCTCAGGCCAAGGCCCCTGGCCTGCCCGAGGCCCTCTCCTGGTGGTGGTCACATTTGCCCCCCTCCCCATACCTCCAGGGGGCAGGCACCTCCTCTGTCTGGGGGCCTGGCACAGAGCAGGTGCTCAGCAAGTACTTGTCAAGTGCACAGTGAAGGAGCCAGTGGCTCCCAGAGCGGCACTGCCAGCCCCGCTCCAGAGATGCCACAGCTCCAGAGATGCCACAGCCAGGTCTGAGCCGCCTCTCCCCTGTCAGACACCTCCAGGGCCTGGCTCCCCACGCCCGCCCTGCGATAGAGGGCCAGGCTCTGAGTGTGGTTTTCAAGGCTCCCCACATCACCCCACCCAGCCTTCCCTCAGCCACCAGTGCCATCTACTCCCCTTCCTTTCCCCAGTGAATGCAGATGCTCTGTTTTCCCAAAATTCTCTGTCCCCTGCCCTGGGGCACCCCTTGGGGAGACCCCCACAGAGGCAGCTGCTCCCTCCGTGGAAGGCCCACCTCTCTGCCCCCTGCCCTGGCCTGATTGGTGAGTGGGGCCCAGGCCGGTGGCCAGGGAATGAATGGGTGAGTGCATGACTGACTGTGTGCTGAGGCGGGCCTTAGGGAGTGGAGGGCTCAGTGGGCAGGGACAGTGGGCTGAGTGAAGGCGGGGTTACCCTCCCCTGTCACTATCTTCCCCACCGCGGCCCTGCCAGTCCCTGGGGCTCTGGGACCCCCCTCTGGGAGTCCAGAGATCTCCAGGTTCTAGCCCTTCCCCCGGGGCCCATCATGTGACTTAAGCCCCTTTCTCTCTTGGGCCTCAGTTTCCCCACCTGTGATACAGGTAGGTCGGAGCCCCTCGGACCCAGGTCCTGGACCCCAATCGGGACGTGCTCTCTGTGGCCCATGTGGTTTTTTCTTTTCATTTTTTTTTTAATTTTTTCATTCGAGCCAATATTGAAAAGAGGAAGCGTTCACATGAAATCCAGATTTCCGGCTTCTCTTGATAAAGGCCGGCTGGTCCTGCCACAGGCCTCACACCAGCTGCTCCGAGTGGCTGGGTGGTCCCCTCTTGGCCACCCGCCGGGGGCTGACCGGCTGACCGGAGGCCTCTGCTGCCCGGACAGGCTGCTGGGCGGGCAAGGGCTGCAAACCTGCCTGGATAGGAAGCGGCCGCTCCCCCACCCCTAATATTGCAGGCAGTCCGCCTCATTTTAAAATCCTCTCAGCAGCCCCAGGCCCCGCGGCTTCTCCCAGCGAAGGAACGAAGCCCTGCGCACGTGACCGCTCTGCGGAGGGGAAGGAAGGCTTTGATGTTGCCGGTTTCAGAGCGCCCCTCCCCCTCCTCCATTCTCCCCCTCCCTCCCTTCCCTGATTTCCCTCCTCTCCTCCCCCTGTCCTCCCCTATCCCCTTCATTTCCCCTCCTACCTCCTTCTCTCTTCCCCCCTCCTCTTTCCCCCCCACTTCCTGCTCCCCTTTCTCTCTTCTCCCCTCTCCCCTCCCCCCTCCCCCTCCCACTTCCACTTCCACTTCTGCTGTTCTCTCTCCCCCTCCTCTGGGTACCTGCTGATTGCCCTGTAATCCTGACATCACCTGCCTGGTGACAGGCCTGGCCTGGTCACCCCCGGGGAGTTGAACCTGGGGGTGGAGCTGCTGTGGGGGAGGGAAGCAGAGGTTGGGGAGTCGCTGGCTGGAGAGAAAAGGAAAAGAGGTTACTGGTGGCCGATGGTCGCATCCACTGTGTCCTGTGCGGATAAACTCTCTCCTCATTCCTGGGTGACGCCTGCCGTCTCAAGGCCGAGGCTGCCTAGTTCAGGGCTGCAGCCTTCGTCTCCTGGGGGTAAACTGAGGCCTAGGGCATTGAAGGCCCCCTGGGAGAAGGGAGGGGCGGGGAGTGGACTGGGAGGGAGGAGATCAGGGATGTAGGAGTGGGCAGTGCAGAGAGCAGAGGGGTGCAGGCGGGAGGCTGTGAGGGCGGAAATGGGGAATGCTGGGGTCACCTGGGCGGGCTGGACCCCTCAGTGCCCCACCCACAGCAGGGACCCTCCCTGCCCTCCTGCTGCTGCCCCATTTGTGGGGGAGTGAGTGTTTCCTGGGACCTCCAGTCTATGGCCCTCGGGCCTTGCCATTGGCCACTGGCCCCTCCTGTCCCTCCCAAGCCTTCTAAAGGCTGAATGCCCATGCCCGCATCCAGATCTGCCTGGGGACTTCTCCCAGCCCCCATCCCTCCCCCTCGGCCCCAAGGGTGGGCGGTGGGTGTGGGCATCCGTGCTGTCAGATTCACACACCAGCAGGGGCCTCCGCTGTGGGGCAGACGTGGAGTCCAGGGCGCTGGGCTGGCTGGTGCTGGCCTGGCCTGAGCAGGGTGCTGTGTGTGTGGGCGGGGGGCGGGGGGGGGGCACCAGCCCCCAGGCTCTGGCCTGTCCCTGCTCTACTTTCTGTGGTTAAATTTGTTCTCCTGGCAGCCATGCCCATGAAAGGCCAGTGGGGAGACGGAAGGAATTAGGGCAAAACTATAATTGTGCCAGCCGGCCAGTAGGCCCCACTGGGTGCCCAGCCCTCACAGGGCGGTGAGGGTGTCACACCTGCTCCATCGCCGCACCCCCAAGGAGCCCAGGCTCAGAGAGGTGCTGAGACGCACACAGGCACACAGCAGGGCTGGAGCCAGGCCCTCCTCTGCCACCCCCGCCCTCACCCGGGTCAGGGCGCCTTTTGGTGTCTGGGCAGGAGGCAGGGGCAGGCTTCAGTGACATCAAAGGGGCTTTAGCAGTTTTTGCCCGCCCCCCCCTCCCCCCGTGTGGAGTCTGCATCTGCCCGGTTTCCTTCCTCTTAGTCAGCGCCACGCCTGTCTCCTGGTGCCTCTCCTCTGCACGGCTGCTCTCCCATGCCTCCCCTGCACCTGGCAAAGTCAGCCCTCCTCCCCTCTCTCCAGACCACCACTGCCACCCATACTGTCCGCCCTCACTCCTTCCCCTGCCCCCCTCCGGGAGCTGAGCCGTGGCTCTGAGCTGAGTGTGTGTCACATACACCACCACCACCAAGGGTTAGGGAACCTGGGAACGGGAGTCCTGTGGGGGCCTCAGGACCCTGGTTTGCACCCTAATGACTGTGTGACCCTGGGTGAGTCACTGTCCCTCTCTGGGCGTGTGGGAAGTGGGGTCAATGGCAATACCTTTCCCCCCACAGGTTTGCTTTGAATTGAGTGAGACTAGAAATAGTGTTGGTTTTTGTCTGTAAAGCCACCAGCACTTTGTACAAACGTGAGCAGCTGGGTGAGGGTCATCCTTGCACCACTGCCCAGCCCTGAACCTGGCACATGCTTACACGGCTTGCTCTGCCCTTCCTGTGAGACCTTGAACCAGGAATGCTGGGCCCTGCTTGATGGTTCTGGCTGGTGGGGGGACAGAGACCCAAGTCTTTCCCTGGACCCAGGGGCAAGAGAGATGCACACAGGCCCTGGCCAGTAGCTCAGTTGGTTGGAGCATCTTCCCGTACACCAGTAAGTGGCGGGTTTGATTCCCGATCAGGGCACATACCTGGGTTGCAGGTTCAATCCCCGGCGAGGGCACATACAGAAAGCAGCTGGTCAGTTTCTCTCTCCCTCTGTCTCTCCCTCTCTCTCTTTCCTTTCTAAAAAATCAATAAAATCTTTTAAAAGAGAGAGAGACCCACACAGGACATGGGTCTGCACACATTTGAGCTCCTTGGCCCATGTAGGATGTCGGGCGGCTTGTTCCTGTCGACCATGAGTAGGGGTGGGAGAGGCTAGCCTGCGTCTCAAGGCCCTGTTGTGGGGTTTCCCGGATGGCCCTGGGAACTGCCCCTCCTCACTGCCTGGCCCTCTGGCCCAGCTGCACCACAGAGGGGCCCAGGAGGCTGTGGAGGTGGGGCAGGCAGAGGCTCTGATGAGGTGGACCTCCATCTCCTGGGGCCATGGCTGTAGCTCGATGGATATGACCCCGACCCCAACACCCCACCCCCCCCCC
>NW_006299834.1:1673200-1674662 GCF_000327345.1 Myotis davidii
TCTGCCCAGGCCTATTTCTCTGGTCAGCTCTGCAGTGTGATCTCTGATTGCCCGGAACCCCCTGGCTGAGCTGTCCAGGGTGGGCACCTAGGCCTGCCTGAGCCAGTGCAGGGGCGAGGGTGGGACAGGTCCGGAAGCCTGAATTACACTTGGGAGTCCTCCCGCTTCCCCGGCGCGCTGCTGCACTGTGCTCAGCGCCACATCTGCACAGGGAGGGCAGCAGTGGGAGTGGGTGCAGTGGCACAGAGCACCTGGCACAGACCGAGTGCTTGCTAAATGTCAGCTGTGGTTGTTGCTGTTTTTATTATTATTTGACTTGAAAATTCCCCCTGCTCTGTGTGCTGCGTCTACTCCAGTGTAAGGCTGAGCAGAATAAACGGGGATGAGGCCTCCTGGGCCCCTCCAGCAAGGTTGCGTACGTCCCTGGGCCTTGCTTGGGGCTGGATCCCTTGTAGCTTTGGCAGTGAGAAGCTTGGCCCTGTCCTGGTGGCCTGGCCAGGGCTCCATTCAGGGGTGGGGGTCTTGGCCCCGCCTGGCCTGCCTCCCAGCTGACAGCTCAGGCACAGTGAGCTGGCTGCCAGCCAAGCTGCCTCCTCTCTCTGCTGGCTGGCATCCCGGGCCCATTGCCAGGGGGCCGGCTGGTGGGCAGCAGCTCGAATGCCGCAGGGCTGTGATCCCAGCCAGGAGGCTCAAGACAGGGCTGGGTGTTGGGGCTTCCAGCTGCCCCCCGCCCCCCACCATGCCCCGCCCAGTGGCCCCCAGGAGCCAGGCACAGCTGTGCTGGCTCTCAGCACCGCCCCCAAGTTGGCACCTGTGCAGGGCTGGGGAGAACAGGTTCGCAGAGGCTGCAGCGAGACTCACAGCCGGGCAGTGGGTCCCCGGGACAGTGCTGAGCCTCCCGGAGCCTCTACTTCCCCATCTAGAAAATGGAGCCAGTTATGCCTCCGTGGCCTGACTTACAGGTCAGACATTTCGCCAGCGCTCACTGAGTGCCCACGTGTCCAGGGCTGTGCCGGGGGCAAAGGATGCAGCGTCCAGTTAGCGGTGGCCTGGCAGGGGGATAGGTTGATAATGGTGGTGGTGATGTTGCTAGGCAACACCAAGCACTCGCCAGGCACTGTTCTGAGTGCCCTACAAATAGGGGACTTACCCATTTTACAGACCAGGAAACAGATTCAGAGAAGTTCATACAGCTAGGAGGTGGCGGAGGCAGGATTTGAACCCCAGCAAACTGGCTTCGGAGTCCAGACCACAGTGGTGTCGAGGGTCTGAGTGTAGACGGCGGCCTGTAACTCGTGGGGTGCTGGTCATTTCGCCTGGAACCCAGGAGGCTGACTGAGGAGGAGAGAGAGGTGTGGGTGGATGTGCGGGTTGGGGCTGCGGCTGGGAACTCGAGGAAGGCTTCTCTGAGGGGGTGTTCCTCCGTCTGTGACCTGAGTGACATGCGCCAGTTCTGTAAAAA